>NC_047069.1:6717139-7065843 GCF_902459465.1 Asterias rubens | reverse complement strand
TAGACTAAACTTGACAGACCACGGAAAGCACCATCTTCGATGACGTTGATGTCATTGTTGTAGAGGTACAACTTCTCGAGCCGTGAGAGATTCAAGAACGATGCGGCTGGCGAGCTTTGTGAGGCTGTTGTACTCCGTCGGAGGTGCTTAGTGTCGGCGGGCAACTCCAGAGGGACGTCCTAAGATCGCGCAGGTTTACAGCGGATGGTTTGTGGTGTTGTAACCGGAACAATCGCACAGCACTGCTGGACCGTATGATGAGGTTCTTCTGCAACAGTAGAACCAGCACGGTGATCGCAAGGAACCAACCATTTCCACCAGATTGAAGCAAATGATGTGCACTGGATGACGAAGCCATGACGTCACTCACTCTGCAAATTAATAAAGAAGAACATAGAATTAGCTATTTCAAACAACTCACAAACCAAAATTACCTATGGTAAAATGTATTTACAAAATAGTTAGAGGCGGTGGACACTATTGGTAATTACTCAAAATAGTTATTATCATAAAACCTTTCTTGATTACAAGTAATGGGGAGAGGTTGATAATATAAAACATTGTGAGACACAGTGACGTAGTTTTCGAGAAAGAAGTAAAATTTGAGGTCTCAATATCAAGCATCTGAAAGCACGAGAAGGGTGTTTTTTCTTTCATTAATATCAAGCAACTTCGACGACCGATTGAGCTGAAATTTTCACAGGTTTGTTACTTTTTTTTTTTTTTACATATGTTGACATACACCTACTGTAAAGACTAGACTAGACTTTGACAATTACCAATAGTGTTCAGTGTCTTTAATTTTTATTATAGTTTGCTCTAAAAGATGTGAAACTTAATTTCTTGAAGGCTAAAATAAATGGAAACACAACAAACATGAACAGGTAAATAAGTGTAACATGAGCAGTGAAGTGGAAATACATGAATTGAGAGCAAACTTTTGAATGTTAGTAATGACGTTGAAAAATCTGTCTCTTTTGCCGCCCCTAAACTTTGGCATAGTCTCCCCCCCCTCCCCATTCTGGTGATTCACTTCATATTTTCAAAAAGCATCTGAAATCACACCTGTTCACACAATGATTGTTCAGCTGTTTGATTTTAATTTGCATATTGTTTCATCTTTTCCTTAGTTCTCTGTTTCACCACAAACCGCTGTGGTCTCGATGAAATGGTGGTATATAAAATATTTGTGTATGTATGTATGTATGTATCTGTTAAAACATCTTTCCAATCATAGTATATTTCCTGAAACAGGACTTAAAGCCCAAAGCGCAAAATCTTAAGGCAACATGTCCCTTTAAGAGTTCCTATGTGCCGTGTCCCAATTGGACAAAGCTTAATATCATAATAATAGCTAATTGTTATATAGCGCGTTACATAACTGAAAGAAATACCAATGTTCTTAACAAAAAACAAAAGGCAAAAAGCAACAAATTAACAATAAAAACACTTATAATAGGCAAACAAAAGGATCAAACTTAACAATAGGCAATAGAAAACAAATGGGACTTGAGCTGTGTTTTGAATTGTTTTATGCTCTGTCGAGAACCAATGTAGCTGGGAAGAGAGTTTTTGAAACCGTTATACTATTTCGGAATGAGGAAATGACTTTGTAATGTGATAGCGTCGCGTCGATGACACACATTATAAACCCATTGTATAAACCAACAGTGTGTTAAACTGTAAACCCAGATTGCACTCTTTACATACAAATTTCAAAATAGTACATTACCTCGAACTTAAAAAATGCATTCCAACAAACTTTCGAACAAACATAACAAGTCAATAAATATCTGTGAAGTATTCGCAATAGTCTCACGCTCTAGCGACTTCATTGAATTGAGCTCTCGTGACAAGGCAACTTTATTGCGTGTTTCGTGAACATTCTTTGTCAGGAAAAACCAGGGTGAAACTCAAAAGGTTATTTACGGCAGCAGGGAAAGATCTCTGTGACACCTCTTTTTTTTTTTTACATAGGTCCATGGTGATAAGCCAAAATACCGTACAGAAACTTAAAAGCACTGGGCACTATAACGGTAATTACTCAAAATAACAACTTACTTGGTGATGAGCAATGGCGAGCTGGGCCCAATTTCATAGAGCTGCTAAGCACAAACAATTGCTAAGCATGAAGCAGGATAAGCAATTAGGCCCTAACAGCTGAATACCAGCAACAAGCAATATGCCACAAATGAAAATCTTGTTGGTAATCCTGTTTTTATCAAGGAAGAAATTTCATGCTAAGCAAATTGTTGTGCTTAGCAGCTCTATGAAATTGGGCCCAGGTGATAGTCGGAAACATTGTGAGAATGTAATTTCCACCAAGATAATTGAATTTAATTCTCAAGTTTTGGTCTCGAATTCAAACATCTTAGAGCACACAACTTGTGCAACAAGGAAGTTTTTCTTCCATTATTCTCTTGCAATTATTCTCTTGCAATTACAACAGCCAATTGTTGAGATACACCAAATAAAAAGACTGGTCTTTGACAATTACCAAAGGTGTCCAGTGCCTTTAAAAACTTCATAGACATTCAGTTAGTAAATATGGTATGAGTGCCCCCTGGAATCTAACTAATAGGAAAACAATACAAATTGGCCCTAAACATATACAAACACACGGTGCACGACTGAGGACAACATTTATCGATAACGGCTAGTTTCACTCAGCAACTGAGCAGCCATTTTCCTCAAATGCTTGTTTCATACACTGCTTCCGTAAGCAAAGCCAAAACGCTATGTAAGCTTGCCAAGAGGGACTTGTAAAGCTGGGTCCAATATAGAGCTGCCTATTTAACTAGGGACAAGGCAGTGGACACTATTGGTAATTGTCAAAGACTAGCCTTCACAGTTAATGTATCTCAACATATGCATAAAATAACAAACCTGTGAAAATTTGAGCTCAATCGGTCATCGAACTTGCGAGATAATAATGAAAGAAAAAAACACCCTTGTCACACGAAGTTGTGTGCGTTTAGATGGTTGAATCAAATTCGTGGAAAACTACTTCTTTCTCTAAAACTACATATGGCACGTTAGAGGGAGCCGTTTCTCACAATGTTTTTTACCATCAACCTCTCCCCATTACTCGTCCCCAAGAAACGTTTTATGCTAATAAATATTTTGAGTATGTTACCAATAGTGTCCACTGCCATGAGCAGGATACCATGCCACCAGTCACAAAATGCACATGCGACATGGTGGTAAACCTTACATTCCGGTAGGCATAATTTTGTAGTGCTTCAACTATGTTTTGTGCAAAGCAGCTATGAAACTTTGCAAGTCCATTGTGTGACTGTGAGAACTCGGGCCTGCTGTCAAATCTGGCGATGGTTTACAAAAATACACTTCTGCTTCTAACAACAGAGGCTTGTTTTCCAGCTATTGTAAGCATAACAAATTGCCACATCTTTAAAGAGAAATACACCTTTTACATCTGCACAAAATGTTTTTCACATACAGTAAAAAACTTGCCAATTCACCGACAGGAAACACCTTTGTTGAAATTGTACCGAGGTGCATAACAGTGTATGAACCTAAACTGAAAGCAGGGATAATTCCAGTTTGATTGTATTGTGCAATATATACCCTCACTGCAGATGCAAGATGACATCGTCATAATAAACAATCGGAATATTATTACACTAGGGTATTTCCTGAAGAATTTTTTTTTTATGGAGTTCCGTTTACAATGCTACGCGGCCCTGGAAGTCCATCCTGCTTCTTGAGAACTGAAATGATTCTCAGGACCGCAATGGGTCAGATAGCACTTCTAGACCTCCATACCACGCTACAACACTTGGCTGCCATCTCTGCACAAAACTTGGGCATTTAAAGGGTCTATGTAACTTTTGTAGAACAAAAAACACAATGTCCACATATTTACACTAAACTAATACACAGTTTAAAGATAATGATGGTAGAAAGCTTCCCTGAAAATGTTACGTGCTGAGGTGCTGTAGTTTTGGGGAAATGTGTAAAACAATGTCATGAAAATAATTTTCGTCTCATCAGATAAAAATTATTTTAATCATTTACAAACGTATTTTCATGACATTTTTTTACTAATTTCTCAAAAAATACAGCACCTCAGTAAGTAATATTTGAAGGGAAGCTTTCCACTAAAAGTTTAATGTAAATCTAGGGACATTTTGACAAAGTACCCAAATCCTTTAAGGCATTGGATGTACACTATTGGTGATTACTCAAAATAATTGTTTGCATAAAAACTTAATTGGTAGGCCTAACAAGAAAAGAGAGCTGTTGGCAAGTGTGAGAAACAGCTCTCTGCAGTGAAGTAACCTATTTGTTTTGTTTAGTTAGAAAGAGGTTATTTCTCATTCAAAAAACAAAAGAATTCAGACCTGAAGCCTTTTATTATAGCATGGAGGTAGGAATAGAAAGCACACAAATTTGTGCAAAGTATTTTTGTGCAAATTCTCTTGGAACCTCGATGACCAGTGAGTCAAAATTGTCAAAGATTTGCTATGTTATGCGACACACGACACACCTAGTGAGAATATTGAAAGGACGATCTCCCACTATTCTCTAGAATTCCCCAAATAGTTGTTTACACCTCAACAGGTGGCCCATATCCTCTGGCGTCATGTCCAATAAAGAGCCACCACTCACATTCCTAGGCTGTGACCTCAAAGTCCCCCAGCACTGACCATTACCAGCCACCCCCCCTATTGACCATTACCTCATCCCCTCCTATTCTATGTCATGGATCATATATTTTCTCTATGACATCATGTCTAAATATAGATCAACCCCACCACCAAAAACCTATATAGCATTACCAAGCATTCCCTCTTGGCCATGACTACTCCTTCAACTTTTATACAAGAGACGTTTTTACAAGAGACACATACGCCTCTCCAACCTCCTTGCTTTATGCTCCAACCTACCAGCATAGGTCCAGCACCTCTGTTTCAATTGTACTGCATGCTATAGTATGTGAACTTTGTTTCCAATCCTTGTGCATTCTTTATGTTTTCTGGAAGGCAAGATACTGCACTGGTCCTATGGGAAATTTGACATTTTGTGTCATAATTTCCACATAAATCCAAGAGTTATGAAAGTAACAGCTTGACAAGTTTTGAGATGTGCCCCCCCCCCCTCATCATAATCAACAGTTGAATTTGACAGTGCAATCTCCATAAGATATAAGATTTTATGTTTTCTTCCATTAGGCTGTGTACAAATCATGCCTGTAGGAAGTCCAGGATCTGCTCTTTTGTAAACATGTGATGTCATCGGTCACATCGTCTTATAAAACAAGACCAGACCCAGATAATTGTCTCAATTAAGTGCATTTCAGTCGTTTCCACCACTCAATACTCCACTCCACTCACATCATGTTTCTTCTATATAGTTAACCATATAAATATCTGCGTTACTACAATAACTTTGTGCCATTGGAACACATTCCCGTACTTGGCATGGCAGGGTATTTTCCTGGACGAAAAACTTATGTTTTTTTTATAAAACACTTCATTGCCCGACCCCTGAAAACTTGAGACTTTTGATGATGTGTAATGCTGGGGTCCGCTAGTGCGCAAGTTTGACTTGCACATTTGCACGTATACCAATGATTGGAGAATATTATAATAAGTATGGATTAGAGTTAACCAACAAGAAGGGCAACACCAATAATAGAACAAGGAAAAGCAAAACAACAACACCAACAGTTGGTGTATCTCAACATATACATAAAATTACAAACCTGTGAAAATTTGAGCTCAATCGGTCACTGAACTTGCAAGATAATAATGAAAGAAAAAAACACCCTTGTCACACGAAGTTATGTGCGTTTAGATGGTTGATTTCGAGACCTCAAGTTCTTAACTTAAACTTGAGGTCTCGAAAAAATTACTTCTTTTTCGAAAACTATGGCACTTCAGAGGGAGCCAATTCTCACAATGTTTTATACCATCAACATCTCCCCATTACTCGTCACCAAGAAAGGTTTTATGCTAATAATTATTTTGAGTAATTACCAATAGTGTCCACTGCCTTTAATTTAAGCACTGGAGGGCAATGTCTTAAAACAGATCAACGCAAGGTCATTTTGGCTTCAGCCATTTTCACTGCTGAATGCTGACCTCACATAAGCATATTTATAGAGACTGAAATAAAATGCAAGACGTCAAAAACCAAGACAAGCTGGGTTTTCCCCGTTTAAGACGTACTTCTCAAGATTTACTATTTGTACGTAGCTGGTCTAAAACAACTGATTGAAGAGCTTTCTGGCTGACTAAATAAGACCATATGATAAGACACTGTGTTGTCAAATATCCTTGTTTGTCCATGTGTTTTTTCAGCTGAAGTTCCTCAGTCCAAGAGAAACTCCGACAGCAGGGGGTTGTAATAACAAGTTCACAACGGAGACTCAGACCAAAAGCTTACCTTCGGATGGATCGAGAACCGTGTAGTATGTTGTGTGCAGTGCAGTGCAGTGGATGCCTATGTCACAGTGTACTAGCGGACTGGAAGAGCTGTGCAAGATTGTTTAGGCCTCAACAGTGGCTAACATAATCAGCGGTACTGGATGACTCTTGTGTGAAAACTGCAAAGTTTGTCTTTTTTTGTGGCGCAATAAAAGTAGCAGGAACTTGTCTGTAGGGCTAGCTCACTTCTGGTGGAGTCTCACAACACGAATAAGTCCAAACACTGAGTACACTGTATACACCACACATTGGAGCACGATTTCACAACTGTGGCCTACAGCAGGAAGTAATAACGGGCTCGCCTGCCCTGTCATGAATGCACCCTGTCATGAATAAAACATAAGTCGTCTATTGAAAACAGAGTATGCAACTGGGGAAAGTCCCGCGTGGTTCCATTGTTTCTTGCGGGTAAACGGTGTACCTGTCCTTGATTATGTGTCACCAATGAGTATTATTAGCCTATTACAAATTTCGCCATCGCAACCCCCGCCCCCCCCCCCACCAACATTAAAAAAATAGAAGTAAATAAAAATATATAAATACTGCCGCATTATTATTAGATTTTGTTTGCGTTTAAGCTTTTTTGGCAACGTTTTTTTTTGCGTCGCTTTTTGTGTTTCTTTGTTTATTCTTAGCATTTGCACAGTAGGCCTAAACATGTATTCGGGACGATCGTCAAACTTCCCCTTGTTTCGTTTTGTTTTAATTTTATGGGGGTATTGTGGTTGGCTGCTCCAAATTATTTTGGCCTAATATACGCCAGGTTGTATAAAACTTCCCATTTTAGCATTTAAAACCAAAAGCTTCAACATAAACAGTTTCGGTTTCTATTATTAATAAAGCACTAAGCATGTGTAAAAACTCAGGTAACACATCATCAATCATAAAGTCTGAAACATGTTCTTGACATTCCAAACAGTTTGGCGCTTTGAAGCTAATTCTCCTTTGAAACCATGGTGATAACCTCTAACACAGAACCGGAACGATCCAGTATGCAATACAAGTGATTCGATTACCAAGGTTACCCTGACAACATTGTGATCAACTTTTGTTCGTATACGATTTGCCAGCGAAGGGTCAACGGGGCTATATGTGTATACATAGCAACAAGTTGTCGTCAGAAAAACCACTACCCAAGCTTGGAAAACTGCCCAAACTCACGACACAAACAGTCGTCGAGCAAACTGGCTGCTTTTAAAATGGTAGAGTCTCCGGTTCTCGTTTCCATCAAACATTATTTAAAGATGCTATGTCAGATTTTTGGCCGATTTGACCCAAAAATTTTGATTTAAAATTCAATAGGTATTTTGATGGGGGTCGAGAAAGTTACAAGCTTTCATTTGAGCCATTGCTCGAAAAAGTCCACCAATTATTAGTAGCAGTGAAATAAAGTGCTCAAAATATATCACGTGACCAATTCTTATGTGTTTTATAAGAAACGTTTTAAAATTTTGTCATGGTTCCTGACCAATAAAAGTAAAAGTTAAACTTGTTTTCGGTAGAGCGGGTGATACTCTTTCTGTTTTTTAATGTTTGGGGCCAAAATTCTGACACAGCATCTTTAACCTGACATATCAAAACAAAACAATAATACTTTCAAACAAAACAGACAAGTCAAATTAAACTAATTTAAATGCATTTAAAAAAAAAATTAAACATACAATTAAAATCATTTGAATAAATATTGTTTTATTTATTGCAGCAAAATATATAACAGTTTATTGGCTATGCTATCGTTCACCCACACCCTCCAAAAAACAAATTGAAAAACAAAAATGTTCAAAATTTGTTTTAAAACAACAATCATGAAGGAGACCAATTCAGAACTGACTCCGCGGCAGTACAGTTATTACGATCCTATAAGCTAAAGTAGTAGTCCAGTCTAATTTCTATACCATCCGCCCTGGTAATAGTTAAAAAAACAGGACAGTTCTTTTCAGAACTGAGAAGTCTCCCGAACCTCCGATTATCTACTCCACGGCAGTAGAATAAAGCAAGACAGTTCCCTAAGAACAACTCTACCTGGCAAGTAGATACACACATGGTGTTACCGCAAACCAAATATACAATAATCATGAAGGGATTTGCTAAATTTAGCTATCAGAAGATGATATGTAAAGTTTGTCTTTAAATTTCAAAAGAATTTAACAAAATATTTGCAAATAATGGATTTTATTTTATTTAATTTAGTTGAAATGATTTCATGTTGTTAAATTATAGGGACAGTAAATTTAAGGGCTATTGGCCCCCGAGAAACGGACAAACTTGTTTGAGATATTGTTAAGCACTATTTTCGATTTGTGTGTTTTCTAACTTAGTTGTTTAACCAAATTATTTATAACTGCCTGCATCACAAAATTTTCAGATTTCGGGTCAACAAATTTTGGGTGATTTTATGGTTTCAAATGATACAGGAAGGACTACTGAACACAGCGTATCCGTGTGGGATGGGTAAACAAGCAAAAGTTTGAGATTTATTGAGAATTTTGTAAATTTGGGTTTTTGGTCCAAAATCTGAAAATTTGGTGATGCCGGCATCACAAAATTTTCAGATTTCGGGTCAACAACTTTTTGGGTGATTTTATGGTTTCAAATGATACAGGAAGGACTACCGAACACATTGTATCCGTGTGGGTTGGGTAAACAAGCAAAAGTTTGAGATTTATTGAGAATTTTTTAAGTTTGGGTTTTTGGTCCGAAATCTGAAAAGTTTGTGATGCCGGCATCACAAAATTTTCAGATTTCGGGTCAACAAATTTTGGGTGATTTTATGGTTTCAAATGATACAGGAAGGACTACTGAACACATTTTATCCGTGTGGGATGGGTAAACAAGCAAAAGTTTGAGATTTATTGAGAATTTTGTAAGTTTGGGTTTTTGGTTCAAAATCTGAAAATTTTGTGATTTTTCAGATTTCGGGTCAACAACTTTTTGGGTGATTTTTATGGTTTCAAATGATACAGGAAGGACTACTGAACATATTTTATCAGTGTGGGATCACTCTAAAAAATGAAGTGCTAAATTTAACACTTAAAGATTAATTATTTAGCACTTTTCAGAGCTTGTATAGTCACTGCACTTGGTGTGCTGGTTTAGCACCTGCGCCGGAGTAGCTTTTTTTTGCACCTCAAAGAGCTATCTGAAAAGCACTTAAAGTGCTATTAAAAGAGCTAATTCAACACTTAAAGGAGCTAATGCGTTACTGAAGTGCTACTTTAATTAATCTCCACACAAAATGAAAACAAAGAAAACATATTTTTCCCACTTTTTTCTTTTATTCATAAAAATATAACTTTACATCACAAATTACGAAGGAGGCTCAGTAGACGGTGCTACAAATGTGCCCAACATCTTTTTGATGATTTTTTAAAATATTCCACAAAATACATGAATATTATGGCAGACTGGCATTTAGCCAATTATTTTGTGGCAGTTTTGGTTGATTCATGGTATACAACACTTGCATAGAATTACATCATTTTCAAGGGACCTAATGCTTTTAGGTTTTGATCACTTCTATCTTTTTTAAAAGATAGCGACAGCAACATCAAAGTATGTCAACAAGTCAAACAGTTTTAACATCTTAACTAAAACAATTTCGACATTTCAACATATGAAAAATCAAAACATCTCAGGATTCTCACATGTACTTACAACCGATTTGGTTAGTTGGACCGTGTGTACTCTAATTTGAAGACAAAGTGACAATTGACAAACTCAAGCCTTGCTTGGAGTCAGTTTTTGTCACGAGCATTTTGTTTCAGTAAATATGGTTACATGGTCTACTGTAAGAGGTATACAATTAATTAAATACATCAGTCTTTCAAGTGACCTGATGATTTTGTATGGTTTCGATATGCTGTCTTTTTTTTTGTTCAAAATATCTCAACAAAAACCAAACAATTTTAACATCTCAACATGTGAAAAAAAAACATCTGAGCAACTTTAAAAATTGTTGGTTTGGTTGCATAAGCCCTTCAAAGACATATGCCTAGTGACAAACTCAAGCCGATTATTTGGTGGCAGTTTCTGTTACAAGCATTTTGTTTTCAGTAACATGGCTACAGGGTTTACTGTGATTGGTTTACAATACTTGAATAGAATTACATCATTTTTCAAGGGACATAATGCTTTTAGGTTTTGATCACTGCTATCATTTTTTAAAAGATAGCGACAGCATCATCAAAATATGTCAACAAGTCAAACAGTTTTAACATCTTAACTAAAAACAATTTCGACATTTCAACATATGAAAAATCAAAACATCTCACCTGATGATTTTGTATGGTTTCGATATGCGGTCTTTTTTTTTTGTTCAAAATATATCAACAAAAACCAAACAATTTTAACATCTCAACATGTGAAAAAAAACATTTGAGCAACTTTAAAAATTGTTGGTTTGGTTTCATAAGCCCTTCAACAGTTGTACTTATAACCAATTTAGCTAGTTGGCATGAGTATACATGTACTCTATTTTTATAAAGACATAGGCCTAAAATTTCAACATCTCAACATGTAAACATCAATGACATGCAGTTCTGATGGTGAACAAACTATTGTTTGTCTATTGTGCTTTAATTGCGATAGTAATTTCTGTTATACGAGTTGACATCTTTCCCTTGAACTTTAAACCGTAAAGTTCAGATTGGAGGTATACAAAGAAGTTTTCTAATTGTGCCGAGTACTCCAAGTTGAAGACATAGTGACTTTTGAAGAGTGTATCCACAGCAGGTACAATGTTTGACGAAGGAAGAGTGAACCCATAGTCTTCAATTTTCAAAATGATCTGCTCAATGCTCGTTTTAGATCCAAATGCTAAGAGTGTGGGTTGCTTTGTAGCCCCATCCTTGAGAGCATCTGCAGCTGAGGTGCCTACCTAAAATAAAAATACATTTTAGTAAAGGAATGTCAGAAATTGATGAGCTGTCGTTTGTTTGGTTTCCAAAAGTTTTTCGTTCATACACAATATCTTGGCTTTAGTAAAAAGTTGTTTGACAGTCATCCATCAGACTTGACAGTGAAGCAATGGATGCTTTTTGGCTCAACTTCTTTGGAATATTATATAGAAAGGTCTCCATTATAGCATCTAGAAGGTCTGCTTGAAAGTTCATCAGAGCTTAGAACTCATTTTGTATAAATTAAAACAGACTCCCAAACAGCATACAACACTATCTGAAGTAAACATTTTAATAAAATAGCCATAAATGTACCTCATGGAATTTTACAAGCAGATCTTCAACATCCTGGCAGGAAGTACGGCCCTTTTTCTTTGTGTTGTATGATGGCAGCAAACGCAGCAATACACGGAAACCATCTAGTGCTGTCAGTTCTGCGAAGAGAAATGTTAAAAAAACTTTGCATTTTAAGTGACATTTAATACCAAGATTCGTCCTTGAAACAGAAGTTTTTCTCAACCCCCCTCCCCGCCCCCAAAACAAACATACAAACCCAACAAAAAAAACCCAAACAAACAGACAAACAAACAAAACAAACACACACTGTATTATACAGTTATAGAGATTTGTTTTTCTTCTGAATACCAAGATTGGTTGCTCACAAGTTATAGTGCAAGGTAAAAGGAACTGACACTAATTGCAGCAAACTAGCAACTGGTTGCGATTTCAGTTAGCAGTCTTCTATATGTGGGACAGTCTCAAACAACTAAATAAGTAGTGTGCACAACTTCACAGAGAGTTCTTGTAATTAGGATAACCAGTATGTGTTTTTTTGTTTGGTGGGGGGGGGGGGGGGGGGAGGGTGACATGAATAATTGTATGCTGTAGCTTGTGTACAAATTGTTTCATGCATTATAACACTTGTCCTCAACTACAGCATAACAAGCCCATAATAACTGTCAACTTTTGGTTGGACAGGTTTGTCAAATGTTTTGATTCACGATTTGTAATGTACTTACCATCACTTGACTCTTTGATTTGTGCATTGTAGTCCTGTATAATCATGCGAACTCCTTCAGATTTGCAGTTTGAACCATATGCAAGAAGGGCATGAGCATGACCAACCCATCTTCGCAGCAAGCAGTTTGAGGCGTCACTGTGCATTGATTGGAAGTCTTGATCAATCTACATTAAAAACAAAACATTTTAAAAAGTTAATACTACTTTCAATATGACCACAGGCACTACAGATGAAAGCTTATGAATAAGACAGAGCAATTTTTAAATGTGTGTATCTGCAGGACTCATTTTTATAGTTTAATTTGTTTTGATGTGACTACTTTCCATTTACATCTGCTTCACAAACACTCAAATGGGCCTACTGTTTAATTTGCCTATTCTTTTAAAAATGTAATGAGCGAGAACTTCACAATACACTGATCCAGTAGGCCACGCCCACCATAGCAATGACCAAGCAACCACACACAACGTGTCACGATCGCCGCATGATTGATGTACATATACATGTACACCAATACATGTGTACACTGCAGATTGAGGACATACTTTTAATACTATCCAATGGAGGACATTGCCAAAAGTCGAATGGTACCTATCGATGTGAGGACATAACACATGAATCCTTTTTCTTGCAGTTCACTAATGTGAATGTGTATACTGGCCTTCTGGGAAATGTTTTTGGGGGTGGTACAC
The DNA here is from genome assembly GCF_902459465.1 of Asterias rubens. Lineage (NCBI taxonomy): Eukaryota > Metazoa > Echinodermata > Asteroidea > Forcipulatida > Asteriidae > Asterias > Asterias rubens. Next base: position 7,052,783 of record NC_047069.1, on the reverse strand, counting down.
GATTTTCTTGTTCTTTGGGGGGGGGGGGCAGGCCAAAGGTCTAGACTAATCATTTGGCTGTACCTACAGAGTCACTCTAGGTTATGACTGTACTTTGGTGGTGCAGGAGACCTTAACTTTGTTTAAGTGTCATCGTGTTTCTACAAAAGTCCTTAATGTTTTTCCAAGTTCTGGTCTGCAATGCCACAGGACAGGATGATTCAATGTCACGTTTTCCTGGAATCTTCTTCAGCAAAATGAATCTCTGCAAGCCCTCAGTTACGTCTTTCTTTTCCTGGGCAGTCCAGGGGCGTCGCTTGAATTGTCGACGCTTGACTTGTCGAGCTTTTGGAGCTGGATCCGTTTGGGTTGGTGGCCTTCCTACAACACACAGGAAAGAAGAGGTAAATTAGTAAACATAATCAAATGGGGCGTATACATACCCTAAATCAGTTCATTTTACCAATGTGCCGGTACCTGCCGGAAATGCCTGACAAGAAGCAGCCATCTTGTTTCATCCTACCGTACAAAATGAGTTGCCGAGATGGGCTAATCTAGACTAATCACTTGGCTGTGCCTACAAAGTGACTCTAGGTTATGACTGTACTTTGATGGTGCATGACACCTTAAATTTGTTGACAGCAAACGGAGTCTGGCATCTTATCGCATTTTGGTCTGGGGGGGGGGGGAAACAGGGAATAGGACCAGCATATGCAAGAGACCTACAAGAGATATAGGCAGTCAAAAATATTATAAACTTACTGGCATCAACACTGTCCTCCAAAGCTGGGTCACACGAGTCACCTGAATCACTGCTGTCCTCATCGCTGGTGAAGCCTTCTGCAATAAAAAGAAATTAAACTTCTAGAGTTAGCTTTGATTGGTTTCTGGCACACAAATAACAATGTGGGCCAATCCGTTGGGTTGGGTGTGTGGGGTTTGGGGTGTACAGTGAATGAGGTTCAAAGGGGGGGGGGGGGGAGGGGGTTAGGTGATGACGCCTACAGGCCGAGTTATCAGGCCCCAAAAACAAAGAGCAATTGTTACATTTAGGTATGCTTGCTTTTTGGCGTACACACCTAAACATGTTGGCCAATCCATTGGGGGGGGGGGGGGTGGAAGGGGGGAGGTTGTACAGTGAATGAATGTTATTTGGGGGGGGGGGTACCACAGTTTGAATAAAATTGGAAAGACAAGTTAAAAACGGGTTTGTTTACCTCCAGTAACATGCAACTCCTCCAAAGATTTGCCATGTTGTGAAACCAAGTTGCCTCTCTCCAAGCTGAGGAAAAGTCTAGACAGTTTGGTAACCCTCTGGACAGTGTCTGGCAACTGGTAGTACTCGCGATGGACCCGCAAATCATGACCCATGAAGTCTGCAAGTGTTTCAAGCTGATGTTCATTCAAGGCCAGAATTTGTGAAACAGTCGCTACATGTTTACGAAGCTTTGTAGACCGCATGCTACCAGCATTCTCAAGGCCCGCCTCATTTGCATATGCTCGTAGACAGTCGCTTCCTCGTATATGACCTGAGCCTCCGTAACAACTTCGTGCGAATAAGAATATTTGTCTTGTGCCACTCCAGCTGCATTTCTATTTGCGACCAGAGCCTTCAACCACGCCATCACATCAGTACCAAGAAGCACAGGAACAGTTCTGCCCCTCTTACCAACTATTTCAATGACTTGGAACATTTTACAGAGGTGCCGTTCAAGATCAGTCATCACGCAATCACCTTTCACAATGGCTGCACTACTGCGCTTGTGAAAATCTTCCAGTTTCATTTTGGATACTTCCCCCTGTCGTCTGCGGTTGAAGATAATGAGATGGCACAGTGTGACTTCATTCAATTTCTTCCAAGCTGGTGTAATTTCATGGCCCTTAGCAGAGTGTAGGACCTGCACTTTCCTGTTGCCAGTTTCATGAAGGAACGATGAGATTTTCACCACATCTGCATTTGTGGGGAGATCAGCACGTTTGTTGCGCTTTCCTTGGTACAGTGTTCTGTGGGCATGGGTTGACACAAGTTCTGGCCACTTAATTTCACATAACTGCCTAAACTGTTCGGTCTGTTCCGCTTTTTGCCTAAGATTAAACTCTAAAGCACTTGCTTGCAGTATGAGTGCACATCTCTTGATGGAGTGTCCAATCTTGAGTGCTAGAGATGGAACGTGATACATCTGTTTTCCTTCACTGAAGCCGGCGACATCATGAACAGCCTTGACGATATCATTCAGATGGCGGGGATGCACGAATACTTCCAGTGATGCATTTGGTTGGTGGGTGTTTTTTCTCAGTTGTATAACAAGACGACCAAGTTCTCGTAGTTTGTTCCGAATGTAGCCATGTTGTGTAACATCGTGGCCAAGTCTGAGGTATTCACGTTTGGCAACTTCCAGAATCAAAGAATCATTCTTGACAACCAGACCAACATTGTCTCTCCTCATAGAACTAAGAACCTTGTTCAACTGGAAAGATACACCAGCAGGGGGTGGTTTTAACAAATCACTATTGTTAGCTACTCGCCCCCTAACACGACCTATCCTACTGCTACCATCAGTCTGTGCAGGGAGCGCAGGCTTAAGTGGGCACTGATGACGCCAAAGATCAAGACGCACGTAATAGCCATAACAATGTATGCATGGTCCATATGCGTGTGGAGATGCTTCATGATTTGGTCTGTATACTATAATAAGGACACCCTTTCCCTCTCTAAGGACTTGGCAATTGTGTCTGTGATTACCAATATTGCGGATGTATAACAGAAGTTTCTTGCGGGCAGTAAAGTCAGTCTCCGATGCTATCTCTACAACTTCCCTCTCCTCTTTGTGATGCGACTGAAGATGACGGGGTAACTTGGCCTGAGGCTCATCACAGTAAAAGCAATAGTGTTTTTTGTCCCATTTCCTTTGTCCACCGACATTATCGGTCTGCATGACTGTTACGGCACACTTCTCACTAGAATCATTTGTTTCACATCCTACAGCTTGATTGCTTTGGTGAAGCTCGGCAGTTTCTAAAATAGCTTGTGGGTCATCGTCATTCCAGGAACTGGTGTTGGGGTTGACAGAACTTGAAGGATCAGACTGAAAAATAGCTTGTGGGTCATCGTCATCCCAGGAACTGGTGTTGGGGTTGACAGACCTTGAAGGATCAGACTGAAAACTAGCTTGTGGGTCATCGTCATCCCTGCAATTGGTGTTGGGGTTGACAGACCTTGAAGTATCACACTGAAAATCTGATGTTTGATGGGCCAGCTAGCAAGGAAAAGACAAATGACATAATTAACACCACTGAGAAATGAAAAGCGTTTGAAACCGTTTGTTATGAAATGCATATGGTTAGAAAGATGTTTTACAAGTATCACTACAAATTGCACGGTTTTCATTTTACGTCGTGAACGAACACGGTCGGCCATTTATGGGAGTCCAAGTTTTGACTCCCATAAATGGCCGACCGTGTTTGTCGACGAGGTAAAACGAAAACCACGCTATTTCATGGCCTATTTGTGTTGATCATTGTATTCTACTTCTACAACATCTTTCTAACCATATCGATTTTATAACAAACGGTTACGGGACTCTGTTACATTTAGAGAGGACATTTTATTGCCGCAACACGCCGTAAACCTTGGAAAAACGTCTCAATTGTACAGAACATAATATACTCTGAAGAAACATAGCATGTTATTAAATTCATATCGATGCAATTAATACATGACATCATCATTTACTCACCTCGTGCTCAAATAAGGAGCGTGTGATGCCATCCTCATTGTAACGCACAGAGTACTTCATTAGTGACTTCCCTGAAAAATGAAAGGCAAAGGGTTTATTAATTTGTATTTCATTTGGGGGGGGGGGGAAACATACAACTTTGTGCCATCTTTAAAACGTGCTCTGCACGTGATGTGGATCACAATAAGGGTGTGGAACTGTAATTTCGTGTGTCCACAGTACAAAAGTAATGATACTTGTTTAAATATGTGAATACAAAACTTTCGGAGTGCCACGGCAGCTCGGGGCTGTATAGAAAGATTCAAGGGATGTTTGTTGGCCCAATGACCAGGGGACTAATGTAAAGCGCATTGATACGGTTTATTGTGAAATGCGCTATATAAGAATTTGTTGTTATTATTATTATTATTAAATACCTTTGGTTATGGAGGTGATTACAGCTGGATACCATGACGAGTCTGGTGGCCACAGTGCCATTACGCTGTCCCCTTCTTCATACTAGAAAGAAGACATACAAATTATGTAACATATCGATCGGTTTAGTGGAACATGTCATAAGGGTCGCACTAAATAGCGACAACTCACGACCCCTCACGACGTAAAAAGGTCAACTCGTACCCAAGTCAACTCGTACCCAAAATGTTGTACCCAAAATGTTGTACCCGAGTCAACTCGTACCCGAGTCAACTCGTACCCGAGTCAACTCGTACCCGAGTCAACTCGTACCCGAGTCAACTCGTACCGTATAACGTACAATGTATGCCGAAACGGAGAATTCCCGTGCGGCGTGATTTTATATAAGCGATAGTAAACCGTGTTCTACTTTAGTACTTGCTTCATAACATAATATCGCTTTTAATAAGGAAAAGTTTCCGTCTGGCGCCACCACTTTTTCATTCGATATGAAATAATATAGTATTTAATTTACCTCAATGAGATATCCCTTTCTGTAAATATGAGTGAAAAAGTGGTGGCGCCAGACGGAAAGTTATCCTTTAATAATGTTAGATGTTCCTCTCGTTTCTGCTGAAAATCATTCAGATCCACTTTTTTAAGCAAACAAACATGTTTGATGTTCATCTCTTTTCTTAAAGACATAGCTATAGACATAGGCCTAAAAATATACGTTTCGTGTCATGAGATGTGTTGAAAACAAATCCATTATTGAACTTGTGGAATTCCAACTGGGGTACGTATTATTAGGGGTTAATTCTTAATCACAGGCATAAACTTAAATTGGTAATGTCCTAAATCATTTAACTATTATGTGTGTTTGTTGACAAGTGTAAGGAATCGTTAACTGGTCAAACGACTGTATATAGTATAGTGATGTAGTCAGTACAGTAAGGATTACACGGAAATTTATTTACACTTAGATCACTCACCATTTCTTGTCTTCTCTCGAGAGCTGCCATGGGTCGAATGGTTGTCTCTAGGGTCCTGGTGGATGCAATGCACTCAATGTTTATGATGCGTCCCCATGACACCTGCAACCAGCCACGCTACCCGACTCAAATCGAATAAGCTAACCGTCATGCATAAATGAGTTCAGGATTAGAAATGGCCGCCTCTACTACCTACAAGAAGGAAACTTCATATCAACAGAGGGCGATGTAACCATCCAAGAGTGCTAACCGGCAACAGAATGGTGTTAACTCACACATACTCCTCTCGAAAATGACGTAAACCGAGGATTAGTCCCAAAAGCTTAGATATCTCAGTGGCGTCCAAACTGGCTATAATGCTGCATTTATCACAATTTTTCAAAGCGAGGACGTCCTCGCTGTGCTCAAAGTCCTCGATGTGCGAGTGTGTATTCACACAGAAGACCTCGCTTCCCGGCGATGACAAGTACATGGCATCATGGTACATACACACGCCGTGTGTTGCTTGTACACCGAAAGCACTTCTCTCCGTTGGACTTTGGTTTTGGAAAGGCCAAAAATGTACATTTCCTCTCTTGTCAGGGTATCGAGAGTCAGAGTTACAATTAAAATGTAAACACCGCTTGACCATGGTTAAGGATAAAACTCGGGTTTGTAAAAGAATTGCCTTGTACATACGAAACAAAAGTAAAGTCAACAAAAAGTGTGTAGTAAACAATACACAAATTAAAAAGTTATGTCGGACAAAATGGTGGTAATTTGTCGGACCTTAAATCACGCATTGTGATTGGTCAATTTGTCAAGGGGCGTGGCTTACTGGATCAGTGTATTCAGTTTACACGGACACGATTCCTTATGAACTATTTTGAAATATTTACATCTTTGTGTCAGGCTTGCAAAAAATTGAAGTTGCAATCTCATCACTGTAAGAGCTACTTGGCAAATTGTGTCATGGCATGCGTACCATCCAAACTCAGCTTCAGTAATGGGAAACTACAAAACTGCCTACCACCATGCTGTCACACTATAACTTGGTAGTCATTAAACAGTTTTAAGGATAAAACTAATACACTTACAAGTTCAGGAATATCCAGAAATCGTGGAAACTTCCTCAGAATATCAGACAGGAATGGCTTCTTTTCCTCAATCCAGATCCGTCTGTTCGGTGCACACTGTTCCATTGCTTTGATCACTGCCTGTCTGTTTCTGTCACCTACAGCATTCTTGCAGAAGGACTGCAGTTCTTCAGACTCTGTTTCTGGTATTGGGTCAGGAAATATTTCTGTGGAGCTTTGACTAGGTGCACATGAAGTAGTAGAAGTGCATTTTCTGTGTGTTTTCAGCTTTGCTGATTGAGGGAGACTACGGCGCATATTCTTCAACTTGTCCTGGATATATCCGCACTGGCCTCCAACTGAACTGAAAAAATGGTCCTGTTGGTAGTTATGAATACAACAGGGTCATGTTTACTTGTATTCATTTGGGTTGTATTCTTCCTTTACTCACAAGGTGTGAAGAACAAGACACGGAGTGTGTCTGCAGGAGTGATCCTTTGGAAGAAATGCTTATGCCCATCATTCACAAAAGGGAATTAGTTGACAAATGTTGGTAGCAGAAATGTTACAATTGTGTAACTGGAGGGGTACAATGAAGAAAACAGTAACAGTGTTTCCAGGGATATACAATATGAAGAGGAGACAACAGGCAAATGCCTATGCCTACTACTACTACTATACTACTGATGTTATTTGACAACTTAATTCATGTCAGGCGACCACAATGAGCTGCACTCCTGGTCAGAGGTAGGGGTGTGCTCGCCATTGTTTGAAATTGGGTGATGGGCAGCTCGTGAAGATTTTCCCTCCAAGGGATAGGGGTGGGGAGCATTTTCCCAGTAAAACATCTTTGGATGATCTTAGAGGCCTTCTCGCATCAACTCATGAACCACAATACTCAAACCACTACATGCATAGTAAATTGATTAATTAAAACTTCATTCAGGTTTCTTCCTCGAATAAATATTCTAGGCTAATTTTAAACAATGAAGAAAATATATAATAATCATGATGTGAACTGATGTAACAATTAAAATAATAGTTTTATAAACTGTAAACACTTACATATCCTGTATGTCCATTTCGATCCCTTAGATTTGGAAATGCTGATATGATAGATCTTCCTAATGCATATTTGTGCTGGATGGCCGGGTAACTAAGAAAGCAAAAAAAAAATATAGAAATTTGTTCAATTTTGTAAGTCTTTTTGCATTATGTGTATCTTTTCTTCACAATAGCAATTAAAAACAAGAGAACATGAACACCTTTTTAACAAGTGAAAGATTTAGCTTTTTAAATTGTACATTTCTGAATAGACCGATTGCGCGACCAATGTTTACATGTCATCACGTAACCTATTGTGGGTTATAGTAATCTGAGCTGATGGCAAGCTACGAGCAAACACATGCCATGACCAACAGAGTCACACCAAAAAATTGTAGTGCTGATTAACATTTTAAGTACATGTATTGCAAATACCAGGCTTCATAATTTTCAGATCACCTCAAACTATCCAAACTAAAGGACAGACTTACTTTCCACACTTTCCCACTAGATCAGCAACTAGTACGCTGACAACACACATCCTTGACCCTGGAGAGATGTACCCATTTTTGTTGTATTCTTCCAAAATTGCGTGTCCCTTTGGGTGTCCATCCAAGATCTTTTTAGCATCAAACACCACCTGCTTTTTAGTACAGTTGACAGAAATAAACCAAGTACAAATGATATTAATCGATGTGGGTAATTCCAATCAATTTTTTTAATCCTGAAATAGCCAGGCAAAGCAAGACTGTTTTTTTCCCTCTTCTTCCCCCCCCCCAACCCCAACCTGTGAAACAAAAGTCCAAAGAAATCAGCTGACTAGTTGTACTGTATGCCTGTTTTTAAGACAGGAAGATCCTTCAATCAACCAAATTTACAGACCACAGTTCTCTCTTAAATACAAAATAACTTTTGATCATAATTGAACTTTAACAAGAAAGTCAATTGACCTTTTTACCAAGAATTCTTCAAAACAATCACCCATGTTAACTTAGCAAGAAGATGTACAACATATGCAGTATCACATCAGCTTTTTCTTCTAAATTTTTTAAGCTGTCTTTAACCAAGATCATTTGAAAATCAAATTACATTTTAATGGGTTTTAAATGTGACGAAATATCAAGAAATGTTTTAACAGTACATAGGTTTAAAACCCTGCAAATGTAAACTTGGGCTAACCTTGGCCGATTCTGTTGGTTTGCTAGTTGATGGTGACAGCTCAGACACATCTGATGAAATCTGTGAACAAAAAAGTGTCTAAAATCAAAATCGAGATTGCATTTATCATACCAATTCAAACTTTGCACAAAGACAATTTTTAGATGAATGTTACTTGTCATTTTAAATGTACATACAATTGCCTTTGCTGTTCTCTGGCTGCTTGTGTTTGTATGAACGTGTCTCAACTTCTGAGAACTTAAACAAAAGGGAATAGTGTACAAAAGCACATGCAACAAAAGTGGCAACAAGCAAATGCAATGATTGGCAAGTTATTATGAAGTATATAGTATTAGTGACAAACAAACAACATAAGTACTCACACTGGTTGAAGATCTGCATGGGCTGACACTCCTTGATGAGATTTGCGAGTTGTTCATATAGTCAATGGTGGAGGCAAATGAGTTTGCTGAATCAGAAGACGCAGATCTCTCAAGGCGAGTTGTTCATATAGTCAATGGTGGAGGCAAATGAGTTTGCTGAATCAGAAGACGCAGATCTCTCAAGGCGAGTTGTTCATATAGTCAATGGTGGAGGCAAATGAGTTTGCTGAATCAGAAGACGCAGATCTCTCAAGGCGAGTTGTTCATATAGTCAATGGTGGAGGCAAATGAGTTTGCTGAATCAGAAGACGCAGATCTCTCAAGGCGAGTTGTTCATATAGTCAATGGTGGAGGCAAATGAGTTTGCTGAATCAGAAGACGCAGATCTCTCAAGGCGAGTTGTTCATATAGTCAATGGTGGAGGCAAATGAGTTTGCTGAATCAGAAGACGCAGATCTCTCAAGGCGAGTTGTTCATATAGTCAATGGTGGAGGCAAATGAGTTTGCTGAATCAGAAGACGCAGATCTCTCAAGGCGAGTTGTTCATATAGTCAATGGTGGAGGCAAATGAGTTTGCTGAATCAGAAGACGCAGATCTCTCAAGGCGAGTTGTTCATATAGTCAATGGTGGAGGCAAATGAGTTTGCTGAATCAGAAGACGCAGATCTCTCAAGGCGAGTTGTTCATATAGTCAATGGTGGAGGCAAATGAGTTTGCTGAATCAGAAGACGCAGATCTCTCAAGGCGAGTTGTTCATATAGTCAATGGTGGAGGCAAATGAGTTTGCTGAATCAGAAGACGCAGATCTCTCAAGGCGAGTTGTTCATATAGTCAATGGTGGAGGCAAATGAGTTTGCTGAATCAGAAGACGCAGATCTCTCAAGGCGAGTTGTTCATATAGTCAATGGTGGAGGCAAATGAGTTTGCTGAATCAGAAGACGCAGATCTCTCAAGGCGAGTTGTTCATATAGTCAATGGTGGAGGCAAATGAGTTTGCTGAATCAGAAGACGCAGATCTCTCAAGGCGAGTTGTTCATATAGTCAATGGTGGAGGCAAATGAGTTTGCTGAATCAGAAGACGCAGATCTCTCAAGGCGAGTTGTTCATATAGTCAATGGTGGAGGCAAATGAGTTTGCTGAATCAGAAGACGCAGATCTCTCAAGGCGAGTTGTTCATATAGTCAATGGTGGAGGCAAATGAGTTTGCTGAATCAGAAGACGCAGATCTCTCAAGGCGAGTTGTTCATATAGTCAATGGTGGAGGCAAATGAGTTTGCTGAATCAGAAGACGCAGATCTCTCAAGGCGAGTTGTTCATATAGTCAATGGTGGAGGCAAATGAGTTTGCTGAATCAGAAGACGCAGATCTCTCAAGGCGAGTTGTTCATATAGTCAATGGTGGAGGCAAATGAGTTTGCTGAATCAGAAGACGCAGATCTCTCAAGGCGAGTTGTTCATATAGTCAATGGTGGAGGCAAATGAGTTTGCTGAATCAGAAGACGCAGATCTCTCAAGGCGAGTTGTTCATATAGTCAATGGTGGAGGCAAATGAGTTTGCTGAATCAGAAGACGCAGATCTCTCAAGGCGAGTTGTTCATATAGTCAATGGTGGAGGCAAATGAGTTTGCTGAATCAGAAGACGCAGATCTCTCAAGGCGAGTTGTTCATATAGTCAATGGTGGAGGCAAATGAGTTTGCTGAATCAGAAGACGCAGATCTCTCAAGGCGAGTTGTTCATATAGTCAATGGTGGAGGCAAATGAGTTTGCTGAATCAGAAGACGCAGATCTCTCAAGGCGAGTTGTTCATATAGTCAATGGTGGAGGCAAATGAGTTTGCTGAATCAGAAGACGCAGATCTCTCAAGGCGAGTTGTTCATATAGTCAATGGTGGAGGCAATTGAGTTTGCTGAATCAGAAGACGCAGATCTCTCAAGGGTATTGATTGTTTGACTACTGGGTAGACATTCCCCCAAAGTGTGTTTTGATGTATTGCACTTTTCAGAAAATTTCAGATCAATGATATCTTCTAATATGTCTTCGTCCATGTCATCTATTTCAACATATGGCCCATTTTTTTCAAAGATTCCTTCAAAGGAATATTTCCCGTCACTTGGGAGAGAAAATTTTGATTTAATTTTTTGGGTTATGCTGCTGAAATTGCCCAAATCTCCCCGCTCAAATTTCATCAATGTTTTCCTTTCCTGTGCTTCTGCTACATACGTTACATAAACTCGTTTACTCATTATTTTTAGTTAAAAAAGAAGTAAAAAAGAATGTAAGTTCACTTTTTGAAATTAGACCTTCCTTGTACGCCTCTGATATCATTAACAAAAACTGCAATGGTGAATTAAGCTCTATGGTGAACCATTGTTCTTCCTCATTCACTTCACTGGTCACTGGCATTACGAGACCTGAGTGAGAGAAAGAAGAAAAGTAGGGATCATTCTATGTAAGATGACCGCAGAATCTACCATACGGTCTCATTCATGGAGATTGTTAGGACCACCACAGGCTGTTTGAGGCTATTGAAATTTAAGATTCAGAAGATGTAGTTCCTTGGTGTTACTACGTATTTATTTCCTTGCCTGTTGAAAGTTTTGCATATTTGGTTTGAGAAAGAAAACTTCATTCGATTCTCTGATAACATAGCTGTGGATATGTTCATCAAAGAAAGTTGTTTTCCATAGATTCCCTGTGAAAACATCAGTCTTCCCAACAATAATGGTTGCGGCTATTTGGCCAAACTGAGGCAGCTCATCATTCATGCCAACTACTACTGTTGTACCCGCCTTGTAAACAGTACCCCAGTATGTTATTTTTTTGGTCATGAAAACATCGTCCTCAGGGAGGAGTCCGGGGACTTGTTCTAGAAGAGCAGGATAGTTCTCCAAATTTGATACACGGTAGTTTTCTGTTTCAGATGCTTCTAATTCAAAACTTCCAAGACAGCGCTGTTGCCATTTGCAGCATGCGTTGATCTGGTGTCCAGATGCAGCAGTTAGGCAAACATCTTTAAAACAGTTAATTACACTAGCCAGCTTTTTTGTGAAATTATGTTTAGCTTCGAATCTCATGCACCACGAATTAAATAATGGTCCAACTTCTCTCATTGCTTCAGGGTAATGGACCAAAAAGTGGTGCTTTGAAAGAAGCCTTACAGTTGGGTATAAATGTTGAAACAACAAATGGTGATCCTCAATTAGATGTTTCAGGTACAACGTCAGACTCTCTGTGACCGAGTCAGCAAAAGCAATGTCAACAATAGTGCGCAGCTTCAAGATCAGATCCCAATAAGGATTGTTTTGTGGAATGAATGACCCAATCAGCAGAGGTAATACCCGCACAAGGCACCACATTTGACTAGCATGCTGCTTCAAGGAATGATCTTTTCCTTTGAGGGTTGATTCAAGGATTTGTGAAGGCTTATTTTTTTTGTCACAGTGTCCATAGTTGTGGCTGGAAAGGAGGTTATTGAGAGTGTCAAGTTTGAAAAACTTATCGTCATATATAAATTTATACAAAACTAATTTTACTTCCATAGGAATTACACCCTCTAGCATGTCGTGCATGATATCTGGAGCAACGTTCTTTGTGACATGAAAGTATCGGAGTGTATTCAGGATACAACCCCTTTTTACACCACTAACTGATACTGCAGCGGTGTTGTCAAGAGATTCATGTACATGAACATTGTGGCTGTCTGTGTCTCTAAGCACAAAGTGTTCTCCAACAAAATGGTTCTGGAAGTCATCTTTATGACCTGAGCAAATTCTGCAAGGTTTATTTGCTACGAAGCTTTCAACAAAGCCAAGTAAGGCATTCATGCCAAGATTGTCTCCACATACTTGTGCCAATGTTCCATGGATAGTCTTCACAGAAGAGTCTGGCAGTACAATTTTGGCACCCTCTTCAGATTCCAATTTCCTAAGTTCAGATACAAATGGAGCTAAAATCGGATCAAACCCATACTTTTTTAAGTCAAGACAGTTGCACAAAGCTAGTAAGTGGATGTTGCGCAATGATGAGTTCAATCGAGGATGAAAATTTTTCAATGTATAGTAGAAAGCCCCAATCTTATGAATTCCTCTCTTCGAACCAAGAGGATTTACAACTTCAAACTCATCAAAGAAAAGGCTAATCTGAATTGCCTTCAAGTTGGTTGAAAATAGAGGATGAGTCTTGAATTGCTGCCCATCACAGTAATCTCGCATTCTGTCATCACTGCTTAAATGTCCATTTTCTATTTCATGCACTGCATCCAAATCCCCAAGAACCATTCCTAGAGTTGATAAAATGGATACATATTGGAATGTCTCTGGTACAAGGACTTGCTTTGAATTGCCACTTTTACGTTCAGTCCGAGTGTCATAACGAAAGCCGAGAAAAACAGTCTTTGGATGCACTATGCCTAGATGTTCAGCAAGAAATTGCTCTTGCTTGTACTTAGTGTCAAGACCATGGAACAAGGCTTTGTTACCATCAAACTCTGCCAATAAGTCCTGGTAATTTTGATTTTCTTGATCCACCCCAATTGCATCTAAGGTACTAACAACTTTGGCCTTTAAATTTTGTACAATGTCACAATTGAAATTGGCAGTTGCAGCAATCACTCTGTTTAATGTTGCATATGTCATATTACTCTCCGAAAGTACAAAACCAATAAAAACTGCTGTTTGTCTTGTACGACTGAAAATATTGACATTTAGGTTTACATCTTCCATATTGTCTACATCTTCATGATCAATTTCATTCCCATTGTCCTCCATATTGATAATAGGAGGCAAAGCTGGTTCATCAGCTTGAGGATGCTGATTGATTACATGTTTCCTGAAAGAATTAAATGTGATGAAAGATGAGGGGCACCCTCCCTGACCACAAATTAATCGTAAATCTGTCATATCAAAAAGTGCATGGGCCATATGCAAATGACTTATCAACTTTGACACTGGTCCTGGAATAATTATACTGCATATGAAACAAGTATATCCCATGTTTTCTACTTGGGGAGACAATTTGTTGGGTTGAACTTCCCGGGAATAAAACCTGTGTCACAATAAAGAAAAGAGGGGTAAATAGAACGGTCATCATTAGCATAAATTTTTCTTTTAATTTGGCGAGCCTCATACTAGTAGTACTAGTAATATTTTGGCAACCTTGGTCCAAAAAGTGAAAATGTCCCCCCCCCCAAAAAAAACCAAAACAAAACAAAACAAAACAAAACAAAACAAAACAAAACAAAACAAAACAAAACAAAACAAAACAAAACAAAACAAAACAAAACAAAACAAAACAAAACAAAACAAAACAAAACAAAACAAAACAAAACAAAACAAAACAAAACAAAACAAAACAAAACAAAACAAAACAAAACAAAACAAAACAAAACAAAACAAAACAAAACAAAACAAAACAAAACAAAACAAAACAAAACAAAACAAAACAAAACAAAACAAAACAAAACAAAACAAAACAAAACAAAACAAAACAAAACAAACAAAACAAAACAAAACAAAACAAAACAAAACAAAACAAAACAAAACAAAACAAAACAAAACAAAACACCACTAGACAGACGTTGCGTTCTGTCAAAGCAACAGCAAGCCTGCAACAACACGACCAACGACCAATGTCAGGCTTCGCGTTGGCTGGCATGCTGTTGGGCACTCCTTGTGACACGGCTAGCCCAAGCTTCACACAAAATATAGCCAGACAGACCTTGCCTAAACAAGCGTTAACAATAACATACATGTTAGAATACAAATGGAACAATTATCTTAAAAGTAATTATATTAATACAATTGTTTCCTTACCTCTTCGTTTGTGTAGCTAGCTCAGCTGTGACTACTCGACCGACATGACAATGTGGACAGCAAAGATGGCGATCGGTTGTTGTTTCCCGTGCGCGCGCGCACAGACGAGCTCGCTAGCGCTGGGCCCTCCATGCCAACAAACCGTGCGCGCATGTTCAATGCATCTGTGGAAAGTTCCAGGCTAGGCTGGTGTGATCCGGGCAAAATAAGCCAATCAAAACTTTATAGGCATTTATTAGGCGTGATCAAAGTGGTTTCTATTTTTAGCAATTTTCACCGGATACTGTAATAACAGCTAGTAATTGGGCCATCTGTTATGCAAATAGTTTCAGTGGAAATGAACTTGTGGGATTTTTACCTGCACCATGCCAGTGTTTTGTACCTACGACGAAGCCGGCCACAACAATCCCCAAAAACCAAACCATTTCGCCCCGCTCAATTATTTTTTCACTTTAACCTTATAGATTAGATTTTTGTGGACTGTAAAATCTCAGTTGAACGGCTTTAACACCACAAAATGCAAAAGTCACGGAGCCCTGGGCAAAATACACGGCGGAAAAAGGTTTTTTTTTTCCGTCATTATTACACTTTTAAGTGCTATATCTTCAAAAGTATTTTAGCACTTGTTTTTAGCAAAGGACTTTATGCACGTCGTGTGGATTTCCTAAAATGTTACCTTTCGGGTGCTAGCTTGTGCACCACAGGTGCACACAGTTGCTTAGCACCCAATATTCAGCACTTCATTTTTTAGAGTGATGGGTAAACGAGCAAAAGTTTGAGATTTATTGAGAATTTTGTAAGTTTGGGTTTTTGGGCCAAAATCTAAAAAATCTGTGATGCCGGCATCACAAAATTTTCAGATTTCGGGTCAACATCTTTTGTGTGATATTATGGTTTCAAATGATACAGGAAGGACTACTGAACACATTTTATCAGTGTGGGATGGGTAAACGAGCAAAAGTTTGAGATTTATTGAGAATTTTGTAAGTTTGGGTTTTTGGTCCAAAATTAAAAAATCTGTGATGCCGGCATCACAAAATTTTCAGATTTCGGGTCAACAAATTTTGGGTGATTTTATGGTTTCAAATGATACAGGAAGGACTACTGAACACATTGTTTCCGTGTGGGATGGGTAAACAAGCAAAAGTTTGAGATTTATTGAGAATTTTGTAAGTTTGGGTTTTTGGTCCGAAATCTGAAAATTTGTGATGCCGGCATCACAAAATTTTCAGATTTCGGGTCAACAAATTTTGTGTGATTTTATGGTTTCAAATGACACAGGAAGGACTACTGAACACATTTGATCAGTGTGGGATGGGTAAACGAGCAAAAGTTTGAGATTTATTGAGAATTTTGTAAGTTTGGGTTTTTGGTCCAAAATCTAAAGATTTTGTGATGCCGGCATCACAAAATTTTCAGATTTCGGGTCAACAAATTTTGGGTGATTTTATGGTTTCAAATGATACAGGAAGGACTACTGTAAACGAGCAAAAGTTTGAGATTTATTGAGAATTTTGTAAGTTTGGGTTTTTGGTCCAAAATTAAAAAAATCTGTGATGCCGGCATCACAAAATTTTCAGATTTCGGGTCAACAAATTTTGGGTGATTTTATGGTTTTAAATGATACATGAAGGACTACTGAACACATTTTATCAGTGTGGGATGGGTAAACGAGCAAAAGTTTGAGATTTATTGAGAATTTTGTAAATTTGGGATTTTGGTCCAAAATCTGAAAATTTTGTGATGCCGGCATCACAAAATTTTCAGATTTCGGGTCAACAACTTTTTGGGTGATTCTATGGTTTCAAATGATACAGGAAGGACTACTGAACATATTTTATCAGGGTGGGATGGGTAAACGAGCAAAAGTTTGAGATTTATTGAGAATTTTTTAAGTTTGGGTTTTTGGGCCAAAATCTAAAAAATCTGTGATGCCGGCATCACAAAATTTTCAGATTTCGGGTCAACAAATCTTGGGTGATTTTATAGTTTCAAATGATACAGGAAGGACTACTGAACACATTTTATCCGTGTGGGATGGGTTAACAAGCAGAAGTTTGAGATTTATTGAGAATTTTGTAAGGTTGGGTTTTTGGTCCAAAATCTGAAAATTTTGTGATGCCGGCATCACAAAATTTTCAGATTTCGGGTCAACAAATCTTGGGTGATTTTATAGTTTCAAATGATACAGGAAGGACTACTGAACACATTTTATCCGTGTGGGATGGGTTAACAAGCAGAAGTTTGAGATTTATTGAGAATTTTGTAAGGTTGGGTTTTTGGTCCAAAATCTGAAAATTTTGTGATGCCGGCATCACAAAATTTTCAGATTTCGGGTCAACAATTTTTTGGGTGATTTTATGGTTTCAAATGACACAGGAAGGACTACTGAACACATTGTATCCGTGTGGGATGGGTAAACAAGCAAAAGTTTGAGATTTATTGAGAATTTTTTAAGTTTGGGTTTTTGGTCCGAAATCTGAAAATTTTGTGATGCCGGCATCACAAAATTTTCAGATTTCGGGTCAACAAATTTTATGTGATTTTATGGTTTCAAATGATACAGGAAGGACTACTGAACACATTGTATCCGTGTGGGATGGGTAAACAAGCAGAAGTTTGAGATTTATTGAGAATTTTGTAAGGTTGGGTTTTTGGTCCAAAATCTGAAAATTTTGTGATGCCGGCATCACAAAATTTTCAGATTTCGGGTCAACAACTTTTTGGGTGATTTTATGGTTTCAAATGATACAGGAAGGACTACTGAACACATTGTATCCGTGTGGGATGGGTAAACAAGCAAAAGTTTGAGATTTATTGAGAATTTTTTAAGTTTGGGTTTTTGGTCCGAAATCTGAAAATTTTGTGATGCCGGCATCACAAAATTTTCAGATTTCGGGTCAACAAATTTTATGTGATTTTATGGTTTCAAATGATACAGGAAGGACTACTGAACACATTGTATCCGTGTGGGATGGGTAAACGAGCAAAAGTTTGAGATTTATTGAGAATTTTGTAAGTTTGGGTTTTTGGTCCAAAATCTGAAAATTTTGTGATGCCGGCATCACAAAATTTTCAGATTTCGGGTCAACAACTTTTTGGGTGATTTTATGGTTTCAAATGATACAGGAAGGACTACTGAACACATTGTATCCGTGTGGGATGGGTAAACAAGCAAAAGTTTGAGATTTATTGAGAATTTTTTAAGTTTGGGTTTTTGGTCCGAAATCTGAAAATTTTGTGATGCCGGCATCACAAAATTTTCAGATTTCGGGTCAACAAATTTTATGTGATTTTATGGTTTCAAATGATACAGGAAGGACTACTGAACACATTGTATCCGTGTGGGATGGGTAAACGAGCAAAAGTTTGAGATTTATTGAGAATTTTGTAAGTTTGGGTTTTTGGTCCAAAATCTGAAAATTTTTTGATGCCGGCACCACAAAATTTTCAGATTTCGGGTCAACAACTTTTTGGGTGATTTTATGGTTTCAAATGATACAGGAAGGACTACTGAACACATTTTATCAGTGTGGGATGGGTAAACGAGCAAAAGTTTGAGATTTATTGAGAATTTTGTAAGTTTGGGTTTTTGGTCCAAAATTAAAAAAATCTGTGATGCCGGCATCACAAAATTTTCAGATTTCGGGTCAACAAATTTTGGGTGATTTTATGGTTTAAAATGATACAGGAAGGACTACTGAACACAACTTATCAGTGTGGGATGGGTAAACAAGCACAAGTTTGAGATTTATTGAGAATTTTGTAAGGTTGGGTTTTTGGTCCAAAATCTAAAGATTTTGTGATGCCGGCATCACAAAATTTTCAGATTTCGGGTCAACAAATTTTGGGGGATTTTATGGTTTCAAATGATACAGGAAGGACTACTGAACATATTTTATCAGTGTGGGATGGGTAAACGAGCAAAAGTTTCAGATTTATTGAGAATTTTTTAAGTTTGGGTTTTTGGGCCAAAATCTAAAAAATCTGTGATGCCGGCATCACAAAATATTCAGATTTCGGGTCAACAAATTTTGGGTGATTTTATAGTTTCAAATGATACAGGAAGGACTACTGAACACATTTTATCCGTGTGGGATGGGTAAACAAGAAGAAGTTTGAGATTTATTGAGAATTTTGTAAGGTTGGGTTTTTGGTCCAAAATCTGAAAATTTTGTGATGCCGGCATCACAAAATTTTCAGATTTCGGGTCAACAACTTTTTGGGTGATTTTATGGTTTCAAATGATACAGGAAGGACTACTGAACACATTGTATCCGTGTGGGATGGGTAAACAAGCAAAAGTTTGAGATTTATTGAGAATTTTGTAAGTTTGGGTTTTTGGTCCAAAATTAAAAAAATCTGTGATGCCGGCATCACAAAATTTTCCGATTTCGGGTCAACAAATTTTGGGTGATTTTATGGTTTCAAATGATACATGAAGGACTACTGAACAACTTTTATCAGTGTGGGATGGGTAAACGAGAAAAGTTTGAGATTTATTGAGAATTTTGTAAGTTTGGGTTTTTGGTCCAAAATCTGAAAATTTTGTGATGCCGGCACCACAAAATTTTCAGATTTCGGGTCAACAACTTTTTGGGTGATTTTATGGTTTCAAATGATACAGGAAGGACTACTGAACACATTTTATCAGTGTGGGATGGGTAAACGAGCAAAAGTTTGAGATTTATTGAGAATTTTGTAAGTTTGGGTTTTTGGTCCAAAATTAAAAAAATCTGTGATGCCGGCATCACAAAATTTTCAGATTTCGGGTCCACAAATTTTGGGTGATTTTATGGTTTCAAATGATACAGGAAGGACTACTGAACATATTTTATCAGTGTGGGATGGGTAAACGAGCAAAAGTTTGAGATTTATTGAGAATTTTTTAAGTTTGGGTTTTTGGGCCAAAATCTAAAAAATCTGTGATGCCGGCATCACAAAATTTTCAGATTTCGGGTCAACAAATTTTGGGTGATTTTATGGTTTAAAATGATACAGGAAGGACTACTGAACACAACTTATCAGTGTGGGATGGGTAAATGAGCAAAAGTTTGAGATTTATTGAGAATTTTGTAAGTTTGGGTTTTTGGTCCAAAATTAAAAAAATCTGTGACGCCGGCTTCACAAAATTTTCAGATTTCGGGTCAACAAATTTTGGGTGATTTTATGGTTTAAAATGATACAGGAAGGACTACTGAACACAACTTATCAGTGTGGGATGGGTAAACAAGCAAAAGTTTGAGATTTATTGAGAATTTTGTAACTTTGGGTATTTGGTCCAAAATCTAAAGATTTTGTGATGCCGGCATCACAAAATTTTCAGATTTCGGGTCAACAAAGTTTGGGTAATTTTGTGGTTTCAAATGATACAGGAAGGACTACTGAACACATTTTATCCGTGTGGGATTGGTAAACAAGCAGAAGATTGAGATTTATTGAGAATTTTGTAAGTTTGAGTTTTCGGTCCAAAATCTGAAAATTTTGTAAGTCAAAATTTTCAGATTTCGGGTCAACAAATTTTGGGTGATTTTATGGTTTCAAATGGTACAGAAAGGACTACTGAACACAATTTATCTGTGCTGGATGGGTAAACGAGCATAAGTTTGAGATTAATTGAGAATTTTGTAAGTTTGGGTTTTTGGTCCAAAATCAAAAAAATCTGTGATGCCGTCAAAATTTTCAGATTTCGGGTCAACAAATTTTGGGTGATTTTATGGTTTCAAATGATACAGAAAGGACTACTGAACACAATTTATCTGTGTGGAATGGGTAAATGAGCAAAAGTTTGAGATTTGTTGATAATTTTGTCAGTTTGGATTTTTGGTGTAAAGTAAAAAAAAAAACTGTAATGCCGGCATCATATAATTTTCAGATTTTTGGTTAACAAATTTTGGGTGATTTTATGGATTCAAATAATACAGAAACGACTGCTGAACACATTTTAGTTGAGTTTTTAGTCAAAAATCTTAAAAAGTGTCCAGATTTCAGATTTTGGGTCAAACAATTGTTGGTGATTTTATGGTTTCAAATGATACAGAGTACACTACTGACCGACTAAATCAACCAGAGTTTGAGGTATGACGAGAATTTTGTGAAGGTGAGTTTTTAGTCAAAAATCACAAATTATGTGCCATACCGACATGGTCAAATTGTCAGTCTTAGGGTCAAACAATTTTAGTGATTTTATGGCTTCAATTTTATGACTTCTGCTTTTTATGGGGAGAAAGAGTTATTACATGTGCATATATAACGATACTAGCAGAGCAAGCAAACAGTAAGCATGGATTACCTTAGGCCTGTATGACGTATGCATCACCTGAGGCGCATCGACTCTTGGACTGTGGAGAGCAGCAAGTAGTACAAGTAGAATGGTGCAGGTAAGATTGCAAGGCGAGAAGAAGAGGCGTAGGGTGTAGAGGCCTCAACTGTCCTGTCTCAGCTTTTACCTGCAGTTTGGAGAGAAAATGACCTAACACAGTGTTATTAAACAGTCTTAAGTGTGTGGGGCAAGTATTTCAACCCTGAAGTAGTACACAATATACAATTGTTGCACGCTGTGAAGGGGTCCATGGCGTTTTGTACACCCGAGGGGGGAATACATCCGAGGCGAAGCCGAGGGTGCCATTTTCCCACGAGGGTATAAGACGATGTGACCTATGTTTACATTCAAACCGCCCTCTATTGACAAAACACTATATACGTCATGTTTCGCCGGGCACTGAGTTGCGCAGTCATAGTAAGATTACGTACACTTTCTAGCTGGCTGCCAAAACACAAAGGTTTTGCCCGGCGGTATGCGCGCGAATCATGTTATGGTTTTCGTGTGACGTCAGAGGTCACATCGTCTATACAAAACCCATGGACCCCAATTACATGTTCATGTTACACGCCGCGCAGTGGTATATATGCATTTTTGTTGCCTGTCACGAGGGCCAATCAAACTTCACAATTTGTTTCCGAGGTATAACAATACTTCTTGTACCAATTTAATTTCACATTTCATTCTACACACTGTACGAGTCATCTAAATGTTTTTGTTGTGAAACCATATTGATGGGTGAGAGGGTGGGCTAACCACCCTCTCCAACAACAAAATGCGGAAAATTGCCTGCTATTGAGAGTTCGTCTAACGCTGAAAATGTTTCCAGTGAAACAGAGAGACTGCTTGTCTCTTAAAAGGTCAACTCGCTGATGAGATCAGGGGAAGTCGTAATGCATGCAGACCCAAGAACTTTTGAGCCGCGGCCGGTGAAATTCAGTCACCCATCAGTGGTGCGGGGCTGGTTTTCAAATGAAACAGAACGGACTACTGAGGACATTTTATCTGTGCGGACTGGGTATACGAGAACAAGTTTAAAATTTATTGAGAATTTTGTGAAGTGAGTTTTTTGGGCATTTTTTCAGATTTTGGGTCAAACCATTTTCAGTGATTTAATGGATACAGAACCAACTACTAAAGCGTTTTACCTGTGTGGAATGGGTAAATTAACCAAAGTTTAAGATACATTGAGAATTTTGTGAAGTTTAGTATTTGGTCAGAATTCAGAAAAATCTGCCGATGTCGGTAGGCTCTATAGACATTTCCCCTGATTTTGGGTCAAAAAAATGTTTGGTGACTTTATGGTTTCAAATGATACAGAACGAACTATTGAAGACATTTCATCAGTACAGATTGGGTATATGAGTCAAAGTTTGAGATATATTGAGCATTTTGTGAAGTTGTTGTGTTTTGGGTAAAAAATGAGAGCAATGAGAGCCAACATTGGAAGGGAGCACGGAGCCCAACGAGATATGGCAGGGATTGCAGCTGAATGATGAAAACAATGTCATTATTGTGAGTTGACAAATTGACCTACAATTTCACAAAACAAAGGATTTTGGTGGTTCTTTCAAAACCGATGCATGTGAAGCAGGGTTTTTTTTTTTTTTTCTTCATCTGACGGTAATAATTAATTCTGACTTTACCCAAGCTGAAATCAAGGAGTTTTTCTGACTTTGGTTGTGTGGTCTTACTGCGTGGCCTTGACGTTTTAAAAACCGTTGTTTGATTGGAGAACTGGTTGGCTACCCTGGCTTCCGTTCACGCCTTCTGGAAACCAGAAATACAAATAATAATAATATAATATGACAACCTAGATAAAATATAAAAGTAAACTCTTTCAATGCATTTCGGGAAACCTCAAACCTTGGATCAATTTGGCCAGCAGGCGAAATGTGAGATGGATGTAAAAGTTTTAGCCCCTCTTTCAGACTAAAAGTAACATTCAAAGAGCAAGATGTCATTGATAGGGACCAATAGTGTGGTCATGACTCTATCTTTATAATGAGCACATATTGAAGTTCCTGGTTAGGATGGCCAGTCTTCCCCGGATGATGCCCAAATTACTTCCATGAACCAACAAGTGATTAAGGGAATCAATGTGTGGTGAAGAGGATTTCAACTAGTGGTTTAATCCCAACGAGGCCTGGTTCTTGATAATTTTACCGAGACAAAGTCTCGAACAACTGCTTACAGTCTGCTTAAAGAGTCTGTCCTCTGGAATAGATAAAATTGACTTCAGTTCCGACACAAATATTTCTGGATGGGAGTTGGTTCTTGGTAAGGAAACCCAAAGCCCAATCTTACTCCACCGTATGTAACCAGGGGTCGATTTCACAAAGAGTTAGGACTAGTCCTAACTTAGGACTAGTCCTAGGAGATATATACAAATTGCATTGATAGTCCTAAGTTAGGACGAGTAACTGGTCCTAACTGGAGATAAGACTAGTTCTAACTCTTTGTGAAATCCACCCCAGACTTAATTGACAGTAAAAGGAACTCACTCCGAAGTGTTAGTTGCAGAAAATACTGCTTCGCTAAAGACAAATTGAGTAGGGCTCCAATCACAACAATGCAAGCCTAAAGTAATTTTTGCTGGTAATCTGTTCCTGCAAAGCATTCTGCGCTTCGCAAGTTTTTGCGATTACAGACTTTATGAAATTTGGCCATTGTGGTAGTTGCCACCTTGGAGCCATGGTGAGTTAAACTTGGCCTGGAGAATCAAAGGAATGGAGACTTTGATAGTACTGCGAGAATCTATACTTCTGGAATGATGGCTGCTCAACAAACATACCTCAGATCAAATAGGCCAATTGACCTAAGGTATTGTTAAGGCTCATCTGAAACTCTGCCACTAATTACCGGATAGCTGAACGGCACTTGTGAATTATCCCTGTTGTTAGGCGTTTGTTAAAAGAGGTGAAGCAAAAAGTCACCTAGATCTCCTTAATTCTTAATAAAGTATAATATAGCCAGTTTGGCATCATGACATATAAAGTACCTTTATCTTCAGTATGATGCTTTCAAGATCATACATCTCAAAGTCAAAGTGGATGCCCAGCAGATGGTCCATATTCAGGCTTCAACACAGCTTGAGGAGGTAACCTTCTGTTTCTGATATCCATGGCAACACAGGTCCAAGTCAATCCTCTGCAAGTAGAAGAAAATATGATTCAATCTTACCAACCTAAATCCTTTTCATATTAAGCTACTAGTGGTTGTCCTTTAATTTCATTCAGTTCAAAAACTGTTATCTTTGTTTGAGGATACAAACTCCAGTGTCTCAAAATCTTGGAAAGTTCATGGCTAGAACACAATGTGTTTGGGACAGAGTGGACTGGGCCCAATTTCATAAAGCTGTTCAATACTGATTGGCAATTGTTGTTTCTACAAGCAAAAGTTGAGTCGGGCACCAGCCACAGCAAATGGAAACTTAAAGTAATATTTGCTGGTAACTCGTTTCTGCTTAGCAATACTATTCTGTGCTTAGCAAACATGTGTTTATACACAGGCCTTACATGAGGGCTCTGGTAGAAGTGTGAGAAGCTGAGAATAGGTAATGGCAGCTATCTAAGGAATGAGCCCCGAACTACAATTTAAGGAAGGCTGCCACAGATGCCACTCTATGCAGAATAATGATCAGGGACTTTAAGTAAAAACATTCGAACTGCCTTACTATCTACCGGCAATCTTGGCGGTGTAAATGTAGTTGGTAAGACACTGCTCTAGAATTGCAAGGGTCGTGGATTCAAATCACACCCGAGTAAGATGCCTGCGATTTTTTAACAGGACTCAGGAAAGTACTCTTGACTGGCAGGGTCCTCATCACACAGAGAGAGTCATCTATCAAGTAGTTTTCAAAGCCGTTTTTGAAACTAAATTTATTTTCAACGTCAGGCCATTAACTATTTTTTGCATAAATTTATTTAAAGCGACAATGGGGGACTTTTGAGATGCTGTCTGCCAACAAACAAACAAACAAACTTAACAGTCCTATTTTCAGCTCTGAGTATGCACACACATGCTCGGTATTGCACGTATAGGTCTCAGCACGCGCACTATCGGTGAGAAAAGGACCATCCAAAAGTCTCCCATATACTGTTGATTCCTGGAAGACTAAATTCATTTCTATCCTCATGTTTCCTGATCCAGTGGTTTTACTTTTAGTATAAGTACCAATTCCTGTGACTAGTGTCTCTAAAATGATTCCCTTTCTTCACTATAGGTCAATTACACAAACATGACAATTGTAGTATTTTTTCCACTCTCCTGGTAAATAGATTTTATAAACTGTAAAGGCAGTGGCCACTATTGGTAATTACTCAAAGTAATTCTTAGCATAAAAGCGTACTTGGTAATGAGAATGGGGCGAGGTTGATAGTATAAAACATTGTGAGAAACGGCTCCCTCTGAAGTAACATAGTTTTCAAGAAAGAAGTAATTTTCCTCGAATTTGATTTTGAGATTTAGATTTAAAATTTGAGGTCTCGAAATCAAGCATCTGAAAGCACACAACTTCGTGTGACAAGGTGTTTTTATCTTTAATTATTATCTCACAACTTTGACAACCAATTGAGCTCAGATTTTCACAGGTTTGTTATTTTATGCATACGTTGAGATACACCAAGTGAGCAGACTGGTATTTGACAATTACCAATATTGTCCAGGGTCTTTAAGAGTAGAATTGAAACTAGTGTCTAGCTGGAACTTCTGTGGAATTTTAGTTGAGAAATCTCTTTGACCCAAATTCTCATAATGTTCATAAAACCCTGGCCTTGTCTGCTTTTCATTGATGTAGTACAATACAACATGCTGGTCTCCAACAACCATAATGGTCATCATGCTCCAAAGATTCAAGGGTAATGATTTTTGAGATGTTTTGGTGGTTCCTTCAAATCAATGAATGTGATTCAAGGCAGTTTTTGTCACCTGATGGTAAGAATTATGTTTGACTTACCCTAGCTGAACTCACTGAGTTCTTCTGACTTTGGTTGTATGGTCTTTCTTGCTTGGCATTGCCATTCTTAATGCCGCCATTTGGATGGAGAACAGGTTGGCTGCCCTGACTCCTGTTCAAGCCCTGTGGAATTAGACAAAATAATGAAGACAACATGAATTTATATCAAAGTGCAAAATCTCAAGCCTTGAATCAATTTGTCAGGCAGGTTGATGCCAGATTGATGATAAGTTGAGCGCTAGACTCGGTCCCTGTATTAGCAAGGATAAAAAGAGGTACCTGCTATTCATATCCAGTGACCATTGGATACAGTGATATCATGGGATAAATGCAGAGACTATCTGTGTTTGTTTTGATTGGTGTGAAGTCACCTCGGACCACCAATCAAAACACATGGAAATCTTGCATGCTGTGTCCACATAATATATGTGTGTATTGTATACAATTGCTTGCATGTGTGCATAATGTACTAATTGCATGCAATGTTGGTGTAGAATTTGACTGCGTATCACTATGGATGCGTTTGATTAGCTTCCCCAGGTCGACCCAGGGGGGCGCATTCTTTTCTAAGGGCAAATGTAGGCAGATAATTACCCCATGTTCGTCCTGGAAAAGTTGTATTTTTTTTTTTTTCCAGGGCGAAAGGTGTGTAGATAATTACCCAAGTTCTTCCTGGAAAAAAAAATCATTTACCATTCTCGTGGTGACATCATTGCACCTCCGGCCAGCCCAAAGTGCCCTGCTGGTGGATCAGGTCATTTGGGGCTGGCCCGAGTTGCACTGATGTCACCACGAGAAGGATGAGTGATTTTTTTGCACACGTTCGGCCTAAAAAAAATGAAATAGGCAACTTTTCCAGGACGAACGTGGGGTTATCTGCCTACATTCGTCCTAAAAAAAAAATAAAAAAAATAAGCACCACCCGGATGAGCACACCGGGGTCGACACAGGGCAGCTAATTGAATGCACCCATTATGAAATGAATGTAGGTCAAAGGTGAAGATACACGACGGCTGCGCGGTCGGTCTCTGGCATTATTCACAAGCCTCAAAGTGTGACGGCAGATGTTCAGGCAGAGGAATAACCGCGATCTCAGACTTGAAATCAAGTCTAACATATACAAAGCTTGTGTGCATTGTGTATACACCGAGTCTCACCAATGAACGCACGTGGTCACAAACTTTTTGATCACAGTACGGATGTATAATGATAATTGAAATTCATGAATGTATTTTTGTAATTTTATTATTTATAGTAAAATGACGGTAGTCGCAATGGTTATTCTTGGTCTGATCAGTAATAGTGACATCATCCGAGAGTGGTCGAAAGATGGATTGCACATAGCGTCATTGACCGCCATACTTGATAACGAACAATGGAAAAGTGCACACACGTACAAGTGTCTGAGCTGCACACAACTCTCAGCCAATGACAGCCTTTTTACGCGTGCACGTTTCATCAAGGTTGGAGGTCAATGACATCATGTGCAAGTCATCTATTGGTGAGTTGTGTACTTTACCTTCCAAGAAAATCCAAGCAGATCCATGACTTTGGTAACTAGTGGTGATCAACTTTGATTGTCTCTACAGCACTCCTTCTTCTGCATCATATTGATAGAGAGTCCAACTTGAGGAGATTCATCAGGGTCTTGAGTTATTCACATCTTTAGCTCTTGACTGGCAGGGTCGGACATCACTCACAATGGGGAGACTCATCTATAAACACGATGATAAATAGGAAGTCATATTGAAAGCCGTTTTTGAAACTAAACTTATTTAAAAGGACAGTACACTGTTGAATAGTTCAGTTAAACAATTTTTTTTTTTAAATTACCTAGTGCAATCCAGTCCACACCATATTCAGACACTAAAGTTCATATTATACCAAGGTTTGAAGAGTTCAGTTTAAAAAAGCAAGGAAATTCAGTCAACATCTTTCACAGTATACCCAGGCTTGAAGAGTTCAGAATAAAAGTGCAGTTCAGTCCACTTACACATTTTGATTGAGGCAATAAAGTTTATACACCGAGATTTCAGCTGTTCAGTTTAAACAAAAATGAACATATCCTGGTCCTGCACAAACAATCATAAATCAGGGGTTCAATTTAAGCACTCATTCAAAAAATAAAATAAATAAAAAGTAAATAAATAAATAAATAAAACGAAGTTCAGCTCAGTTCACATATCCTTGATTCATATACCAAGATTTGAAGGGTCTAGTTTAGAGTTAAAAAATAAGTTCTATAGAACTAGGCCTATACTATACTAAATACTTCCTTGGTTAGGCACTAGAGTTATGCGAAGGTGAAAAGTTTCCGTATCACGCCACCACTTTTTTAGTTTTCGCTGAAGATTTCTTGCTTGAAGTTGAACACTTGACAATAGGCCTATCGCTCATAGTTATAAATAAGACAAAATATCACACACTCTAAAACTTCTCCGAAAGATCATGTCTTAAGTTAAGCATTCGAAGTTTATTTATATAGCTTTCATTGACCATGATCTTTGGAAGAAAGTCTGCTTGAATGAAGGTACATACCTGCCCTTGCTTGTAACACTGTCTCGGTCTCCGGAAGCCCTGTGTGCGTGGCTGAATGCATGCCGCGTGTTTGGCAGCTCTCTCCCCGCCATGCTCTTCTCCTGCCCGGTCATGTCGTCCGTGACTCCGTCTCTGTGCTCCCGTGCTCCCCTGGCCAGTGTTACGGTCTTCAGGGTAAACTTCGTGGAACCCATGATCAAAGCCGGTTGCAAACTCCGCACCGAATTGTCACCCAAATTTGAGCAAAACATATTTTCCAAAGAGTAGAAAAAAGATGGTTCCACTGCGGTTACTCGGCCAATGAAGTTAGTCAACTGTTGGCTACAGTCGTCAGGCTTTTAAACTCAGTGAAATTCGCACAGCCAAGAGTTCCACGATGAAGTTTACAGTTCATTTTGCAAGTTTAAGTTGCAGACGTGATGTTTTTCTCGGTAAAGGTCCCTGCCGACTTCGTGTAGAACTCTCAAAGGCCGGTTGCAAACTCTGAAAATTTCTCCCAAATTCGGGCAACAGATTAATTCCAAATTGTATGAAAATGTCCCCTGGCCGGTGGAAGGGTGGTACAACAGTCCAAGTCACATTAAACTCAGTTTTCTCTAAAAAGCAAACCGACCAACTTTGTCCACGTGCGTTTAAAGCTAGCATAGCCGGCCACACACCATCTTTGATATGCTGAGATTTGTCTGGAAATGGCATCTCCCTTCTCTAAAAAGTGATTGACGCGCTGGAAGGTCAAATTTCGGCCAGTCGAATGCTTAGACTGGCAAGTGGAAAATAAGCCCCGCCCAGCCTCTCACTTTGCTATCACATAATTATTATACACACACACGTACACGTGGGTGACCGCAAAACTTTGGCTTGATGTCAAGTTCTCTTAATTTGCATACCAGAAAAACAAAAATGTAAAGGAATGTAATTAAAGGAATGTCCAGGTGTGCAAGTCGTCGTTAGCTTTTTGGATGCTGAACAATAGGGATTGGATATTTGAATGCATGTTGAGCAATAATATGGTGGACAACTTTGTAAATCTGCATGTACACACCCAATCCAAATGAGTACACTGCTTTCAGCCACCCTATCTCAAAAGGACAAATTGTTGTGTTTAAAAAGGCAAGAGAAGACCTTAAAAATCATCATTTCTTTATGGGGTAATAACATTCATTTTACATTTTAAATGATTAATTGATCTTATTTAAATGAATACAAGTGCTATCTAGTTGTTCCACTTGACAGATATCTCTGCCGTTTTCTTAAAATAAATAAACACGTATGTTTATAGTCTCATTATCGAGTAATTTTGAACTCGACTACTAAACCACAAAAAGTATACTTTTTGTTTTTCACTATACTTAAAGTGAGATTTACAATTCGTACCCATTCTACGTACGGTCTTTTGTATTAATATAACTATGCCAAATACTTATTATAGTGATCAAACAAATAATTTATGATCACATAAGGGCGAAATTCAAACAAGTCAGTTTATCTGACTTCTAAAAAGAAATAATATTGTTGTATCCACAGTAAAAGCAAAGATTGCAGGTGACGTAACGATTAAATCTAAGACGCCAACGATTGTCTGGGAATGACACTTTTGTTGCTTACGATTGACTAACACTAATTTATGCATTCTTTAGTCTGTTGGGAAAAAAATTGCTTTGAGGCCTACAGTAAAAACTAACACATAGACTGGTTTTATATTAATAGCCAACAATTCGTCAACAGAGGGCGCTATGTACAATTAACGGTCTCCAAATTCTTGCGCCATTTTCGATGATGCCGTGGACTCGTACCGCTTGTTGGGTGTCATCACTCGCAAAATGTGTATACCTTCTTTTACTATTTTTGTTCAGAAATATAGCCTTCTATTTATTTGGGCGTTATTCTTTTTTCATTTGAGCAACATAAGAAGTCAAGCAGCTTTTGCAACATGTAATCATTGCAACTGTGGTATCATTTTAAAGAGGAACAGTTCAGCTTTGCAATGATATATACCATATACAAAGAGAGTATTAAATAATAACAAATAATATACTGGATTGAAAAAAAGTTTCCTTACTTTTTGTGAGCAGTTTACTTTACTGTAATTGCTTTCTCTTCACCCAGGGGTGTAGAAGGGTACCTGCGAGGGTAGTGGTTGATATAAGTGTACGAAAAAGCCTGCAGTGAAGCGCTAGGGTTGTCCCAGGTTGGTCCTGGGTGGGGAGCTGGGAAAGATTAAAGGAATCTTATTGGCCTGATCAGGGTCATATAAACTTTATAAAGCACATTGAGTTGTGCACATTGTGAAATGCACTTTATAAGAACTAGTTATTATAATTTATTTGTAAATCTCAAAACTCCTTGAATGCTCGATTAGCATAATATCTTTCAGGGCTTAATATCTAGGCCTACACTTCTCCTAGAACTACAAGGTTTCGTTCCGCTATCATCTCCCGTAACAGGAGTCTCTCGTAACAGGAGAAGATAGCGGAATGAAGCAACATAGTTCTAGGAGTAGGCCAGTGATTTTAGCCCCAGGGCCAGGCCAGTAACCACACGACAGGCCGACGGTCTGTTTTCTCCCTCTATTTAGTGGGTGCACCCTTGGTATCCAAAGCTGACTTACCTCGTCGTAATGTTCAGCCCATTTGTCATAGAATTGTCCTACTGCTTCCTTGAAGTTAGCCTTGGCAGACATTTGATAAATCAACTTAACATTTCTTCTGTATCTCTAATTGGAGTGGGCTCGGACATTCTGGCAGTTGAGTGCTACACCCTAAATTTTCACTGTATCCAGATATCTGTAAAACTAAAGACATGATACAGGGTCATTCCGTTTCAAATAAACCAATATTTTGAAATTGGGGACGAGTCAACTGACTTTATAGGGCTGGGTTATGGTGAAGTTAACATTTTGTCTTAATTTGGAAGGGGTGTAATAATTCGCCCCTTTTGACTGAGCTGGGGGAAATTCATGACCTTACTCAATCAACAACGAATATATCTATGGGGGATGGGGTCATTACATTACAAGCTAGCACTTTGGGTTATATGCTTGGTCAGCACTGGCGGATAATGTAATTACTCAATAATCATGCAGCCAAAAAATCTAGTTCCTACTTTAAGTTTGGTCAGTGATATGTTTTTGAGAATTTTGAAAAAAACTAATGATAAAGCCAGAAAAACAAAAAATTCGTTAACATTTGAAAAAAGGGGATACCGAAATTTCACCGCCTTTTGCTGCATGGATACTAGTTTTTCCTGAATACGCGACTCATAGAGGGCGCCCTGGAGTTTGGTGGGGGCGGGGCAGGGGCCCGGCCACTGCCACATTCACATAAACTACCATCCAGTCAATGCAAACTGGGTTCAATTCCCCGGCCCCATAAATAGATTAACTTCAGTAAAGGTGAGTTGGTTCTTCTTCTTCCTATTCTATACCAAGTACCTGGCTCAATTTCATGAGCAAAGAGCGTACTCACGTGAGTTGAACTGAACTGAACGTTAGCCCACCGTGTTGACATTGACAACGGTCTGATCACACAGACTGAAGGTGGGCTAAACATTAGCCATAGCTGCGATAACGTAACCCTCCTCCCGACGGCCGGAGGAGGCTGTCGGCTGTCGGGAGGAGGGTTACGTTATCGCAACTAGGCTAAACTGAACTGAACTGAACTACTGAGTTGGCATGCTTGTAATTAGCCCCACTTGTGTGGCGCTTTGGTCACACAAGTGGGGCTAGCTTGTAATGTAATGACCCCATATATTCGTTGTTGATTGAGTAAGGTCATGAATTTCCCTCAGCTCAGTCAAAAGGGGCGAATTATTACACCCCTTTCAAAGACAAAATGTTAACTTCACCATAACCCAGCCCTATAAAGTCAGTTGACTCGTCCCCAATTTCAAAATATTGGTTTATTTGAAACGGAATAACCCTGTATCATGTCTTTTTAGTTTTAAGGTGTAGCACTCAACTGCCAGAATGTCCGAGCCCACTCCAATTAGAGATACAGAAGAAAATGTTAAGTTGATTTATCAAATGTCTGCCAAGGCTAACTTCAAGGAAGCAGTAGGACAATTCTATGACAAATGGGCTGAACATTACGACGAGGTAAGTCAGCTTTGGATACCAAGGGTGCACCCACTAAAATAGAGGGAGAAAACAGACCGTCGGCCTGTCGTGTGGTTACTGGCCTGGCCCTGGGGCTAAAATCACTGGCCTACTCCTAGAACTATGTCGCTTCATTCCGCTATCTTCTCCCGATACGGGAGACTCCTGTTACGGGAGATGATAGCGGAACGAAACCTTGTAGTTCTAGGAGTAGTGTTGGCCTAGATATTAAGCCCTGAAAGATATTATGCTAATCGAGTATTCAAGGAGTTTTGAGATTTACAAATAAACTATACTAACTAGTTCTTATAAAGTGCATTTCACAATGTGCACAACTCAATGTGCTTTACAAAGTTTATATGACCCTGATCAGGCCAATAAGATTCCTTTAATCTTTCCCAGCTCCCCAGGACCAACCTGGGACAACCCTAGCGCTTCACTGCAGGCTTTTTCGTACACTTATATCAACCACTACCCTCGCAGGTACCCTTCTATACCACTGGGTGAAGAGAAAGCAATTACAGTCAAGTATCTTGCTCTTGAAAGGACAAAGGTGCCACAACCGGGATTCGAACCCCCAACTCTGAATGACTAAAACCATTCTAGAATTAGAGATAAAGGTTTCCTTGCTGGAAGATGCTCAGAAAAACACACCGACAAAAAAAATGGTTATAAATGACCCATTCTTAGACTTCCACCCCATTTTCTGAACCATTTCTTTTTTACTTCCTCTTCAAGGATTTGGAAAACTCAAAGTACGTTGCCCCAGTGGGTGGTGCAGAGGAGTTGAGTAAACGAGTGGAGGACAAGAACGCTCTCATTATCGACTGTGCAGCAGGTACTGGGCAGGTCGGAGTGGAGGTATTTACAGCATTTTATTTATTGTGCGAATAAGAAGTTCAATTGCATATTACTAACTAAAAACAGGGATAACATCTCTAGATTGACTGATACGTAAACTAAAAACTAACATTGATATTAATCTATAAGCTCTTCAATACTCTTATTCTTTAAATTGTTAAATCATTGCAGTATCATCGCTAAAACAGGATTCGAATTGCCTCTAGCTACCAGGCAATCTCAGTGGTCTTAGTTGGTATGACACTTTTCTAGGACCACTAAAGCCATTGGGTTCAAATCCCACCCGAGTAATATGCCTGTGATTTTTTTCACAGAAGTCAGGAAAGTACTGAGTATACAGTAATATTATTTTTATTATTTTGTTACCTAGTTGGCGAAGCGGGGATTCAAGAATATTGACGCTGTAGATATGTCTCAGAAGTCCTTGGACATTAGCGCCTCCAAGGGAGTCTACAGAAAGCTCTTCTGTGACAGCCTCGGCAAAAACAAAATCAAAGGAGTTGAAGATGGTATGAAACCTTTTTGTTGTAAAGACTTCAGGCCTGAAGCCTTTTTTAGGCGTCGGAACGCACACAAACTTGTGCAACAAGGGTACTTTTTCTTTCATTTTTCTGTTCGAATTTTCACAGATTTATGATTATAAATGCATCATGTTGGGATACACCAAGTGAGAATACTGGTCTTTGAAAATAACCAAGTGCCTTTAAGGTTACACATGTTGATGATTTAATCATGTATTGTACCTTGCCTTCATTTAGGTTGTTACGATGCTTTAACCTGCATAGGAGCCGTAGGCGTTGGGCATATTGCCGAAGATGCATTTGTGGAATGGAATCGAATGTTGATGATTTAATCATGTATTGTACCTTGCCTTCATTTAGGTTGTTACGATGCTTTAACCTGCATAGGAGCCGTAGGCGTTGGGCATATTGCCGAAGATGCATTTGTGGAATGGAATCGAATTGTCAAAAAAGGTAAAGTGCTAAAAAATACACTAAGGTCTGCAACATGTATTAAATAATAGCTATACTAAGGGCTCTTCACTGCTCAATTTCACCAAGCTGCTTATATAAGCACAAGCAGATTATGTTTACCAGAGTTAGGTGACTGGCCAAAATAAAATGTAAACGTAGAATCTGTGACTGGTATTCTGCTCATTTTTGCTCAGCACTGTGTTCTGCTTAAGCAGCTTTACGCTATTGGGCTTAGCTGCTGTTAATGGGTAAAGCCCACAGCGATGTCACATTTAAGCTATTTTAAGGTATGGTGGACACGGTGCTATAAACTATTCATCATCATCATTTAGGCTGTGATCATCCGGTGTAAGATGTACATGTGTAGCCCTCATGTAAATGCCATTCATTTCTATAAACTGTTAGGTTTGGGTAAAATGGACCGTAAACACCCAAAAAAAGAAGTTGTGACCAGGATTTGTGATGTTTTTCAAAACAACCAAAAGACATTTAAAAGTTCATGTAAGCACATGTTTAGCAAGTACTCTCTCCTGCTTATTATAAAAAAGAATGAATGAAATTGATAATTCCTAAGAGGAGTTAAGTTTATTTTAATAAAGGCACTCATTTTGCGAGCTGTCCACGGAATACTTGACAAAACAGGACTCGGGAAAGTACTGAGTATACAGTGCTACACACATCGGTGTATATGGGTAAAAACCAAAAAAAAAAACCAAAAAAAAAAAAAAAAAATTAATATTCTTTATCCCCGATGCAAATTTAACATCTATTAAAAATGTAAGCATTTTAGCTGTGTACTAAAATGTTGATTCAGTCAAGCATTAACATTCCATGGACAGCTACAAACACGAGTCCCTTCAGTAAAAAAGGCATAACTTCTCTTAGAAATGATCACTTATCATTTCTTTTTCAGATAAGCAGGAAAGAATGCTGGTTTAATACGTGCTTCAACGGGGTTTTGAATGTCAGTTGATTTTCTTAATTTTTAAATCATACATCTCGGTCAGCTTCATTTTGACTCACCCTGTATAGAGGTGCACTTAAGGTATTAACAGTGCACTGATATAAAGGTGGCCTCCAACCAAGGCTATCAACCATGCAGTCTGACCTCGCCATTGTGAGATTGACTATTCAACTACAACCATGTCCGACTTCCCAAACGAAGCAGTACCAAAAATAAACTTATTGACCAACACCTGCTCTTTTCAGAGCTAAAACTCCCTCAAAAGAAAAGTAGTACACCATTGTACCCGCGGCAGTACAGTTTATTACGATCCTATAAGCTAAAGTAGTAGTCCAGTCTATTTTCTATACCATCCGCCCTGGTAATAGTTAAAAGCAGGACAGTTCTTTTCAGAACTGAGAAGTCTCCCGAACCTCCGATTATCTACTCCGCAGCAGTAGAATAAAGCAAGACAGTTCTCTAAGAACAAACTCTACCTGGCAAGTAGATACACACATGGTGTTACCGCAAACCAAATATACATTGATACCTGACCATGCAATGCCTCAAATCCTATAAACCAATGTACGCGCAACCTTATAGTTGAATATTATCATTCACACCATGCCAAGCTTTTGACACAGAGAAATGAATTAGGCAGTGCTGTCCACTTCATATGAAAGGCTGTTACAAATTCAACTTCCCTATTTGACAAACTGTCATCAATGGAAATAAATAACATCTATGATTGAAAGATATTATATGCACATAAACTGGTAGTGGTATTTCTCTATTGGAAATAATTAAGCAGTACGGCAAAGCCACAAAATTGCATTACAGGGTTTGGGTTGTGGGGATTGTGGATTCGCTAAATGCGTTTTTCCATCTAAAAACTTTCGGTCTCCACTCTAAACCATTTCACCCAAAAAATTAACAATAAAAAAAATGCAAGCTATATAGTTCATGTAAACCTGTGAGATCACATGTTTCTACAAAATATACGAGAATGCTGATTGTATGTTTTCTGTCTTTCACAACAGGTGGAATTATGGTTTTCAGTGCCAGCAAAGTGTCATTTGAGAATGAGCCCGAACGGCAAAAAGAGATTAAAAATCGAATCCGAGCTGCAATAAAGGATCTGGTTGAGCAAGGACAGTGGGAAATGCTGGAACATGAGGATATGGACTACTTGTTTGGACGTCGAGCCGATATGTTTACAGTTCGCCGGCTTTAAAAACAGACTTGGGTCCTATTTGAGAAAGCTGTTGAGCAAGAAATACTGCTTGACAAATTGTTTGGAGTATAAGCAAAAGGTGATAGGGGCACCAGTTGCAACAATGTAAACTTGATAGATTGTTGGCTGAAAACCCGTTTCTGCTTAGAAAAAATTGTCCGTTGCTTAGCAGTTCTTTGTGCTAACAGGCTTTATGAAATTGGGCCCCGATGTCAATGGTTTTGGGGAAAATATCCACCAGACTAAAAAAAGCTTGTAGCTCAAAATAGTTTTACGGGACCAGTTTTTTTTAACGAGACCTGAATCAAAATGAGCTGAACAACCACCAAGGGAAATCTATAGTAGAAGTGTACTTTGATACTCAAGAGACTTAAAGGCAGTGGACACTATTGGTAATAGACCCTTCCCATGAAATATGTAAATTGCACATAGCGCGTACGCACTAACGTTTTGGTTGGCAAAATGAGGGAACATCGCGCTGTTTTGTACACGGCTAATGGGTGCGTGACGCAGACGCGATTGCGCATCTGCTTAGTGCACAACTCTATGGTGTTTGCCAACCAACAGGGTCTGTACGCATGCGTGAATGTGATTAGCATATTTCATGGGAAGGGTCCATTGTCAATGACAAGCCTTCACAGTTGGTGTATCTCATCATATGCATAAAATAACAAACCTGTGAAAATTTGAGCTCAATCCGTCATCAAACTTGTGAGATAATAATGAAAGAAAAAACACCCTTGTCACACGAAGCTGTGTGCGTTTAGATGGTTGATTTCGAGACCTCAAGTTCTAAATCCGAGGTCTCAAAATCAAATTCATGGAAAATTACTTCTTTCACGAAAACTACGGCACTTCAGAGGGAGCCGTTGCTCACAATGTTTTACACCATCAACCTCTCCCCATTACTCATCACCAAGAAAGGTTTTATGCTAATAATTATTTTGAGTAATTACCAATAGTGTCCACTGCCTTTAAAAGATATCTATCAGACTCATAGTCAAACAATTATTTCCACAAAGCTTTTACACAATGAGATAGAATATTATCACTCGAATGAAAAGTACAAGACCACTGGGGACTATCCAATCACAAATTTTACTGGCCCGAATCAAAATCCACTGGCCTCAGGCCGGTGGTCCAGTGTAATTTCGAGCCCTGCCTAGCCTAAAGGCCGAGTCACACTGCAGCAATAACGAAAACGATAACGATCACGACGCAAAGGGAACCCGTTGTATTGCTTGAATTGCTCCACGCAGAATACGCACACGCTCATCCAACCAATAGAATGCGTTCTCTTTGCGTCGTTATCGTTCTCGTTATCACTGCAGTGGGACTGATGGGCCTTTAGGACGGTTATAACACATCAATCTTGATAAGATATTTTAATACAAATCTTCCTATACACTTAGTTGAATCAATGAACATTTAAATTTTTAATTTCAGTTTTAATAGGTAATGGAGTATTTAAGAGAATATGATTTAATGTACTTGGTGCAACGGAGGAATTTACAGGAGGTTATTTGTATATTTATGTTGATGTCATTTTCCACCTAAAGTGTAAAAATCATAGTATTTTGAAATGAAATTTTCATGAGATTAGTTTTAAAACATCGACTGGTTCCAGAAACCAAAGTTATAAGCAAACACACCAGAACAAAATTAAACCTTTAGTATGACTTTCTCTTCAATAATAAGTTGTTGATAGTCCAATTCATTTTAAATCCATTGTCATATGAAAGCATACTCAAAACAAGAGTCCTGGGTACATTTTAAAACAGTTGAACTGTGTTTAACTCCTGTGAAACGTTCGCTGTGATGTCAAAACTCGCTTCGCATGAAGTATGAACCGGGCTGTACTCCCTTCATTGAAGGGATTTAATGAACCATTCATTTATTTGAAGAATTTGTCTTGGTCAAAGGCACTGATTGGTAATTGTCAAAGACCAGTCTTCTTACTTGGTGTATCTCAACATATGCATAAAATAACAAACCTGTGAAAATTTAGGCTCACTTGGTCGTCAAAGTTGCGAGAGAATAATGGAAGAAAAAGCACCCTTGTCGCAAAGGTTGTGTGCTTTCAGATGCCTTGAATTCCAGACCTCAGCTGAGGTCTCTTATTCAATTCAAATATTCTAGTGAGAAATTACTCCTTTCTCAAAAACTACATTACTACAGAGTTAACCGGTTCTCACTCAGCGCTCCATTGTTTGTTACCAAGTAAGTTTTTAGGCTTACAATTATTTTGAGTTATTACCAAAAGTGTCCAGTGCCTTTAAAATGACTCTGTTTAGATATTAATAAACGTTAAGGATCTATATGAATACAATTTATTCAAATTCATTGAAAGTGGTAGGAATAGTAGTTCAACCAACATTGCCTGTGCTGTACCTTATCTTGATTCATAGAGGGTAAGCTCACCAGTGGCAGCATAGCTGTGATATTTATATACTATTTTAGACCCACTAATAAAAACCATGCGCACAAGTAGCTAAACATTCCGTACTTATTAAAAATAATATCATTACATACTCCAACCAAAAAATTGTAATTTTTTAGCCAGTATTAAAATTGTGTGTCAGCAAAACATACAAAACATTCCATTTTTATAAATTCTTAAAACAATATAATGTTCTGACTATGAATTCAAGCATTTCAAATAAACATTTAACAAAATATGGATACATTGTAATAAAACCAGCAAGACTGCCAAATCACCTCATATAGATTGTCTCTGTATGTTGCATTGATTTTGTGTTAATAACCCTTTCATGCACCATTTATTTGAGTGATAAATTGATCATATGAAAAAATATATTTTTTTTTCAAACTTTTGTTGTCTACTGTGAAAAGTTTGTGGCCATTTGATCTTTGTTTTTTTGTTTTATGAATTTTTTTCTGACTAGCATATATTGAGGATGCATACAGAATTTACTCCATGCTTGTATTTCTTAGCAATTTCTTTAAAAACTAAACAAATAAGTACAACCAATTGAAACTGCAAAATTTCTATCTAGTAAAATCATTAGCCGTCCCAAGGAAATAAAAATAAGAGTCCGACATATTTATCTACAATGAATCTGTCGCCATTCTATCCAAACCATGAAGTCGGATCTTAGAGTTAAAAGTGTAACAAATTACTTTTCACATATTTGTTTTCATCATTCTCCGTTTTGTATTGCGCATAGAGGCTCCTGCATGATGCCCTCATATAACTGTATTGTATTAATATAACTACAACATTATCTAAATAATCACATGACTGTGTGGGACTTGCAAATACAGCCTGATTATCTTAACCCTTGGACTTTTTGGAAAGCTAATTTCATACACATAGTGTAAACACCTGCAATTGAGGATCTCCATTGTCCCCCTTTTGTTTGTAGTGTTACATGTAACTTTTTGGCAACAGTTTCCATTGTTTTTTTGCACACACTTTCAAACAAGGGACTTATACCAATAGGTCCCCGGTTTGAATGTGTATACCCTACCCAAACACACCAAAATTAATTGGGGAAACAAATCAGTATTTAACACAGGCTTTTTTTGTAATGGTAAGACGTGCATTCAATTTTTGTTTTAATAGATGTTAAATTTGGGCAATTTCATGGTCAGTCGCATTACACTTTTCTGTGTCATTTCTTGATCTTGGTGCTAGTAATTCTATGTTATATATTCTTCCCACTAAGTTTATAGATTTGTACTTAGTACACGAGGCTTTGAAGTGATGATATTAGAAATGTTGTGGGCTTCGTGCTCTGGGTATAAAAAAATCAGTCGGTCGCATTACACATAAAGAACATGGAAAAAATACACTACTCACAATTCAAAAGTTTCCTCAAGCTAACAAACTTCCGAAAGTTTTACTACATGTAACACACAACTCTTAGTTTTGTATACATGAGTATCCAGCAGGATACTTATAAATGGTCAGCAAATTGAACTTTTAGGTATCCATGGAAAAAACCATGGTCAGTTGCATTACGGTCAATCGAATTGCAGTTTTCCAGTCAATTTAGTCAAGCCATAAGCCGAGTTCTTATTTGGCGAAATTGGGTTCATTCCTTGTCAACAACTAAAAATAAATTGATTTCATATGTTAGCTATAACTTCTAAGTGGAAAGAAAGTTGTGGAAAAATTTTGATTTTTGGTGTAATGTTCATGTTTGCTTGGAATTTTCCATTTGCATCTGCGATAAAGAATAATAATTTTGGTTTTAGGCTTACACATCACGCCTGGTCACTGAGCCATTAAATTCCTTCCTTAACACTTCTCAGCTCCCTGGGGAGTATACAGTCAGTGCAACAAATTTGCTAAGCTAAATCAATCACAAAAACCATCTCTGCCCTCACAGACATCCATTTACCCCTGGGTGGAAAGAAGCAACTACAGATTTAAAAGTGTCTTGCTAAAGGACACAAGTGTCAAGAGTGGGACTCGGACCAACACTCTGCTGCACAGAAACACCAGAGCTTGAGTTTGGTGCTCTTATCCGCTCTGCCACGACACCCCACATGTAGTTTAGAACAAATTATTGAGTACAAAACACGTGGCTCTTCTCAGACAGAACACATCTTCAAAATACAGATTCCCACATGAATGTACCAGGGAGAAATAAGAAACAATACTGCCAGTTATAAGACACTCAATTGAACAGGAATACAACAACATAAGATGAGTAGAGGCTAAAAAGCAGTCTTTTCAAAACTGAGAAGTCTCCCGAACACCCGATAAATATACTCTACGGTAGTATAATAAAGAAAGACAGTTCGCTAAGAACAAACTCTACCTGGCAAGTACAGATTCACACATGGTGTTACCACAAACCAACATATTAATACCTCACCATGCAATGCCGCAAATCCTATAAATATAAGACAGGCTAAACATATAAGCAACCCTGTGTGTTCTGAACGGAAAATAAACTGAATTTTTGTCAAAAGAGAGGTTTAATTCTCGTTCAATAAAACAAAAGTAATTTCCCTGAATAAAGTCATCTCCAGACACCACAAAAAGTAAAGCCTATTAATATATAGTTTACATTACCCGTACACTCGGTGCTACCCTGAAATCTTTTGGAAAAAATCCACAGCCTACTTGGGATTTGAACCCATGACCCTAGCACTCTAAAGCAGTTGCCTCAACCGCTAAACCACTGAGCATGCTCGGTAAACCATGCCTGATGTAAGGCAGAGGGCTCCCCCCCCAAACCCACATACACAATTTCTTCCCATACTTTAAGCGTTCTAGCTTAACAGTTGTTCCCTGGCCAAATGCCAGTTCAAACAAACGAGGACCAGTGGATATTCACTCCAAGTGGTCCAACTAGCTAGTTCAGTGTTGAAAAGCATCCCTATTTCTTTTGCATTATTGACCAGTGAAACATGTGAAAAACCCAATGGTGGAGTGAAATGACAAGCTAACAGGTCCCAATTGCCATTCACTACAAAGGCCAAGGGCAAACCCTGACAGAAATACCCTAAAATCCTCTACAGAATAATATTTGGTTTTTATGTAGCGCTTTATAAACCAGGTCTCAAAGTGCTTCCAACATTATTACCACTGATCCCTGGGCCATTTCATTCCAGCTCTCTGGGGAGTATACAACATGTGCCGCCAAATAATTAGCACACTAAGCTAACCCAACCACAAGAACCACCCATTAACCCCTGGGTGGAGAGAAGCAATTATAGTAAAGAGTCTTGCTCAGAGACACAAGTGTCACGACCGGGATTCGAACCCACACTCTGCTGAGCAGAAGCACCAGAGCTTGAATACACAACAACTAGGGGGGGGGGGGGGTCGGGTACACCATGCCACATATGGAACACCAAATAGTCCCTGGTGAGAAGAGACCAGTTTGAACCTTGTAATTAGCAGTGGATACCACGACAATTTACTGAGAAGAAAGCTGAGTACAGATTAAAAGGAACATGTTGCCGTGGATCGGTCGAGTTGGTCTTTGAAAGGCGTTTGTAACTGTTTGTTATAAAATGCATATGGTTAGAAAGGTGTTTCAAAGTAGAATTCAATGATCCACACACATTTGGCTCCAAATTGCGAGGTTTTCCTCTTACTTTGGGAACTAACACGGTCGACCATTTATTGGAGTAAAAAAAAAAAATCCCATAAATTGCCAACCTGTTTGTCGACGTGTTCCTTTAAATAAAAATATTGTCCACTGTGCATTGAGCTGAGACACAGCTAATGATAAGGAGTATCAAATGTCACATAGAAAGAACACAGTCAAAAGGCCATCCAACTTATTGCATTCTCCCATAACCACAAACAACTCGAAATCCTGGCATCATAACCGCTATGTTTTTGCTGAACCGCTCACCCTTCGACAACAAATTGGATTTATATAGCCCACCACCAAAATTGGTAAAGCTACAACCCTGGTATCACTGCTCCCATATTAAAGAACAATCTTGTTGTTAGTCGCAACTATAGTGTCCAAGACGCAACTATTTGAGGTGTGGCTAGTCGAGAAGTAAATTTCACTAGCCGTCCAGGCTTAATGGTTTCTATAAACATTTATTTCAGACAAGGAGGTCACTAACATTCCTGTAGTACATTGCGTCTTCCTCTACTGCCGCAGCTCGGATAACTCTTCTTTGAGAATGATTGATAATCTTTCCATACCCTTTGAACAAAACAAACAGAGGTGAAATTGATAATAACAGGAAAATATTGGACAATACATGGACGATAAGAAAAACTTCAGTCTTGCAAAACGGAAAAAGTGGCAATAAAAAGTATATAAATATTTTTGGGCCTAAGTGCCTACACATTTATTATTATTAGGCCTATACTAAATTAAAAAAAATTATAATACAAAAAAGTAGTAACAGGCTCAATACTTTACAGAGGCCAGCATCTTTATAAAGACCTAGATACTAAGTACAAAAACATAAAATTTAATACTGTTTCAGGGTCCCGACTTTGGAACAGTCTCCCTGTAAACCTTCGTAATGCCCCTAGTGTCAAAATGTTTAAGAATTTTTTTTTTAAACTTTCCTCTTTCCAAAGGAATTTTTTTTCTTTGCAAAGCTTTTCCTGTAGGTTTTTATATGTTGCAAATTTTTAATATTCTTCTAGTTAATATTCTTCTAGTGTGCTGTTTCTTGTGCTTTTTATGTGTGTGCATAAATTTGCTTTCTATTGTATTTAATTTCAATTTTATTGTAAAGCGCATTGGTCTATTTTGGAAATGCGTATATTAATAATAATAATATTAATAATAAAATGTAGTAATAAGGCCCGATACTTCACAGAGGCAACAGAGGCAATTGTCTCCATTGTCCCTAATCATCGCTTTGGTGCCCCTTGACATGTTCCAAATTGACATTTACAACGTCTTCCCTTTACCATCTTTACAAAGGAGAAAACTGGTTGCCCTTTCAATAACAAAGAATCAGGCTTGTAGTAATATGTCATGTATGCATGTTTTAATACCAGTGTTAATATTAAATAAATTTATTGAGCATCCACAAAAACTAAAGTAACACAAAAAACAATCTATATACAGATATACAGCACTAATAATAATAAAAGCAATACAGTGAATGTTATGTTGACACAATACACAGGACCTTAATGGTTTTACGTCTCATTTAATGGGCAAAGCAATAATGGTTAAGTATCTTGCTTATAATTATGGATAGCAAAGTTCTGTATCCCTGATGCAAATTAAATATCTATTAAATAGCAGTGATACAAAACAGTAATTAAATGATAATATTCATCACAAATATCACAGAAATTAAATGATAATATTGATAATATTCATGAATATCAATACCACAAGGAATTGGACATTAACCTTAAAGGGTTTACATTAAAATGAATCCAGCCACAGGTAGAGAAAATAAAAAACGTGAAATATGGAATTGAAAAATACAATGCACATATCAGTAGGAGTTGTGCAATGAACAAAATTATAAGCAAATAAAGAATTTGTGGTTATTTACTTGATATTACAAATAAAGACCCTGCAAGAAGTTTTAACAATTATCATCAACATCAAGCAAGTGTATCATTCAGAGAAGGAAAACAAACACAATGCAAATGAAACACAATGAATCGTAACAGCAATTAAGATATTAAGATAGGAATTCAATAGAGTATTGGAATGATGTATCAATAAATACAATATACACTACAGTGTAACAGACAATATTGCAGCTCATATGTAATGTTCATAAAATACCTCCAGAAATGT
The DNA here is from genome assembly GCF_902459465.1 of Asterias rubens. Taxonomy (NCBI): domain Eukaryota; kingdom Metazoa; phylum Echinodermata; class Asteroidea; order Forcipulatida; family Asteriidae; genus Asterias; species Asterias rubens. Next base: position 7,008,085 of record NC_047069.1, on the reverse strand, counting down.
GTAGATACTTCCCACATGACGAAAATCGGCCATCTTTATGGGCGATTTGTAATACACAGCCTTGCGTTTTCAGCGAGAAGGGCGTGCAGCACGCGCACATTTCGCAAAACTCGTTGCCTGATTGGTTAGTTAACAGCGTGGATGCGTTAATAAACTAACATTCGGCGGCCTGCAAGCCAAAATGCAATTTGCCCGTAAAGACGGCGTCTATTGCGACTTATCTAGTGCCTCACCTTATCCATTTCCTCCGGCGTACAGAGTGAGTAAGCCGCTCTGATATGAGAAGATTTCTTATCACTCTCTGGGTAGAAGACGCCTCCCGGTACGAAGAGGACACCCTTGTCTCTAGCCCTCTTCATGATGAGTGGGGTAGTGTCTTCAATACCCAGGAGTTTCATCCAGAGGAACATGCCGCCGCGAGGCTCATGCCATTCAGCCATGCCTGGGAGGTAAGTGTAGACAAAGAGGATCATTATAATAAATAAGAAATAATAGTGGCTTCTTATATAGACGATGTGACCTCTGACGTCATTCGAAAACCATAACATGATTCGCGCGCATACCGCCGGGCAAAACCTTTGTGTTTTGGCAGCCGGCTAGAAAGTGTATGCAATCTTACCATGACTATGCGTCTTTTTGCCCGGCGAAACATGACGTATACAGTGTTTTGTCAGTAGAGGGCAGTTTGAATGTAAACATATAGGTAACATCGTATAAAGACCGTATTGAATATGACGTCACCGTTCAACTATCTGACCTACAAAACGGCGTATGTGCACGTGCGCGTGCATGTGTGCGTGCACTTGCCGTAAAAATCAAACCGGGAATGTTGCGTGCTGCGTGCTTTAATGATGTTGGCGTTTGGATGCGCATACGGTTTGCCATACAAGATGGCGACTTTTCATAGCAAAAAGGGTTATTCAAAACGGTCTAAAGCGCACTTATCCATCACTCAGTGATGCTATGTTTTGAGTTTTGAGACCTAATCCTTAGAACCATGTAGAAGGTCCCCTGGTAAGTTTACCGGACACAAATTAATCCAAGTGTGAACAGCTGTTAACTAAACCTACCAGCCCGGTAAGTTAACTTATCGGGCTGTTTAGTTACCAGACTCAAAAGTCCAATGCGAACGCGGCTTTACATGTTTTTGTAATTTTTTGCCATCTTTTTGAAATAATTGTTCTAATAAGTTATTCCACTAGTTTCACTTGCATTTTTGTTTTATTTTGCACATCTTCTGTATTTCATTGTCTTTATTTCCTCCACGGTGCATACATAGCAACATGTTTTATCACTATGTTTAGTTAGCAGCTGTTCGCACTTAATTTGTGTCTGGTAACTTACCAGGGGCCTTTCTCAAAAGCAGCACCTTGTAAACCAAGGGGCTATATAAAATTGGTTGAATATTATACTTATAATTACGCTCACCTCTCAGCCATCGATCTGCAGATTCCATTAAAATGTCACGCCTCTCTTCATAAAACGCAGCCACTTTATCCGTGTGACTTAAGAAACCGTCCATGCCCCACTTTTCTAGTAACTTGAAAATCAACATCTGCATTTAAAAGAATCAATCAAAGCAGATGTCATTTACTGAATCAAAGTGGGTGCAAGCTCAATCGTTAAGTAACTATTTAAAACAACTATTTAAAATTACTATTTAAAATTACTATTTAAAATTATAATTTAAAATGAAATTGCTAAAATTAATTGACTTTGATGGTATAGACCTCTGCATAATGCGAAATACTACAGGGACGCTGACCTCACGCGCATGTGTTTACGCACAAAGAACAGCTATCGTCCAATCATTTGCCTCATTTGACCCCAGGCCAGTGAGGGTACTTTTTGACCCCACCCCAGTGAGGGCGATTTTTGACCCCAGTGAGGGCGATTTTTCACCCCAGTGAGGGCGATTTTTGACCCCAGTGAGGGCGATTTTTCACCCCAGTGAGGGTGATTTTTCACCCCAGTGAGTGCGATTTTTGACCCCAGTGAGGGTGATTTTTAGACTGAGATGTCACATTCAAGGGGTCTGTTTGTTTGTTTGTTTTGATGATCTTCCCATCAAGGGAACTCAGAAAACTCCCACAAGGGGATATAAACACCAAGTGGGTAACAGCTAATCTGTCTCATACAAACATAGGTTTAACGTCTATGATTATGAATCAAGAAAGTGTGATTCAGTAACTAATCGGCAATACTTATTCTAGTCATTGTGTGAAATCAGCGGTTAGCTGTGGAATTCGAACCTACAACCTTGTGACTGCAAGCCTAACCACTTGACAACGGTGATCGGTGGTCTTTTTAAAGCTCTGAGTGTGTGCTTTCATTTTCACTGCCTTACGGAGACCAAGGACAAAACAAAAAAAGGGGTAGAAAAAGCACTCCATATGGAAATTCTAAAGACCTGGGCCCAATTTCATAGAGCTGCTAAGCAAACATACTTGCTTAGCATGAAATTTCTGCCTCGATAACAACAGGATTACCAACCAAATTTCCACATGGTTTTCAGGGTAAGCAAACAACAGCCGATCATCGGTAACAAGCAATACGCAACAAACGGAAATTTGATTGGTAATCCTGTTTTTATCAAAGAAGAAATTTCATGCTAAGCAAATTTTTGTGCTGAGCAGCTCTATGAAATTAGGCCCTGGGTGCTCCACAAGGAGTTTTGCGTACACAGTCTATGGGAAGATCTACAGTACAGGGACAATGGAAAGAACAAAAGATGTCTCCACAGGGATGCGAAAAAGGGAATGTGTTAATCCCTACCTGTGACATCCCACCGGTGTGTAGTACAGAAGACTGCATGTGCATGTTGACCTTTGATAAAAGGTACTTAGGCCCCGTCACAAACCCAACACGCATCCTGTATCATACAAAGCATGAAATTTATATTTCAATTCACCTGCAAAAAGTGAAAAAACATGGAGGAAATAACAAAGAGGTTGGTCACATAGAAACAATAAAGATTTAAGTAATTGCCCAGCACGAAATGAAACAATGTGGAAATAAGAAAGAGGTTGGTCATAGAATTACAGATTCAAGAATTGCACCAGCACAAAACAAAACAATGTGGAAATAACGGAGAGGTTGGTCACAAAGAAACAATGAAGATTTAAGTAATTGCCCAGCACGAAATGAAACAATGTGGAAATAACAAAGAGGTTGGTCATAGAATTACAGATTCAAGTAATTGCACCAGCACAAAATGAAACACTGTGGAAATAACAAAGAGGTTGGTCACATAGAAACAATAAAGATTTAAGTAATTGCACCAGCACGAAATGAAACAATGTGGAAATAACAAAGAGGTTGGTCACATAGAAACAATAAAGATTTAAGTTAGTTGCCCAGCACGAAATGAAACAATGTGGAAATAACAAAGAGGTTGGTCATAGAAACAATAAAGATTTAAGTTAGTTGCCCAGCACGAAATGAAACAATGTGGAAATAACAAAGAGGTTGGTCATAGAAACAATAAAGATTTAAGTTATTGCACCGGCACGAAATGAAACAATGTGGAAATAACAAAGAGGTTGGTCCCAAAGAAACAATAAAGATTTAATGTGGAAATAACAAAGAGGTTGTCACATAGAAACAATAAAGATTTAAAGTGGAAATAACAAAGAGATAAGAAACGAAACTATGTGAAAATAAAAGAAACAATAGATTCAGTTAAATGCACTAGTTTTAGTAAGAAATGAAACAATATGAAAATAACAACAAGGTCATGCAAAGAACCCAGTGCACTTATCGAAAAGAGAAGGGGTTCGCCCCGGTGTTCCTGGTCCGATCGGCAGCAAAGTGCGCCACAGCACCTTGTAAAACATTACATGGTGCTATCAGAATTAGGTCTCATAATTCAAACGTAGTCCCACATCTGGCAGGAAATACTGTATGTTACAGCACCAGGAGCATCACTGGGTGACGGACATGTGCGCTTGATAAGAAGCCACAATTATTATTATTATTATAATAATTATTAAAAATGATGAGCAGTATTTCCCTACAGGAGCTCACATACACTGAACCAAATGTACAGTGGGGAGAGATTAACAAAATAAACATGAAGAGTGAAACAACAAGAAAGATATTCTTACCCTGCTGAAAGAATTTTGGAGAAAGAGTCAAACCGAAGAACACGACCGTCAATGTCTAATGAGAGAAAGCTTGGTACCTTTGGCTACAAGAAGAAATATAAAAAAGACAATTCAAACACAAATTTAACGTTTTTAATTTCAAACTTTACTGAAAAAGTCCTGTGGAAATACTTTCAACACAAACCACCATTATTATTAAAAACAATTCTGCAGAACTTGAAAGTGACAACAACTTTTAGAAAACCTGCAGTTACATCAACTATAATAATATATGATAATAGCGCACACATCTACCAACTAGGTACTCAAGGTGCTTAGTATATATAAAAAAAATTCTCAGAAATTCTGAGACCCAAGTATAGCACCTTATAAGGGTTTTCAAGGTGCTACGGCACATTCAGCAGCCAATGCCAGGAACAGGGATCTTTTTGTGCATTACACAAAGCACAGGACCAACATGCTTCAGGACATAAGTGTCACGATTCTTTAACCCATACTCTGCTGATCAGAAACACCAGAGCTTGAGTCTAGTGATCTTAAACTCTATTAGCGTGTCGTGGACGAGTGGTTAAGAGCATCCAATTCAAGTTCTGGAGTTTAAGTCACACTGGTGGTGGGTTCGAATTCCAGTCATGGCACTTGTGTCCTTGAGCAAGATACTTTACTATAATTGCTTCTCTTTACCCAGGGGCATAAATGGGTGCCTGCGAGGGTAGAGGTTGAGGGTAGAGGTTGATATACTGTAGTGAATGAAAAAGCCTTCAGAGTGCCACGGTAGCTCGTTGGTGTATTGTGTTTATACATATAAGAATTTGTTTTTATTATTATGAACCTCTCGGCCACGACACGCCAAGCATTTATAAATGCATTTGCGTAAAGTCAATAAGGGTACACACGTATATGTCATGACCTCTCACCTTGTTGAATTGGATAAAGAAATACGGATCGTCCTCCATGATGATCATGTTATATTTCTGCGCTATTGCATAGATCTCTTTCTTCCGTTCTAGCGATAGCCCGGCACCAGAGGGATTATCACCGTTTGGCACAACACACAAAACCCGAGGAATGTCAGAACTGGGTAGGGCAAACACACAGAAAAAAGATATTGTGGTCATAACCACTTGTAAGTCTAAAATATAATTTCTTAGTAAACCTGAAATTCTTTCTCTGAAAAAAAAGTGCAAATCACAGAGCAATATTTTCAGGAGAGTTGTGTAAAGCCGTTGTACATGCTAAAATATTTTTTGTTCGCAGTGAGATGAAAATTATTTTTTGTGAAATTGTTTTACTCATTTCTCACAGCAACAGCACCTGAGCAACTAATATTTCAAGGGAAGCTTTCTACTTTCATAATTTAAACTGTGTAAGTGGATATTTGTGTTTCGCGTAGTACAAAACGTACCCAAACCCTTCAACCACCAGGGCCCAATTTTATAAAGCTGTTGCGCAGAAAATAAAATTGCTTGACAAATTTCTTTGCTAAGCAAATTTGAGAAGGGCTGGTAATCTAGTTTATGCTAAGCAATACTATTCTGTGCTTAGCGAGTTTTTGTGCCTACAGACCTTGAATGCACCCTCTATTTGCCAGCGAGAGGGCACTCTCAAACAGATTTGTATCACTTCCGGCGGGGTATATTCATTCATACCCAAAACAGTTATTAAAGACTGGAATACATTACCCACCACAGACATCATATAATTATCCATCGCGGATATAAGACCTTTAAAGTAACGGTTATAATCCGCCTCCAAAGCAACTTAAAACTACGTGACAGAACGCCTGTTAAAACTGTGCAGGCCGAATCGCGTATACCCTCGGATGTGAAAGATAAAAATACTATTGAGAGCGTCCTCACACTGTACAAAATGCGGCCATGACACCCTAGAATCTAGCCTGAACATCTGACGTTGCACTTCGAGGCTCAGGAATAATGCCAGAGACTGGCCTGTAGCTGGCATGTACATGTACACTTCATCTTTGACCTACATTCATTTCAAATAGAGATACGCAGTGAAATTCTATGGCGGACGTAATAGGAGTGTCTGTTTGGGCATCTATGGAAAGCTCATGTCACTGCATGTTTATCCAATGATATCATTGTGTCCAATGGAATCACTGGATCTAAGTAGCAGGGACCTGTCTTTATCCTTGCGGATGAGACAGGAGCCCAGTCTACCTGAACCTAGTCTTGGTGCAAGATGTTTCTCGTTTCCCTTTTCACGCACACCGCGGCCAATTCACCAACAGCGCCCGCACCGACTCAATCCGCACCGACTCACGTGACTTAGTTCACTCACCGCTCCCCCGGAGAAACGTCTTGGTCCGTGTACAAATCGCTCGGGAAATTCCGAGCACATTCCAACCATGCCGCTGCGCTTGGCCTGCATAACTCTGACGTAGCAGTATCGGCATCAGTCTGGTATCTGTACGTCTTTGGTGGGAACAGCTTGGCATGGCATCTACTTGTACAATACAACGACGACAACAAAAGCGTCGCGCATGGAAAAGCTTTGTCGGTGCATTTGTGCGTGGGGGCCCTATAACCTCTAGCCCTCAAAGTATAAAATGGCGTTTGATAGAGTAGACGAAGCTATCGATTTTGCTGCAAGAAAGTTAAGTCTTGATAAGTTTAAGAGCCAACAAGCTAACGCTCTTCGCCCAGGGTAATGATATATTTATCAATTTACCAACGGGGTTTGGAAAAAGCTTGATCTTCCAAGCTTCCACAGTTATTGTGGACTTTTTGAAAGGTGTTGTTGGTGGAAACGATAACCATGATAACGACGACATCAGCGCTGACGAGAAATCATTGGTTGTTGTCGTCTTGCCGCTTAAGGCTCTGGCTGTAGATCAGTTAGACCATGGAGGAATTTATTCCTCCATGGTTAGACCGAGTAAGCAAACTCGGTCTGGAGGCTGCTGATATTACTTCGGATATACCAGATCATGTTTTGGAACAATCGCCCAAGTACTCGATCCTGTTTGCAAGTCCAGAGAGTCTTTGCTCAAGCAAAGGGAAGGAACTACTGTTGCTGGTCAAAAACAGATGCTGTGGATTGTTTGTTGACGAAAGTCATTGCGTATCGAAATGGTATGTACCTTTTAAAAATGATTACTATCTGACTATTGTGTGACATTCCAATAATCTTAGGCATCTTGAAGAAAATAACAGTGACATAGCATAGTGGTAGGCAGGTTTTTAAAAACTTTTTTTTAGAGTTTTGCCATAGTCTCTTGGCTTAAACAAGGTAGATATGGTGTATAACTATAATCTCTACTTTGATAATTAGTAATTGATGTTCTATTCAATTCATTGCTCAAGAGTCAGTGCTTTTTTCCAAGAATGGTATTGTGGCTGATTTTTATTGCTCTACCTATTTACCAACTCAAGTACTTGGAGGGTTATTCCTTTATGCCATTTGGAGTTTATGACAGACCTGTGAATGGCTTCTTGTGAAAAGCTTTGTCAACTAATACCCAGCAAGCTCTTTCAACCAAGCTTTTTGCATGCCCAGGCTTTCATTCCTTTCATGTTTTTATGACCTACATGGGTGGCTCAGCCTCTATTCTTTAGTGAACCATTCTCCATAGTCTCTTAAATGGCTTTAGCTTATAAATATTCAGGCATGTATGCTCCTTTTTTGCAAAGGGCAAGGGTACCAATTCATTTTCTCCTTGGTCATAAAGGGCACTCTAAAAATTATAGTATAATGAGGAATTTTGTAACTTCTACAAGTTTCTAGAGTAATTAAAGTGCACTTGAAAACAACACTAATCTTTTGAAAACTATTTAAAGTGATGACTCTAAACTTGAGAATTTGTGGCCAGTTTGAACTACAATGCTTGGCAGCAACCTTTGAAAAAAAAAATACAAAAATAAACAGTCCTCATCCCCCTCTTTTTTTGAAAAGCCGGGACTATCAACATATATTTTTTGTATACATGTGGCCTTAATTGACAATCAAGCTTTACAAGGTTTTGTTTTCACCCAACTTTTTAAAATACTTGTAATTGTTTGCAGCAATGTCATGAAAGGGATTTTATTTTAATCATTTAAAAGAGAGCTAGATTATCTCCATGATGTTTTGCAAATATCAATACATGTACATTGTATGTGCTATTGTTTTAACCAAATAATAATTACTTCCTTTTCTACTGTGAACAGGAAAAAGCCACGAACTTTTAGTCAAAAAGATTATGGATAATCCACATTTTTAACTTAACATAATTTTTTTTTTTTAATTTAACAGGGGTAATTCATCAACCAAGAGTTCAGCATTCCGGAAGTGCTATGGCCAGCTGGGACAGCTACGCTCCATCCTGAACCAGTCAATTGTTTAATATCACGTTTTCACCTGAGGTTGTTTTTAAAACCAAAAATAACTGTACATAATTATTTTAATGGCACTTGAATTTTGACCATATTCAATTAAATGATGATTTTTTGGTTGTAGTCAATGACAATGTGTACATGTATTTGTTTATGTCCATATTCAATCAAGTGTGAACCATTATTAGCAAACTTTAAGCTGTAGGCACACTGTCCAAACAATGATCAAAAGACAAGTCCAATTCAGATAGAACTGTGTGTTCTCCAATACGACACTATTTTAGAGGGAAGTAGTCAACATGTGTTATTATATTAATTTCATGAACAGTGAGTTTTTACACTGAAACCAAACAATGATTGTCCTTTCTTCATCCTGTTGTAATAATAAGCACAGTGAACTTGTCTCAATTTTTAAACAACTATTATTGTATCATTGCCAAAGGTTCAAGACAAAAACATGTTGATTAGGTCTTCTTGTTTTTTTCTTTTTCAAAATGCTCAACATGTAGTCAAATTAAAAAAAGGCTGCTGAAAACGTTAACAACCAAGTAAGATTGTTGGTGAAAAAAAGTTTTATAGTATGTTAGTTTGCCAACCTCAATGCAAATCTGCTTTTTTTCATGGCATTCTATGTATACTAGCAGTGAACAATTTCATCCAGCATTTTTGCATCCTGAATGGTAATATTGAGTAGCAAATGATGATTTTGAAAAGCAACTGACACATTGTGCATAGCCTTTTGTTACTGTAACAACCAACAAGTTACTGTCTCTTGCACATGAAGTCAGACTGAGACATAGTTTTATCTTGTGGTGTGCTGGTCACATGTAAATTCCTAGTCAAAAACAGTTTACATGTATGTGGCTATATATCACTGGACAGCATCAACTAATAGGCAGTAAATGTATACCTATCAAAATTTAAATGATTACCTGCAACTATTTACAATCGAGTTACAAAGGCTTCATCTGTTGTTTTAAGTTTTACATACAAGTTCTTTCACTAAAAAATACATGTAAATATGTACATAACTATTTTGATGGCACTTGAAATGGATGTTATTAAAATGAATGTCTTTCAATCAATGAAACACTTATCTGTTGTGTATCTTTGTTCAGATTCAATCAAGTGTGGACTATTATTAGCAAACTTTAAGCTGTACACACACTGTCCAAACAATGATCAAAAGACCAGTCAAATTTTGTCTGGCCCGGTTATCTTGCAGTAATTCACGTTGTTTTTGAAAGGGCTAATGAGTCCCTTTTCGCATTTAAATTATATCTCTTGCTTTTAATGAAACTTGCCACAGGAAAAAAACAAAGAGACATTTGACTTTTAAATAATCACAAAAGATTTTATAAGAAGAGTTGCATTTCTTAGAGAAGCAGTGTGGTTACGACTTAAATTTCTTCAGAAGTTAGTGTAGTGTACAATAACTTATAAGACATTACCAACTTAGTGAACATTTGGACGTCAACCAACATTTGCCGAGAACTGTTGTTTAATTTCGTTCCCTATCACTTTGCCCTTTCGCCACTTGGCATCTTTGGAATCACATTGTTCACATATATTCATACTGGCGGTTGGTGTGATTTCTTCTCCCCAAATTGTGCTTAATACCGATAATAACTGACTGTCTTTCTTTAATTTCGAAATTATTGGCAATATCTTCTACAAGTAACAAGTTCTCTGCCGCAAATAAACACCATCGAGTTTTGCCGAGGCGGCCACGGCTCGGGCCGCCGCGGCGGTCCAGTGGCCAGGGAAGCCATTGTTATTATAATACATTGCAAACTTTTCGGATTTCCACCGCACAACAACAAACGCACATGTGCATTTCCCGGGTCCCCGCGGCAGCAGCGATGTTTACTCGGACAACGATGCATGCAGGTTACCAGGCTGGCCCGCTTCTCTGTTTCCAGTTGTGCGCGTGCGTAGTATTTTGTTGACCCACACGTTGAATATGTATACGGAGGTCACATAACTCAAACATGTACACGGACCAAGACGTTTCTCCGGGGGAGCGGTGAGTGAACTAAGTCACGTGAGTCGGTGCGGATTGAGTCAGTGCGGGCGCTGTTGGTGAATTGGCCGCGGTGTGCGTGAAAAGGGAAACGAGAAACGTCTTGCACCAAGACTACCTAGAACCTTACCTTTCACTGTGGCCGTCCGCTGGGTCCCAATGTGACATGATTTCCTTTATTTGTTCGACTTTCATTCCATCCCCATCTACCTCAATAGTCAGAAACTTTGTTCCTATGGGACGGAGCTGCAGGGAAAAATAATAACATCAAAGTCCGACATTAAATAAAGGCCTTGAACCTTGCTTTTGAATTTCCCTCTAAAAAGGGACACTTCTATGAGGAACATGTAAATTTGTATTGGAACTTTGAAAAGAAAATTAACCACAGCAAAAGTGAGGGCACCACAGCAATTAGCCTTTTTGAGGTATGGCAATATTGCGAATGCAATACAAATTTTGAACACAGCCCTGTTTCGCTGTGAATGTTTCACAGGAGTTGAGCACACTTCAACTGATGCCAATTATTCCTTGCAAATTTGTGACATCAAAACTTGTATCGCATTCACATTCGCATGAAGTATGAATCAGGCTTTTGTTAGCCTGGGTCACCGTAGGTTTTGAGTTATGACAAATCATTTTGGTTTCCGAATCACCACAATTTCTGTACCGATTCAAGGGGCAGAGATAATAAATTGATAAATGTTGACTTACGATTGCCACTGTGCCTGGATACAGAGGGCTTGATGTCAAGACATTGTCGTTTTTTGATAGTAACATTTCACAAGACTGCAAAAAGAAAGTCAAAACTACTAGATTAATTGATAAAATTGTCTTTGTAAACCCTGTATAATTACAAGCATGCCTATTCAGATAAAAGGTTACAATAATAAAATCTTGAAAGAAGAAATGGGTTCAGGTAGATTTAGGACAAGAGCTAAAGTTGCATGACCAAATTGTTTGCCAAAAGATGTCTTTACATGAAACCCCGTGTAGACCACTTATCGCTAAAAGGCACTGAACATGTTGGGTAATTATCAAAGACCAGGGGTCGATTTCACAAAGAGTTAGGACTAGTCCTAAGAGATATCAAAAATGTACAGCTAGTCCTAAGTTAGGACTAGTAACTCGAGATAAGACTAGTCCTAACTCTTTGTGAAATCCACCACAGTATTCTCACTGGGTGTATCTCAACATATATATGCATAAAATAACATGCCTGTGAAAATATGGACTCAATTGGTCATTGAAGTTGCAAGAAAAAACTGAAAGAAAAAACACCCTTAATAAAAGGCTTCTGGTCAGAAGTCTTTTATTATTTCAGTGAGAAATTACCTCTTTCTCAAAAACTGTGTTACTTCAGAGGGAGCCATTTCTCACAATGTTTTATACCATCAACGGCTCTTCTATTTTGATTAATTAACAAAATGGTACAGTGCCTTTAATGGTGAAAGATTTTTCGTGCAATAAGTGAAAGCTTATTTATAATTAAAGATTGGAGAACCGGAGCCCCATTCTGGAATCTAAACATTTTTTTTTCAAAATTAACTTTACATTTTCAGTTAAAATCACCCACAAACTGGACAGATATTCAATGGAAGGTTGCGCTTACCGTGCTGAGGGCGTGCTGACTTCCTGTAGATACAATCAGATCCATCTGGGTGTCTGGATCGCTACTGTCTAACGTCGGAGGATTGTGAAGCTGTATTTGCATATCAATCAGCCAATCCCTTAGCTCGGGAAGACTGAGTACAAGAGAATTGTATGCAAAAAGGATTATGAAACTATTCAAGAAGTATGTGTTTCAATCCAAAACTTTTCAAGAAGTATTAGAAGTATTAGAAGAAGTATTAGAAGAAGTATTAGAAGAAGTATTAGAAGAAGTATTAGAAGAAGTATTAGAAGAAGTATTAGAAGAAGTATTACAAGAAGTATTACAAGAAGTATCACAAGAAGTATTACAAGAAGTATTACAAGAAGTATTACAAGAAGTATGACAAGAAGTAATACAAGAAGTATTACAAGACGTATTACAAGAACAACACATTAACATGGAAACAGGTTGCCCAAAAGCAAAAATTGCTTCACTGTACAAAGTTAAAGGCAGTGGACACTATTGGTAATTACTCAAAATAATTGTTGGCATAACAACTAACTTGGCAATGAGCAAAAGAGAGCTGTTGATAGTATAAAACATTGTGAGACACGGCTCCCTCTGAAGTAACGTAGTTTTTGAGAAAGAAGTTACTTTCCAAGAATTCGATTTTGAGACCTCAGAATTAGATTTTGAGGTCTCGAAATCAAGCATCAGAAAGCACACAACTTCGTGTGACCAGGGTGTTTTTTCTTTCATTGTTTACTCGAAACTTTGACGAGCAACTGAGTTCAAATTTTCACAAGTTTGTTACTTTATGCATTGTTAAGATACCAATAGTGTCCAGTGTCTTCAAAATATAAAAAAAAAAGCAATAACATATTTTACAAAGTTACAAAAAATACTAAACACAAGAGCCAAGTGGCTTTAGCAATATACAGCAATGTGGAAAAGAAATATGACATGCTCATGAAAAAAAAACCCACAGATATAACAGAATTCTTACATACCAACAACACTACACAAACAAACACAGATTTAAAACATACTTGAATACATGTAATTACAGAAGTGTCAACAATTAGGTTATAACCACAAATAAAATATCACACAGAGCTACAAAAAATGGAGGAAAAATTCCAGTATAATAATCACAGTTTCTAAGTGTACCACAGCAAGATAATACATAGATTTCCCCACAAACACAATATCACAAAAGTACTACAAAGCTATTGAGGATAAACTGCAGTATAACAAATGGCAGTTCTAAATGACCATGTATCACAGCAATAAAGAGCAGAAAAGCTGGATAGTTTACAACCAATAAATTGATGTACGTAAATTGGGCTACAAATTTGATTTGATGAAAGATTAATTGCAAATTTGTCTGAGAAATTCTCTGTATTTTTCTCTGGGACTTACCCTGGTGTTGCTGTGTACTGTAATGCCTTCTTCATGTCTCGTGCATTGACATGCATGCTGGTGTTATCTCTACAGCAAACAAAAAGGAGAAGAACAAAAAAAGAAGAGGTAAAGTTACTGAAGATGTTTTGTTCAATTAGTTGTTTAAAGACACTGGACACTATTGGTAATATTGTCATAGACTAGTCTCCTCACTTGCTGTACCTCAACATATACATAAAATACCAAACCTGTGAACATTTGAGCTCAATCTGTCATCTAAGTTGCGAGATAATAATGAAAGAAAAGCCACCCTCACCACACAAAGTTGTGTGCTTTCAGATGCTTGATTTCTAGACCTCAAATTTAAATCTGAGGTCTCAAAATCAAATTCGTGGAAAATTACTTCTTTCTCAAAAACTACATCACGACAGAGGGAGCCGTTTCTCACAATCTATTATACCATCAACAGCTCCCCATTACTCGTTACCAAGTAAGGTTTTATGCTAATCATTATTTTGAGTAATTACCAATAGTGTCCACTGCCTTTAATCAAAATCCAACATTTGTCTTTGTAGACTTTTAAGGGGGGAGTGAGTGGGGTATTGAAAAAAGTGTATGGTTTGTACACTTCTGAAAATATTTATAATTGTGAACCCCAATTATTGGATGGATCATATCGAACACAGGTCTTCAAAGGTAAACCAGGGGCAAACCCCTTCTCTTTACGATAAGCGCACTGGGCTAATTTTGTGTGTGTTACAGAACACACGGGACCAACGGCATAACGTCCCATCTGAAGGATGAAGCATCATGGTTAAGTGCCTTGCTATTAAAGGACACAGGTGACACAACACACAGGACCAACGGCATAACGTCCCATCCGAAGGACGAAGCATCATGGTCAAGTGTCTTGCTTAAGGACACAGGTGTCACGACTGGGACTCGAACCCACACTCGTTTGGTCAGAAACACCAGAGCTTGAGTCCGGTGCTCTTACCTCTGCTAGGCCACAACACGCCACTAAAAAGCAGTTAATTCCCTGACTAATATTGATATACCTTAGCTTGAAAGTAGCATCTTCAAATGGGAATTGTTCAACATTGGGAAGACCCGTTGCCATAGAGATGGTGCCAGGTGGACTCTGCTGGAGGATCTCGGCTTCAAAACAAAGCAAAGTTTAAAAATCAAATTTTGAATATACAGAGAAAAGACAGCTTTTGTGAATACAGAGTAAACCAGCATTGTGTTTAAAGTGCAAACCGTGGGGATGGGGGAAAATTAATGCATTTGGGCTACTAGTAGAGAAGTACAGTAATGTATTGTCTTAAAACAGAAAACCTCCAGTGCAAAGTGCAGAGTTGTATGTGACCTCAATACACTTAAGCATTTGTTTTATGAGTCACTAACACACAGCCAGATAGTCTTGATTCAAGACGCTTCTGTTGTTTATTATCTGGTACGCTCTATTCATGGTTCTACATTGTATCACCTCAAAAACCACTATCGCATGAGCTACCTCCTGTGATAGCAGACTCCAGTGACAGCGGTCTAGGGTGAGAGCATGCCCTCTTGTGGTAATGGGTCATGAGAAGAAATTATTAATAAGGATGGTCTTGAATCAAGACTAACAGCCAGAGTGAGACTACTTACTCAGACCCCTTAGGGGTGACGGTCGTCTTGCTCTACTGACAGCGTTCAAGAAGCGAGCATAGTTCATGTTGAATGCTTATTGCTTACTTCCCCTATCAGAATCTCAATTGGTGTTCAGGTGGGTGGAGTACAGT
Source organism: Asterias rubens (assembly GCF_902459465.1). NCBI lineage: Eukaryota > Metazoa > Echinodermata > Asteroidea > Forcipulatida > Asteriidae > Asterias > Asterias rubens. The sequence goes on along the minus strand of NC_047069.1, from coordinate 6,992,843 downwards.
ACTGCGGATATGCTACCTCAAAAAGAAAGACAGACAAATAAAATTAACAAAAGTCTTCAAAATGTAATAGAATGAGCTAATACACTTTAAAAAAAGTGAACAGGTTGTAACTGGGGCTATAGTTTACAAATTCCCCTGGTAAACACAGCTTTAAATGTTTACCATACAACAGGAAATAGATTATAATTAAAAAACACCTTCTCAAAAAAAGGTAATTACCGCCCGCTTTAGACAGGCACCCCCATCTGCTTAGGTTTACAGCTTCTTTTTAAACTTTTTGACACCCCCACCCCTAATACATGTAGCGACACCCCTAGTATATTTTCCGTTTTCTAACCCTAACCCTAAAATATAAATTATAAGGTATTTTCCCCCAGAAAACATACATGTAGGGGTGTCAGAATATTGAGCAGTCATCGTCTGCTTGTACTGGCTTTTCCAGTACTATTTTGAAACTGAACCCCAAAAGTATACGTGCAAAAATACTCTTTTTTGAAGTAAAATCCTTTCATCCAAAGTCTCTTTTGATACTCAATGACAATGCACAGTTTTGGTTGACTCAAAATGGACAAGGCCAAACCTGTTGTTCCACACTTCAGTGAATACTTATTAAAAAGAAATCATATTAAATTGTGTACAGAGATTGTGGGGGAATTGTAGTGCGTGAAATGAACACAAATACCTGGATGACACCTAGGCCCAGTTTCAGAGGGCTGCTTTAATATAAAACGCTAAAACCAGAGTGAGGTAAACAGCCAAAACACCCTATTAATATCAATACACCGTTTCATTTGTCTGCTTAAATGCTTGACCGAAAGTAAGTCAAATTGTCTGCTTACAACAAGTACAAACAAGCACAGCTTGATTCTATGAAATCGGGCCATAGTTTTTTTCGGGCTAGAGAAAACAACTCCCTGCCAGGCCTTGGATTTTGTTCTGAAGAAGCACTGCAATTTCCATCTGGTATGGAGCACTTCTTTCTTTATCATGTTTATGAAGAAAATATAAAACTGGCTGGGAACTTTAACTTTGCACTTGCAGAGGGCACCACAGCAAAAGTGGCACCTCAGTAATTCCAATATTGCCAAGGGTTTTCAATTTTAAAATAATAAGCTCTCCACAACTGCCCTACAACTGGGCGCGTCTCCAGGGGGAAAATATCGGCATAAAAACATTTCACCTCCTCGACTCTTGAGAGAGATAGGCGTAGTGCCAAGAAGCATATTTGGCACTATTTATGAGATATAGTGGTACGAATCTATTCGTTTTCCTAAACAAGTTTTGCACTACCCCTGTTGATTACCAATGGCTGGCCACCCTATAATATTATTTATAAAATTTGCGATATTGAAATTGAACACCAGTTAAAACTTACACTTACAGCATACAGACATAAAATGCCTAATTTGATTGAGGATTTTCACCACAACTTCCCTATACTTTCAGCCATGTCAGGACACTTCGTACCTTTGCCACTTTGTACCTTCTTACAAGACACTTCGTACCTTCTCACGAGTCACTTCGTACATTCTCACAAGACACTTCAGTATACAGTTCGTACTAAGTCGGGATTTCTGCACAATTGTGCTTTGTGATCGGAAGATTATGAAATAAAAGCAAATCAAACCAAATGTTATTGATTTGTTGGGACCATGCAATAAAAAAATGGCAAGGAAGCATTAGTTGACGATTGCATGATTGTTGACTTTAAATATATTTGTAAAAAATATTGGCGGAAGATGTTGTCCATGGCGGTAATAATTAACTTAATACAATTAATATTAATTTCACATTACAAATGACATTCACATCTCCATAGGCCAATTCAAAACAAAATTATAATTCATTGAATGTAATAACATTACTAATTTTTATCTCAACAAACACTAAATTATTGAGGAATACACATTTTAATGAAGGTACGCATTGACTCAGCTGATGGTCACTTCGTACCCCGCCCACGGTACGAAGTGACCAATTTGGTTACGGTATGAAGTGTCCCGAAGGTACGAAGTGGCAAAGGGTACGAAGTGGCAAAGGTACGAAGTGTCCGATTTTAGCACCATTCTCTTTCCAATGATACTTGATAGTGAATTAGTGGGGTGGGGTTCCTAAAAAAAAACCTATGAAGATAAGAAGTCAGGTTGGCACAATGGTGTCTTGCCTCGCCTTCCACCACCGGGACCCCGGCCCGAATCCTACCGAGGGCACTATATGTCACATGTGGATTGGGTTTTCAGTCCCTACTTCTTTGACTTGGTGGGTTTTCCCTAGAAAAATTCTCTGGGGTTTCCTCCCACTTCTAAAAGGCTTTGACAAGAATGCATCGTAGATACATGATGTAGGCCCACTACTCACTAGAAAAGAAGTGCCAGACTCACTTCTCATGGACGTCTGTAGTTAGCCTAGTTGCGATAACGTAACCCTCCTGCCGACAGCGGAGCCGGAGGCATAGCCGTCGGCAGGAGGGTTACGTTATCGCAACTATAGTTAGCCCACCTTGTTGAGCTGTTAATAATGGCTCCACTGAATGGTGACAGTGATGAGACCGATGTTAAAAGCGGAGCCATTAACAGCTCAACAAGGTGGGATAGTCTGTAGTCAGCACATGAATGATGAATAGCATTTATTAACCTGATAACACAGTGAAGTGATACTGATGATAGGCCCTACTATAATTTTATAAACACAATCTTATTCTTACTTAGTAAGAATCTTACAAAAATAATGTCGAATGCACCGATTGTTTGACTTTGTTGACCACAAAAAAAACATTAAACTTTTCAAGAAAAAAGTTCTGCTGAACTGGCAGGGAAGCCCGATAGTCATGCATAACTAAGTTTGCAGGAAAAATTGGTTTCTTACCATTCAATGTATTTGCCAAAGTTCTCTGCTGAGTTTTACTCTCCACGGACGAGAAAACAAGTTCACCGAACGAAGGTCGAGTTGTCTCAGCAGAGCTATAGGAATGCGCACACCCACCACACACCCCCATTGTAACGGGACGCGCAGTATTTAACGGTGTCATTATATGGCGCCCTCTGTTGCCTAAAAAATGCAATAAAAATTGGAAATAAATAATTTTGAAATACGATTTAAAATGTTTATGCTTTCAATTTTGCGTGGTTTGTTCCTACGAAGTTGTTGAAGTATAATATGTAGACTTAAATTGTGTTATTTGTTTGTTTATGTCCCATTTTACATTTAGCTTTTACTTCTTAAAAATGTTATTTATATTTATTACCGGGTATATCAATATTAACCACAAGGGAAACTTACTGGGTAAATTTTAAAACAATTTTTGGGGTTGAACAAAGAATTGAATAGAGTGGGATTTGAACCACTGACATCCGGATTAACGTGCCGGCACCCTTGTAATGATTTTTCTTTTTTTTCAAAGCAATGTTTTCGTCTCCATTTTGTACATGATTCCTCGCCCCCCCCCTTGGAATCTGGAGTTTTGAGATTAAAAGTAACCAGAAGAAAAACATTTAATTTTTTGAGATTGTATGTTATATTTTCGAGGCATTTAAAATTATTTATCCTCGGGGGATATATTTGTACCTATATTTGATAAATATTGTGCCCCAAATCAGAATATCTTAAAAAAAAAAGGGGGATTGGAAGGGGATTTTCTGGTTCAACTTCCTGGCAATGCGAATAAACAAAAAAATATAATGTGCTGACGTTTCGACCCGAGCAGAGTCTTTATTGAAAGGCTAAATGACAAGACAACAAACATAAACAGGTAACTAAGTTTTAAACAAATTACACTGCAGTTTGTATGCAGAATAAACTCGTCACACCAGTCATCATTTCCGTTATATACAAGTCCAAATTTATTCAGGAACAAAGAAATTGCAAAAGGAGGAACTTTTTGAAGGATATCTACACATTCATAGTCAGCTCAGCAATGATGTAAACACCACATGTACAAATCAACTTTGCGAAAAAATTGAATAAAATAAAAGCAGTTAGCGATGAGATCGTAAGCAAATGAAAAAGACAAAAACAAAACACACAAAAATAAGCCCATAATAAGAGTTTGAGAATCAACCGGAAAACAATAAATCAAATTTCCTTTAAGTTTTATTTTCATTGATTATTATTCTGGGGCCAACTTCATGGCTTTTTCTACTGCAAGCAAAGAATAAGCACTTGCGGAAGCAGTGATGAGTTTGCGCTTACGCCAAGTGTTGTTCATGGGTTAGTTGGAAATTTTGGCTTGTGCGTACCCAGCCATACTCCATGTTCTTAGGCATTCTACGCTTACACAGCTAGCTCAGAAATTCAGCACTTGCCGTGCAAGCAGAGCATGGTGATCGTAAGCGCAGAATTCGGCGGTAAGCAGAGCCATAAAATTGGACCTTGAAAAGGTCTATCCTTGCGAGTAAGATTTGATCGAGGTCTGGTGCAGTACTTTGTTTGGTCACAAAGTTTGTTTGGTCAACATTATATTATGCTAACTTTTTGTAAGCACAATTATAAGGAAAGATACAAAAAAAGTCACAGCTGAATACAGTGTCATGCTTGCTGAGTAAACAGCAAAAAAAAAATGATTATGGTATTTTCACGAGAGCGTCAAATCCATGTTAAGCCACATCCATCCATGTTTAGCGAAGTACCAACTGATTCTCTGGCCACAGCACTTATGAATGGACACCAACCAACAGAAATCTGAGAAACGATTCTAATAGTTTTGGGGTAAAAATAATCCAAACCATATTACTTCGAAGGGAATTTTGTCTCAAAATAGTTTATACTATCAACAGCTGCAGTCCTACTGACCAAGTAAATTTGATAAATTATCATCATTATTTTTTTTGAGTATCTATGACCATGGCTTTAAAGGAACACGTTGCCTTGGATCGGACAACTCGATCTATACGAAGCATTTGTAATAACCGTTTGTTAAAAAATGCATATGGTTGGAAAGATGTTTTAAAAGTAGAATACAATGATCCGCACAAGTTTGCCTCGAAATTGCCTGGTTTTCCTTTTACTTTGCGAACTAACACGGTCGGCCATTAATGGGAGTCAACAATTTTACTCCCATAAATGGCCGACCGTGTTAGTCGATGAGGTAAAAGGAAACCACGCAATTACGAGTGATACTCGTGTGGATCATTATATTCTACTTTTAAAATATCTTTCTAATCATATACATTTAATATAACAAACGGTCACAAACGCTTTTTAAAGACGAACTAGATGGATCCGAGACAATGTGTTCCTTTAAGTTACTTCCTACATCATGCTTAAGCTTCAAACTTTACTGGCCTATGAATGTTATAAAGCCAGAAAATTAGCGAACATACTGTAAGAGAGCCTACAAAGCATACCCGATAAGAGATTTTGTGCATGGACCTTGTTTGTGTTTTCCTTCCAAAAAACAAAATTACACAATTTATTTGTAACCCTCCTACTGTCTGACCACTCAATACCATGCAGTTGTTTTGAATCAAGCCCACAACAACCATGTGGGGAATACATATCTACATGTAAACAACCCAACCTTTCATCATGTCATGGTCCAACTGTAGGCCCAAATTATCCACTAAGGATAAACTGTTTCAGCCTCCAATGTGAAACCATTTGATGTGTGACCTTTCAACAGAATTAACTGTAGTTTTGAATGATAGATTAAATATACCAGATGCCAATATTATAAGTTATCACACAAACGCGAGTGGAATACTAAACAAAATATAACCCTACCATATCCAACAAGTGAGAAAACCGAGTTGGATATTGGATGCAGAACCCTTTATTTTTTCGTATTCCTTGAGAGCGTGTGTGATTACGTATTTATCTTCAAGCAAACTTGACGCCAGCTAGAACACACAAGATGCAGGGAGTGATATGTGCCGTGCAATATTGGTTTATATCACACTCCTTGTTGCTATGGATCGACAAATCAGAATCAAGGATTCAAGCCTACTCAAAGATAGATGTTATACACAATCAACCCTCCTACTGTTCGACCTCTGTGATATCATTCACTGTGGTTTGGACTGACTCTGGTGAATGAATCTACTTTAGAGTCAAATAATGTATTTCAGTCAAATGTTAGCAAGTGTTATAAGATGGTTGCCATTCATAATTAGGCGTTCATAGTTAGGCGGGGCTAGGACCAATTGTAGTATACAAAACCAATCAAGTATTTCGCACAAAAAGAAAAAAAACAAACAAACAAACTTGCTTTTGACCATTTGCAGCATGACAGTGCAGCGATTTGGTTGATCTCAAGTCATTGTCCCACATTTGCAAATACTTTTGATACTTTTGTAGATAGCCATGACATAAATCCTTACTCACTGTGAATGAAGATGTATGTAATATAATTTACCTATAGAAGTTTCAGCTTTATTAGTCATCAAGTTTTTGATGAAAAAAAGTGAAATCACACAGCCATGTTTTTAGGAGAGTCGCATAAACACGTTGTACATGCTAAAATAGTTCTCTAGAGACATTTTTGTGTGACATTTTTGTCTCTTTCTCCCAGCCAGCACATGTACATGCTACATCATTTGAAGCCGAATATGTGGCCATTTTGAGATTACCAACAACTCCAAATTGATTTTTCTATAGCTGTTTTTAGAACGTTAGGAACTAGTATGTTTTATGACATTTCTCTTTTAAGAGCAAACGAGAAACACAACAAGTGGCTCCAACTCTTGGGGAGTATATGAACAAAACATGTTCAGTACAAAAACCCTGAATAACAAATTGTTACCTCCACCGGAAAAATAATAATAATAAAACCCTATGACAGTTTGTCAGACACAGCGAAGAAGGAAACTAAGTGAACTATAGGACTAGAGTGGAATAGCACTGTTGAGCAAACGATACGCTGCGTCATATAACCTAGTAGTGACCGGTTTGTTGTCATTCACTCTGTTATTCACGTCCGGTCTATCTACACTTTGGCTTTTGGTGAGTTTTGCACCTGAGCTGCTCAGGCCCTGGGATAGCAGCTGCTTCGTTACTTGTTGCTGGTGGTCGTCGTCGACGATGATGATGTCATCCTCAGAGTCGCCCGAACCAGGTGACTCTTTCCCCTTGAGACAAATACTGACCTCCGAGTCGATATTCTCGAACTGTCGGTCGCTACAGTTGCTCTCCCGGTCGAGTTCATCTTCGATTCTCCGACGGACGCTGCGCGTTTCCGGGGTCGCAGTTAGGCTGTGGTCCTCCCTATCAGGCTGCGACGACGTCGTGGCGATGTCTGCCTCGATAGCGGGGGGTGAGGATTCGCTGGATGGGATGGATTTCTTCTTAGGGATGCGGTAGCCACTGAGGAGGGATCGGGACGCAGGACTGGAGGCAAACATCTGCTCTCGGAGACGAGCTGCCTCCTCCTGCATCTGAAGTTGTCTTGGCGACAGCGATGGACGTGGGTGCCGTGGCTTCTCCGCTGATTCCGGACTATTTAATAACTTTCCCTGTGCAGGTTTGAGGTAAGATGCTATTTTTGATTTCACTAATGAATTTTGCGTGTGTCTACCGTTTCTGGAGATGCGTTTCGTTTGTATATGATCGACTTGGTCAACGTCGGACGCAGTTCGTTTTAACTGACTGCCTCGTTGTCTCTGCCTTAATAAACTGTTATTATTCAGGTTCACAGAATGGTTGACATTGTGTTCTAGGGTTTTGCCAGACGGCGTTTGAGCAATCTTTGGTTCACTACTTTCCACTGTCAACCTTTGATTGCTCCCTTCAACCACTACACTTCGTTTAACGTCGCTGTCTGCATCCGCAGCATTGAAGTCCAAATCAGCGAGTAGATTCATTGGCTTCTGGTCAGACTCAGAGGAAATCTTTGAATACTCTGTTCTGGAGCTACTCCTCGATTCGCTGTAGCTCTCCGTCTCCGAAGACGAACTCTCGCTGGATTCAAAATATTTCTTAGGTTTGACGACACTGCTACTCATCACGAGGTCCTCCACAAGTTTAACCTCTTCAGTTACTTTATCCTCGTCGACACTGACTTCTGAAAACAGGTCAAACGTGGATTCAGATTTCTCGGTGACTTGAGAACTAAGGGCAGCGGCTTGTTCGGCGAATTCCAGATCCTCTTGGGAGAAACTTGACGTATCACTGTTGAAGATTTGTTTCTGCTTCACAAAGATTTCCTCTCGTAGTGTGCCCATTTGGCGACTAAGTTTCTCCCGTTTTTGGACCATGTAGCAGAGATTTCGCACCTGCAAAGATCAGAGGCATAAAATTTAACTTTGAAGTTCAGTACATGATCAGTTAGTTAAAAGCCAACTGAATGAAAAAAACAAACTATGCAGTTGAATTATGAAAGCTTGTCACTCGCCTGAATCTTTGTTCTTGAAAAATAAAGGCAACAAGTTATTTTCTCTTTTCTTAATAGCAGTGGACACTATTGGTAATTACTCAAAATAGTGATTGGCATTAAACCTTTCTTGGTGAAGAGTAATGGGGAGAGGTTGATGGTATAAAACATTGTGAGAAACGGCTCCCTCTGAAGTGCCATAGTTTTCGAGAAAGAAGTAATTTTCCATGAATTTGATTTTGAGACCTCAGATTTAGAACTTGAGGTCTCAAAATCAACCATCTAAACGCACATAACTTCGTGTGACAAGGGTCAGTTTTCTTTCATTATTATCTTGCAACTTTGATGACCGATTGAGCTCAAATTTTCACAGGCTCATTATTTTTACATATGTTGAGATACACCAACTGTGAAGGCTAGTCTTTGACAATTACCAATAGTGTCCACTGCCTAAAAGGGCACCCGTACAAGGCAAATGTAACTTATGCTGGAACATTTTAAGGGACACCAAGGCAATGACCAGGGGCAATGAGGCAATTGCCTCTGTTAAGCATCAGGCCTGGTTGGGGTATGGTTAGGATGAAGTTCATCAAACTCTTTCTAGGTCTTGCTCTTGCAGACCTCGCCCAAACCTGAAAACAGACATCTTACATCCTCATCCTAGCATGGAGGTTGTATAGCCCCAACCCCTCAGACCACGCCTACATCTTACCCTCTCTAAATCTTGACGAAGATGCACAAACATCCTAATCCTAGCATGGAGGTTGTATACCCCAACCCCTCTCCCCTCAGACCACGCCTACATCTTACCCTCTCCAAATCTTGACGAAGATGCACAAACATCCTCATCCTACAAACCCACATCCCCAAACCCCTCTCCCCTCAGACCAAGCCTGCATCTTACCCTCTCCAAATCTTGACAAAGATGCACAAACATCCTCATCCTAGCATGGAGGTTGTCTATCCCAACCCCTATCCCCTCAGACCAAGCCTGCATCTTAACCTCTCTAAATCTCGATGAAGATGCACAAACATCCTCATCCTAGCATGGAGGCTGTACAAACCCCAATCCCCAAGCCCTATCCCCTCAGACCAAGCCAGCATCTTAACCTCTCTAAATCTTGATGAAGATGCACAAACATCCTCACCCTAGCATGGAGGCTGTACAAACCCCAATCCCCAACCCCTATCCCCTCAGACCAAGCCAGCATCTTAACCTCTCTAAATCTTGATGAAGATGCACAAATATCCTCACCCTAGCATGGAGGCTGTACAAACCCCAATCCCCAAGCCCTATCCCCTCAGACCAAGCCAGCATCTTAACCTCTCTAAATCTTGATGAAGATGCACAAACATCCTCACCCTAGCATGGAGGCTGTACAAACCCCAATCCCCAACCCCTATCCCCTCAGACCAAGCCGGCATCTTAACCTCTCTAAATCTTGATGAAGATGCACAAACATCCTCACCCTAGCATGGAGGCTGTACAAACCCCAATCCCCAACCCCTATCCCCTCAGACCAAGCCAGCATCTTACCCTCTCTAAATCTTGATGAAGATGCACAAACATCCTCACCCTAGCATGGAGGCTGTACAAACCCCAATCCCCAAGCCCTATCCCCTCAGACCAAGCCAGCATCTTAACCTCTCTAAATCTTGATGAAGATGCACAAACATCCTCACCCTAGCATAAAGGCTGTACAAACCCCAATCCCCAAGCCCTATCCCCTCAGACCAAGCCAGCATCTTAACCTCTCTAAATCTTGATGAAGATGCACAAACATCCTCACCCTAGCATGGAGGCTGTACAAACCCCAATCCCCAAGCCCTATCCCCTCAGACCAAGCCAGCATCTTAACCTCTCTAAATCTTGATGAAGATGCACAAACATCCTCACCCTAGCATAAAGGCTGTACAAACCCCAATCCCCAAGCCCTATCCTCTCAGACCAAGCCTGCATCTTAACCTCTCTAAATCTTGATGAAGATGCACAAACATCCTCACCCTAGCATGGAGGCTGTACAAACCCCAATCCCCAAGCCCTATCCCCTCAGACCAAGCCAGCATCTTACCCTCTCTAAATCTTGATGAAGATGCACAAACATCCTCACCCTAGCATGGAGGCTGTACAAACCCCAATCCCCAAGCCCTATCCCCTCAGACCAAGCCAGCATCTTAACCTCTCTAAATCTTGATGAAGATGCACAAACATCCTCACCCTAGCATGGAGGTTGTACAAACCCCAATCCCCATCCCCTCAGACCAAGCCAGCATCTTAACCTCTCTAAATCTTGATGAAGATGCACAAACATCCTCATCCTAGCATGGAGGCTGTACAAACCCCAATCCCCAAGCCCTATCCCCTCAGACCAAGCCAGCATCTTAACCTCTCTAAATCTTGATGAAGATGCACAAACATCCTCACCCTAGCATGGAGGCTGTACAAACCCCAATCCCCATCCCCTCAGACCAAGCCAGCATCTTAACCTCTCTAAATCTTGATGAAGATGCACAAACATCCTCATCCTAGCATGGAGGCTGTACAAACCCCAATCCCCAACCCCTATCCTCTCAGACCAAGCCAGCATCTTAACCTCTCCAAATCTTGATGAAGATGCACAAACATCCTCACCCTAGCATGGAGGCTGTACAAACCCCAATCCCAAGCCCTATCCCCTCAGACCAAGCCAGCATCTTAACCTCTCTAAATCTTGATGAAGATGCACAAACATCCTCATCCTAGCATGGAGGCTGTACAAACCCCAATCCCCAAGCCCTATCCCCTCAGACCAAGCCAGCATCTTAACCTCTCTAAATCTTGATGAAGATGCACAAACATCCTCATCCTAGCATGGAGGCTGTACAAACCCCAATCCCCAAGCCCTATCCCCTCAGACCAAGCCAGCATCTTAACCTCTCTAAATCTTGACGTAGATGAACAAACATCCTCATCCTAGCATGGAGGCTGTACAAACCCCAATCCCCAAGCCCTATCCCCTCAGACCAAGCCAGCATCTTAACCTCTCTAAATCTTGATGAAGATGCACAAACATCCTCACCCTAGCATGGAGGCTGTACAAACCCCAATCCCCAAGCCCTATCCCCTCAGACCAAGCCTACATCTTACCCTCTCTAAATCTTGATGAATATGCACAAACATCCTCACCCTAGCATGGAGGCTGTACAAACCCCAACCCCCAAGCCCTATCCTCTCAGACCAAGCCTGCATCTTAACCTCTCTAAATCTTGATGAAGATGCACAAACATCCTCATCCTAGCATGGAGGCTGTACAAACCCCAATCCCCAACCCCTATCCCCTCAGACCAAGCCAGCATCTTACCCTCTCTAAATCTTGATGAAGATGCACAAACATCCTCACCCTAGCATGGAGGCTGTACAAACCCCAATCCCCAAGCCCTATCCCCTCAGACCAAGCCGGCATCTTAACCTCTCTAAATCTTGATGAAGATGCACAAACATCCTCACCCTAGCATGGAGGCTGTACAAACCCCAATCCCCAACCCCTATCCCCTCAGACCAAGCCAGCATCTTAACCTCTCTAAATCTTGATGAAGATGCACAAACATCCTCATCCTAGCATGGAGGCTGTACAAACCCCAATCCCCAAGCCCTATCCCCTCAGACCAAGCCAGCATCTTAACCTCTCTAAATCTTGACGTAGATGAACAAACATCCTCATCCTAGCATGGAGGCTGTACAAACCCCAATCCCCAAGCCCTATCCCCTCAGACCAAGCCAGCATCTTAACCTCTCTAAATCTTGATGAAGATGCACAAACATCCTCACCCTAGCATGGAGGCTGTACAAACCCCAATCCCCAAGCCCTATCCCCTCAGACCAAGCCTACATCTTACCCTCTCTAAATCTTGATGAATATGCACAAACATCCTCACCCTAGCATGGAGGCTGTACAAACCCCAACCCCCAAGCCCTATCCTCTCAGACCAAGCCTGCATCTTAACCTCTCTAAATCTTGATGAAGATGCACAAACATCCTCATCCTAGCATGGAGGCTGTACAAACCCCAATCCCCAAGCCCTATCCTCTCAGACCAAGCCTACATCTTACCCTCTCTAAGTCTTGACGTAGATGAACAAACATCCTCATCCTAGCATGGAGGTTGTATTCCTCATTGGAGCTCGGTGATTCCTCTTTCTGAAGAATAACCAGCGGCTTGTTGAAACACGACTGAAATCAGAAAAGAAAAAAAAAGGTTAAATTCCATTCATAAAATATCACAATTGAGTTACGGGTAGGGTCATACATTGGTTTTTTACAACGTAAAGTGCTTATGTTTTTAGGGCAAAATTATATAGAAACAAACAATAAAAGTCAATTTCAGCTGAATACAGTGTTTACTTGGTGAGATAAAAGCGAAAAAACTGTCCGGATATTTTCACACGAACGTCAAATCTATCCACTTTAGCAAGTGACGAGGGTGCTAACCATATCTCTAGACGCAGCATGTTATTATTATCATTATTGAAATTAACATCACTCGTTAAACTTTCTAACCTTTCTTTTAAGCTTCCAGTACTCAAACACAAGATCCACAACATCAATGTCGTCCTTCATGCTTAGATTTGTGCTAACCTCTTTTACTTTGGCGTACTTGTAGAAATCTTCCGTCACATTTTGAATTCTGCGAAGACAGAGGCACATGTAAAAATAAAATGACTACTAGCACAATTCCCCCCCCCCCCCCCCCGATAACCTTAATCTTTACTGCCTCGGCCCTGTTGCCCCCAGACAACCTCCATCTTCCACAATCCTCCAGTGGATGGTCACTCCATGCCAAAATGTTTGGACTTGGACAAAATTGGTATGGCACAGTGATGAGCAGTTTTTCTTTAGGACCGGTGTTTTTAATACTCCATAATAAGACAACTTCAACAAGATAATTTGGGCAAAATTTCAGTGATCTGCTTAGCCACAAAAAGTAGCTAAGCGCAATCAAATTATGCTTACCAGAAAAAGATTACCAGCCAAAACTACCATGTCTTATGTACATTCTTTACTGGTACCCTGTTAATTACTACTTAGCAACTCTTATGCTTAATTAAGCAGCTCTATGAAACTGGGCCCTGATAAGGTTTGCCATCACATGATTGTTAACATTGCTCACCTTATTGCACGCTCATTGTCTTTCTCTTCTAAAGATTTCTCTTTCTTTGGGGTTCCCGTTGCCGAGTTCTTTTGGGGCGTACCGTCTGTGTCTGAATCAGGGTTCCGTTTCTTGCTGTGCTTCAAACAGAACGACTTCAAGAGAGAGAGAAAAAAAGTAATAATATATATTCATAACAGGTTCCACAAATTGAGCTCAGGCCGGATACTTCATGAAGGCAATGAAGTATGGAAATAAATATAAGTTTGAATGAATGAAAAGACAATTGTCTCCATGCCCCCTGGCCTTGGCATGCTCAAGTGGAAAATTACAATTTCCTCATAGGGTGCACTCTACTTTACTTTCCGTTAGAAATTCGTCTTCCTATCCCAAATTTTAGTGGGGGGGGGGGGGGCTCTAAATCCACCAAGGATTAGCGGAACGACAAAATCATTCATGTTTAGATAATGGTCCGTCATTGCTGAATTGCAATCTGGGGGAAATCTGTGCAGGGCAGCACAGTGCATTTTTAACAGAGTTCTGGGCGAAATGTTTTAGTTCTGGGCAGGCCTGCCCGTCACTGCCCACCGTGGCTACAACGCTGCCTAACACTTACTCTGAATCGAACTTCAACCTCGTCATCAAGATACGTCTTCATGTCTAAGTTGTTCTGAAAACCACATGTGACGTGATAAGCGATTTTGCAGGTTTTAACCTATAGAGTAGAATATGAAAATTATTGGTAAGAACATAAGTCATAAACCAATGACAACAATCTAAGTTTTTGTTCCTAGAAATGTTACACGGAGAAGAGCAGAAAACACTGTTAGAATCGTCAGGACTACATCGGTTCTTCTCTTGTCGGTAGGACACTGCTCTAGACCTGCACAGGTCGTGGGTTAGAATCCCACCCGCGTAATATGCCTGTGATTTTTGTTCAACAGTAATAGGAGACTTTCCAACGCTAGGCGGCAGCAGACATACCGGGTAAATTTCCATTGTTTACGTAGTTCTGAACATGCGCATAATTCTGAGAACAATGGATTTACCCGGTAAGTCTGCTGCCCTCTATCGTCCCAGAAAGTCTCCCATTGGGAAAGTACCGAGTATACAGTGGTGTAAGGGTATAACCAAAACTATCATTCTGCAAATTCAACATCTAATAAAATATTCATTTATAGTTAGATCTTATTATTCACACCATGCAAAGCGTCACACATCATTAAAATTGAAACTCAACACTAAAATCTCTACCTACCGAACACTGTATACATGCGCCGGTTCTGACCCTACATAGATTGCATATCAACGCCCATCGACTTCCCTGGAAAAAAAAGCATGTTGAAAACATATTAATAAATACCTGACACAGTTTATCCACTCTATGCCCAATTTCATGGCTTTGCTTACTGCCGAACTCTGCCCTTACGATCACCATTCTCTGCTTGCAGGGCAAGCACTTAATTTCTACGCAAGAAACGTGAAGTAGCATCACACGCGCACAAGCCAACATTTCTGATAACCTGTGAAACATACATTTCAATCTGAGAAACCTTTCTGCGTGGCCGTGTGATGTTAGCAATCTCCCATTAAAAAATATAAACACATTTAAGAATAGGAATAAAAGAGAAGTGACTCAGTCCTCATACTAGTCAGGGTCAGGCAAACATGTTCCAGTCTGTGAGTGTGGAGCTGCCCACATCCCCACTGACTGTACTTATCACAGTAGCCCTGGTGGTCAGTCCTCATACTAGTCAGGGTCAGGCAAACATGTTCCAGTCTGTGAGTGTGGAGCTGCCCACATCACCACTGACTGTACTTATCACAGTAGCCCTGGTGGTCAGTCCTCATACTAGTCAGGGTCAGGCAAACATGTTCCAGTCTGTGAGTGTGGAGCTGCCCACATCCCCACTGACTGTACTTATCACAGTAGCCCTGGTGGTCAGTCCTCATACTAGTCAGGGTCAGGCAAACATGTTCCAGTCTGTGAGTGTGGAGCTGCCCACATCACCACTGACTGTACTTATCACAGTAGCCCTGGTGGTCAGTCCTCATACTAGTCAGGGTCAGGCAAACATGTTCCAGTCTGTGAGTGTGGAGCTGCCCACATCACCACTGACTGTACTTATCACAGTAGCCCTGGTGGTCAGTCCTCATACTAGTCAGGGTCAGGCAAACATGTTCCAGTCTGTGAGTGTGGAGCTGCCCACATCCCCACTGACTGTACTTATCACAGTAGCCCTGGTGGTCAGTCCTCATACTAGTCAGGGTCAGGCAAACATGTTCCAGTCTGTGAGTGTGGAGCTGCCCACATCCCCACTGACTGTACTTATCACAGTAGCCCTGGTGGTCAGTCCTCATACTAGTCAGGGTCAGGCAAACATGTTCCAGTCTGTGAGTGTGGAGCTGCCCACATCACCACTGACTGTACTTATCACAGTAGCCCTGGTGGTCAGTCCTCATACTAGTCAGGGTCAGGCAAACATGTTCCAGTCTGTGAGTGTGGAGCTGCCCACATCACCACTGACTGTACTTATCACAGTAGCCCTGGTGGTCAGTCACTGATCGAGCTAGACTGTCACACAACGGCTACTCACATCAATTGTACCATCGTGTCGTGGCCGTGCGGTTAAGAGCACCGGATTCAAGCTCTGCTGTTTGATCAGCAGAGTGTGGGTTCGAATCCCGGTCGTGACACTTGCTTCGTAAAACTGGGGAGGTAGTGCTTTCTGCTCTACCGGCCAGGCTTTGGAGTGATGATACCTAAGCCTACATCCGTATGGACTGTAAAAGGGGTAACAGTGTTTCTGCCCCAGGAGCAGGTGGCAACGGCCTTTGGAATAAAAATAATTGTAGCCCACACCATGAAGTGGCCTTCAGGCCTTGTGTGTCTGGCGACTGGCAAAACAAAAATATATGTATAATCGTAGCTTCATCTGATTTACATACATATATACTCAGTCTTATAATCTTACCGGTATCTGTGATATCTTAGTGATGGGTTCCATTCTTTCTACACATCCTATGCTAACCTCAGGGATCCATAGAGCACAGCTTACATGAGCCCACTTCGTCCCACTCCTGTTCGACAGAAAGAAAGAAAAAACATGTTCTTTAACTTTCTCAGAGATACACTGACATTTTAAATAATTTTTGAGCACAAGGGCCGACTTTCTAGTATAATGTACATGGTTTAATACATTTTCAGGCTAGGAAGGAAGAATGTCATGCCTGAACAATCATAGACGTTAAACCAATGTTTCTATGAGAGAGACTGGCTGTGCCAGTTTGGCGTTTAAATCCCCTTGTGGAAGTTTGCTGCGTTTCCTCGATTGGAACATCATCTAAACAAAGAAAGAAAGAAAGACACCTCACCTTGTACTTTTCATGGCTCCACCTTTGACACCACATAGCAAGCAAATGGGTTGAATACCAAGAGCACAGGTACGGCACATCCAGCACCCCTCAGGTACCTTCACAATGCCATAGCATGCCTGAAAGTATACAAATAAGCAACACAAAATAATAGCAAAGTGAAAATAGTACCTGTCGTGATTGGGGTGCTCGGCACCATTCCGAAAGCACTGGGGAAACATCTTGACGAAATAGGGACAAATGTGAGAATAGATCTGTTGCAGAAGGCAACGCTGTTGGGAACAGCGAAGATCCTATTAAGAAAGACCCTCAAGATCTAAGGCTACGGGACTTCGCCCGACTCAAGGAGTTACCGACACAAACGAAAAAAATTATCTTTCTTTTGCATGCTGTGATAAGATGAAACAATAATAAAAAATAAAAAAATAATAATAATAACATACAATTTATAAGGCGCACAATATCTGGAGTAGTACCATTCAAAGGCGCCGGATGCTAGCAATCCTACAGATTGAACAGATGAGTCTTGAGTTTGTGTTTGAATGTTGACAGATCAGGTGTGTCCCTCAGATCGTCTGGCAAGGAATTCCAGAGACGCTGTGCGCAGCTGGAAAAGGCACGGTCCTCGTAACTTGCCAGACGAGTTTTGGGAACATAGAATATGTGTGATGATGATGACGATCTAAGGCCTGGTCTTATGTTACGTTGTTGTAGAAGATCTGTAATGTAGCAAGGTGCTACTCCATGGAGGGCCTTGAATGTGAGAAGCAAGATTTTGAATATCACACTACTAATTTGATTATAAATCGTATTAACCCTCCTACTCTTGTCACTATTTTTCCAGCGAGTTGACCCAACCATTTGAAATCATTCAACTCCATGGCTTGTGACACAAGATTTCACCTGCGACAATGCACTCAGATGCGATCAATATTAGTAGACCACAGGTCTGGAATTAAACGAAGGTCACAAAGGCCATGGCCTCCAACGCCCTGTTTTTGGCCTTGGTGCCCCTTCAAAAGATTCACACAGACTTTGAGATTTTCAAATGGAAGTGCCCTTTGCGAATAAAGATGGCCTTTCCCTCTCAAAGCTGACATTCCAGACCTGATAGTTTTAGGACAACTTGCAACTAGTCCACAGTTCTGGCAATGCTACAAAGGCTTCTTGAAAATATCACTGTAGTTCTGAAACCAAACAAACCTACAAATCAAGTATCCCAAAACCGCCATCACTAACATTCTGGATTAAGAACCCTTACCTGATGTACACAGATGTCGCACTTATCACAGAAGACCATCTCATTACCCTCCTCACAGTCCGGCTGTAAAGATACAAGATTCCAGTCAACTCCTTGAATTTTTGTATAAATATTTTAACAAACAAAATTTACATAATGTTCTCCATGATGCGACTCCATTCATAGAAGCTCAGTACCCCGATCTCAGACAACATGTAAAATTTAACTGATGTACGCATACTGAATGTACTACTACTGCGATCTAGAGCATCAGTTGATTCATTGAAGTTGCAAGAGAATAACAAAAAGAATGAAAACCCTTGTTGCACATATTTGTGTGCTTACGGATTGCCTAAAAAAAATGCTTTACAGGGTTCGAAATTAGCGGTCGCCAAATGCGAGTGAAAATAGCGGCGGGCGAGTGAAAAAACTTTCTCACTAGCCCGCCGGGCGAGTCAAATAATTATTCCTTTTCACATATAAAGAGGGTTCAGTGGAAAATCCCACAGAAAACTTTTACTAAAGCTTTTAAAATAGTAAGTTTGACAATTCTAGATACTTGCTAGATTTAATTTGGCCGTGATCGGGACCTGAATTGCTGTCGTTCGTTTCAGAAAACACGTACAATCAATTGAAAACAGGATGCACAAACCACTGGTGCCGAGTATCCTCACAGTACACGATTGCCCACTGGTCCATGCCGTATGTATACAACACATACACAACACATACAGTCGTCCAAAGTCCATTCTGACCAACACTCCGCACGCTGTGATTGGCCGTTGATGGCTAGGCTGTTAATAAATCCATGGTCATGATCTTCTTGACTAGACTTCAAAATTCATGAAGATTTTGTTGCAAACGGAGTTCAAAACATGTTCAAATCAACCGACTCCCTTACCACGAAGTCATTAAAGTTGTTGTTGATGGAAAAGGGATAATTTAAGGTATAAACTAAGATATAAAATCCTCCAAAAAAAACAGTTTTAAGGGCTTCACTTTCGTTTTTTTTTTTCGTTTTGAAAATGTTGTGTATAAATACATGCGGGCTAGTGAAAAAACCTGCGGGCGATCAAGAATTTTGGTTGACTCGCCCGTGGCGATTGAAAAAAAAAGTTAAGGGAAACCCCTGCTTTAGGTCTGAAGTATTTTAATATTCGAGTGCGAAATTAGATTTCTCTCTCAAAAAGTATGTTACTTTAGAGTGAGCCGTTTCTCACAATGTTTTATACTTTCAACAACTCTACATTGCTCGTTACCAAGTTAAGATTGTATGCTGACACTTATTTTGAGTGAATACCAGTAGTGTTCAGTGCCGTTAAACAACTACAATAACCATGATAACACTGACGGTTCGGCACTTACCGCTCTACATACATCACAGATGACATCATCATCATACTCAATACCCAGTCCCTCCTCTGTCTGCATGGCATGATCCATGTTCTTATGGCACTGTAGAGTCACAGAAATAAACAGACAATTGAAGGAAAAAAATAGCTTCAGAATCAGAATTTAGATTTTGAAAGGCTTTAGGCCTGATGTGAGAAGGGAGCTGTATCTCACAATGATTTATACTATCAACAGCTCTCCGTTGCTTGTTACCAGTTAAGTTTTTATGCTATTTTTATGCTAAGAACTATTTTTATGCTAACAACTATTTTTAGTAATTACCAATAGTGTCCAGTGCCTTTATAGGGAAGGTACACGTTAGGTAATTGGTCTTCTCATTTTGGTGTATCCCAACATAAGCATAAAATAACAAGCCTGTGAAAATTTGAGCTAAATTGGTCATTGAAGTTGCGAGAAAACGATGAGAGAAAAAACACCCTTGTTGACGAATTTGTGTGTTTTCAGATAGGAATAAAAGACTTCTGGCTAGAAGTGTTTTATTACTTTAGTGAGACTCTTTCTCAAAATCTATGCTACTTCAGAGGGAGCCGTTTCTCACAATGTTTTATGTTATCAACAGCTCTCCAATGCTTGTTACAAAGTCAGTTTTTAAGTTAATAATTGTTTTGAGTAATTACCAAACGTGTACCTTCCCTTTAAGGCAAGTTCATTTTCGAGCAATCTTTCTACGACTTCTTCTTTGCAACCAAACAGAGATACCTAACACGTACTTACCTGCATTTCACACTCTTCAATGATCTGTTCCATGGTAAACTCATCAATAGGCGGATCGCCTGAGAGAAACGTATGCATAATTAATATATAGCTACAATGAACAGACAAACAAAATATTATAATGAGAAATCGGCTAACATCACAATGCCGGACGACCACTTGAAGATGAGGGCTACACTATTAACTGATTTGGGCTACGTAAATAGCCCGTTGAATTGACAACATGACTAGAGTTGTTCGCACAACATCTTCTGTGCGCATGTTCTTGTAAAGCCTGGTTCATACTTCCTGCGAATGCAATACAAATTGACAACACAAAATTTGTATCATGTGTTTTTCAACTCATGAGAAACATTCGCTGCGAATACAGCCATGAGCGTAAAAAAATTCGCTTCACATTCACACAAGTTTTATCGCAAATAGCAAAATATGAAGAGGGCGCCGTTGAACCCACACAGAGATTAAAGGCCATGCGTGCGCTCATCGTGCATGACAACATATACTACGGCGTCGATTGCCCCCTCTGCCAACCCATAACGCATTACAGTTCTGAATCGCGATAAACCTTATGAAGTCGAACCGGGCTTTAACCATAGGTCCTTGTTCGAAATTGACCGTGTGTTGAAAGATGGTTTTTTCAATCTTGGCAATCTCCTTACCCATCTCATCTCTCTCTTGATTGACACTCTCTAGCCACTGCTCATCAACCTCATCCAGGTCATACAAACAAACCGACTCCAGCTTCTTGAGGTGGGCATCAGCAAAATCCTCCTGCTCAGCTGTACCTCCTGACATACAGATCAACTTCCTTGGCCTGTCACAATGTAGTGTAAAGTTATTATCAATAAATAATAAATAATAATAATAATAAACAGCTTTTATATAGCGCCCTTATCCCCCAAAAAGGTCCTGAGGCGCTTCACAGAGGTTAACAAATATTAAGCAAGTTAAGAAAATATACAGACTAATTAAAGAAAAACAGATTTAAATTCTTAATAAAAATTACAACTGACCAATCAGGCATAATACTTCACAGGGGCATTGAAGGCAATTAAAGCCTCCGTGCCCCCTGGTCATTGCCTTGGTGCCCAGTAGTAATCAACAATTTTTTAATAGGGTGCCCTTTACCAAGGAGAAAATGCCTCAAGCGGTGCCCTAGCCCTTTCAAAACGAAGCATACAGGCCTGCTCAATAGTAGGAGTGATTATGTAGGGTCCACTGACAACATTTTGTTTCTATCAGCTAAAGTCATTTTAGTTTGGGAAATATTTATCTCTTTGTGTACCTACAGCGCCGCTCTATCGAGGGAAATATTCATAAATTTGTGTCTCTACTGTCATCAATTGTGCAAAAAATTGCCAAAATTTTGACAGTTGTAGAGTAATCCATAGCGCTAAATTAGACCCCAAAGTTGCTTGGACAACACAATATGTGAAAAAAGGATAATCAAAAGGCCTAGATTTAAATGGAGGTCACCAAAACCATTGCTTCTTCTGGTCTAGTCTTGGCCTTGGTGCCCCTTAACAATGTTCCTTCAGCCATACTACATTTTGTCAAACAATAGCGCTCTTGCCCCTTTAAGAAAAAGACCCTGCCCTTTCAAAAATATAACTCTAGATTGAAAGGGCCAGGCTGTTTACATTTTGCAAAGGGCACTTCCATTTGAAAACCTAAAAGTCATTGGGAAACTTTTGAGAGGGTACCAAGTCATTCCGGGCCTGAAACTTATTATATCATAACGAGAGAATGTATCTCAAGGTGCGCTTACAATTTAAAGTTCACTGGTTGCCATTCCTTGCTCTGTTCACAGGTCACTGACGGGATGCTACTAGGGTTAACCGGTACCTGGACCCCTTTTTCCCATTCTTGTTTCCATGTGTCTGTGATGACCATGTACTCGTCTTGCAGAAGCTGGTAGGAGTCAGGCAGCTTCATGGCACTGATCAGATCCTTGCGGAAAACCTACAGATACAAACATGACGATTTCACAACAAATGAGAGAGCAGAATTTTGATAAAACAGCCAGAGCAGCTGTGTGGGCACTGTCTTCCATTGGGTTGGTCGTCAATTAGAAATCAACGTTTTCTTCACGGGTCAGTTATCCCCGAAGAGCCCTCAAAACTCCTCACATCCTTGTAATTTCTACAGCTATTATGTGGATTGAGTGCTTACAAACTATTACGAACAGGTTGCGTGCGAGGGGTTGGGCTTTTTCGGGGAGTTGAATTTCCCCTGATAAAACTTGTTCTTGCTCTATTTTTTTGGGGGGTACTACCTTAAGATCATCATGTTTAAAATCCGGGCCACTCAATCTTCCTGGGGGCAGGGAAAAATTCAGAGTTTACTAGGTGGGATACTTTACAAAAAAGCTTGGGCACAAGGTCTGGATTAATTGGCAAGGAAAGTATTAAGAATAAAATAGAACCAGCTGAAAGTGGCAAGTGCCACAAGTAAGGTACGTACCCCCTTCCAAAGCCCAGAATATCATTAAGTATCTTATAATAATAACTGGTTTGTATCTAGTGCTTTTTATATCTACGGGCGTCTAAGAGCGTTTATCATTATAATTATGAGACCCGTTTATGGAGCACCTTCATAAGGGGTGCTGCAGCATATTTAGCAGCTGTTGCCAGAAACACGAGGGCAAGCCCTACCACTAGGGGTATGGTCGGGACAAAGAAGTGTTGGGAAAAGATCAACGACTTTATACATCATGGCTGTGTGCCGGAAAAAGTTTAAAATATATTAATATTTTCCCCTACCTCCGCAGGCTGGTGCCCATGATTTGCACTGGTTCCCGCCATGGTTGGACTAAACATGATGGTCGTGTGTGACTTGATGCTCACACCTTGTGGAGTAGGTCGACAATTGCACTTAGGTACAGCATCTGGAAATTAAATAATGGTTATGAAATATTAGGGAAAGATGACAATCGATACTACTAATGGATGAAGTTCAGAAAACTTGTACGTTGGACAACTCAACAGGTCGGACATCTGTTGACTTGTCTTGGCCATCCGTCGAGTTGTCTGACGGTTGAACGGACAAACTATCGAGTCTGTCGAGTTGTTCGAGTCTGTCGAGTTGTCCGAACCATTGAGTTGTCTCAACCATTGAACTGTCCAAACCATCAAGTTGTCCGATGGACAAGTTGTCTGACATCCCTGTTTTTAATTAGTGATTGTCAGCTGGGAGATGTTTTATAACTATGTCAAAATGAGCGTGCACAGTTTTGTTTTAATAAAGTGCTGAGCAATGTCTGAATGGTAAACGAGTGATGGTAACCGAGTGAAAACTGTGGTCAGGTGTTGGGGAAAATCTCTGCAACAAAATGCGGCTTTCTATTAAAAAAAAATCCTCTCACCTCCTGCTTGGTACTTTCAAGTATCTTTCCAATTTAACAGGAATTTCGTCTTACATTTAGGAATCTAAATTACTTCTTTCAATTCCGATAAATACAAAATAAATAGGGCTGGGAAAACAATTGTCTGTCACTGGCAATGGATGGTTCAATCAATGATTGAATGAGACAATTCTCTCGCTGCAGCAGTGCAGAGAAACCTGTTTTAGTCTATACATTGTCACTTAAATTACAGTAACAATCTGAATTTAATTAAACAATTTAGATATAAATAACATTACAGACAGATGCTTGTTTGAAACAGAAACATGAGAAATGATTTTGTTTTGGTATCTCTTATTCTAGTTATAAATTCAACTTTTTTTTAATAGACAAATGCAGGATAGTGCAACATATAATTTACGGATAATTTTCCGCGCGTCGCCACCAATTTATCCGCCGTTTATTAACTCCAAAACCACATAATTTTGTTCTTGCCTGAACGAGTGTTGCAAAGTTCATATTGAACTGATCCGTGTAAAATACATACAAACCACGCTCGTTTGGCAAGCGAGTTTCTAATTCTAATTAAATATTCACCGGCTGATTTCTTCACTTTAATGGCTTCCTATTACGTCTGAAATGACACATTCTCAAACAACTGTACTCTACTCTTCTCTCTAGCTTGCTAGATTCTAGCAAATCGTACCATACTCACGGTATAATTTGGTCAAAAACCACGGCTTTTTCTGCAATGAGCACTCCCTAGGTATTTGGCGCCATCATCGTGTTGGTGGATTTTCACACTGGTATGCGACTGGTCGTATCACTGACGGATTCTTGCTTTGTAAAGTCAGAGGGTTGCAGTGCGTAGGGCACCAGCGACAAAGTGAATTTAGGTCAAACTGGTTGAAATTATTCCAAATTTCAATTTGTTGCCCATTAAATGTCAGTGGAAGCTTACCACTGGTCTATGGTTCTCTAGAAAGCATACCTGAACTTGAGTAATTAAAAAATTAAGACGAAAACAATAGATTTAGCTTACGCTGTCTGAGTTGCATATGTTTGAAATAGCCTTTTTTTCAGAAGTCTGGTATTGGCCTCGCATGTGTGCGCATCCCCCACGCGTATGTTGTGTGTGAAAGAATGTGTGTACAGGAAACAGACTACAAAAGTGCCTTGAACCTAAACGTGGTAAAGTCGACCAAGCATTTTAGTAACAGGTGTAAACAAAACAAGGTTGCAGCGAAAACATTGCACCCGAACAAATACAAGCAGATTCCAACATTCCATGGTACCGTTTGAATGCACCCACTGCTTACCACAAGTCATTGGAATTGTAAACCATTGAAAATTACACCTGTTCATAATGACAATAAAGGACTGACACAAGTCTCATTATTTGCCGTATTTGACCGATGCGGAAGCGTTTTCGCTCTGCGATTCAACAACGATCACGACAAAATCCTGTACAAAAAACAATCTAAACTTGCTTCAAAACCTTGCCTTGTCAGCGATGAGTGAGCAACCAACTGGAAATCCTGTCCAAGTTAAGAGGCCAACAATCATACGTGCTGGATCAAAATCTGGTAAATTTAATAAAATTATTATTATGATTTGGTTGATCGGTCAAAAAGTAAACTACTTCAACGTGGACGCTCCTTTTTGATGATAAACATTGAGTGTTGTTATTATTTTACGTCTATTTCCGACATATCAACATTTAGGGAAACTACGTTTCAATAATCAGATGACGTAATTCACTTAAGTTCAACTTTTCAAACAGCTTGAGACCTTACCCTATATAAATAGAAGCTATTTACTATATTACTATTACTAAGTTTGTTTGTAAAATTAAAGAAGATGACAGCTACTTTTTAAATTTTGGTTGGTAATTCATCTCCAACCACCCAAGGCCCAGCCAGCTACCAAAAAACAAATATTTAATAAATGAATTTAATTGAATTTAATCAAGTTTAGGGGTAGCGCACTTTTGAAGCAATACATTTGTAGTTTTACATGTTGTAAACTTGTATCCATGCTGTACCCTGTACATTGTGAAAAATATTATCTTTTTCCTCTTGAAATTCAAGTTGAATGTGTAAATCATGTTGATCCGATTTCCCCTTTTTCCACTTATTTCGATCAAAAATAGCTCATATTAACCCAAGAATATGTTTTTGGTTGTAATGAGCAAAAAGTAGCAATTAGTGTTTTGTATTTTTTGCTCAAAGTCATAGTCAAAGTTATAGCAAACCTCCCTGATAAAAAGCTAGTTGTGATAACGTACAAACCCTTCTCCCGGCGGCTTAAGGAGGGTTAGTTGCGATAAAGTAACCCTCCTCCTGACGTCCTCCCAACGGCGGGAGGAGTGTTACGTAGGGTGTCGTGGCCGAGTGGATAAGAACACCGAACTCAAGCTCTGGTGCTTCTGTTCAGCAGAGTGTGGGTTCGAATCCCGGTCGTGACACTTGTGTCCCTGAGCAAGACACTTAACTATAATTGCTTCTCTCCACCCAGGGGTAAATGGGTACCTGTGAGGGCAGAGATGGTTCTGTGATTGATTTAGCCGAGTAGCGCATATTAATGTTGCACAATCTGCATACCAGGGAGCTGAGATGGTTTAAGGAGTGAATTAAGGCCCAGTGACCAGGGGTAATAATGTGAAGCACTTTGGGACGCCCTCCGGGTGTGAAAAGCGCTGTATAAAAACGGGTTATTATTATTATTATTACGTTATCCCGACAGCGGGAGGAGTGTTACGTTATCGCAACTAGTAAAATGCATGACATGAAGTTTTTTGGCTGGGCCCAGTTTTCTTATGAGTTTGTTGTTTTCTTTTTGTGTGTGTTAACACCCCCACCCCATTTGGTTTGCATGCGCAGTATTGATTAAACATTAGTTTCATATGCATGTGTAGGATCTACTAACACTGATGAGGAAATTTCTAACCAGAGCTCTAACTCAGCACCTGAGGGAGATCCAATTTTGCAGCCTGCTGATAACAGGTACATAGTTCAAGTTTGTGCGACTCCTCAAAAAGTAAACACTAGGCTCTATTCCTTCTTTGTAGAAACAGTCAGGTTATCTCTGTGGTTTCCTCCCTACCTTTCGCGTTTGTATTTTGTAGACCCAGTTGAATTTGCAGACTGAAGCTCCCCACAGAAGTGGATATAAACAATACAATGGTCAAGTAAAAGTTTTGAGCTAAGAGACCTGGTCCAATGTTTTTTTCACAGAAAAAGTAGTACTAAGCACCAGAACAGTATGCTTACTATAATATGGTTACCTGACCAACCATTGTGGCATGTTTAATCTACCATTTGTGACTATCCTGCTCATTTCCGCTTAAAGCAGAAAAGTATTTTTGTTTAGCTCTTAAATTGGCTCTATGAAATTGGACCCTGGACCCAAGTTCATAGAACTACCCTTTCTTGCACATAATTACATATAACAATCAAAGTTGCTCTCCGCTTTGAATAATCAAACTATCACAGCAATGCCATCTGAATGTTCTCTAGTACAAAAATATACACACACAATTACCGCATTGTCTATTTACATGTTTGTTTTGTTCGTTAGGCTCCTTCATTTTGTGAATTTAAACAGTAGCCTACTCTTTAACAACTTACAAACGTTTGCTTTTAACATTATTTTGGGAGGAATCCCCAAATTACCTTAGAATTTGCAGATGTTTTCCGTTGTTTCCTTCTAAAACCTTTGTATTTAAAAGTAGCATGTTGATGCAGCCAATGTTACCAATGTACTTGCATGAAGGGGGCTATTCAGAAAAACCATTGGTAACAGAAGTGTAATTCATTTTTTTTGTTTTTGACAGGTTCCTGTATTTTTTTTGTGAATTGACAAATTTGCATTTTTTGTTTTAGTGTAAAAAACTCTTGCTGAAAGCCTAGAGAAGCTGTTGAATGTAATGAGCTTGGATAGAGATAATCTAAACATCTTAATTCATTTGAGGCATCACTTTGTCAATCAGGATATACATTGTACGTATGTATTGAATAGTCAGTCAATACTTTTTAAATCTGAATTTGGGGCGTGTCATTGGGTCAAACCAAAAGCAAAAACAAATCCAAATATTTTACAGTGGTTTTCAGAATGGCCCCTAAATGAACATCTTTTTCTTGCAGAATATTGCTTGTGTCTTTGCATATATAGCGTATGAAGATGCTGAGACATTTTGAAGAACGCACTTTGGGTTTAACTGAGAGTGCAATGCATACTTCATAATCTCCTCTCTTGTAAACCTTTGTCATGATGCCACTATCTTGGTCACATTCCCTGTCTTCACCATGTTCAGTTATAAGTAATGAATACTATTTTTAGCTTTATCAAAAAGACATCAGGCTACCAAGACATCAGGCTACCACTAACCAGTCTAGGTCTTATTTCATTTATTTGAATGGCAACACACAGAATGGCATAATAAACATAATATGAAGGTCTAAAAATGTAGAGATAAATTTAGAATATATTTGTTCATTTCTGAATTGTTTTTAAAAAATTAACAAATTAACATTCTCCTGAAGACGATCAGAGCATACTGTTTAAAATGTTGAGTCGTTAACCACTGGTTCTTTTCAGAACGAGATAAAAGAGATGCATTCACTTAGTTACAAATTAACATTGGGTAAGGTTGGTGATTGCTGTAGGATAGGTTTGACCTGTATATTTCTAATTTTATTTTTTTTTTAAATTTGTTTCCACAGTGATGTTGTGATTCGACGCCAGCCTCCAGCAAGACCATCCGCCGGTAATGTTTCCTCCTTCATCATGCGCCTCGGGATACCATTAGATGGTGCAATCTATTAAAGTGCATGATGTTTCCAGAGCTGCCACCTCTCCCTGATTCTGCAGAAAGTTCCTTAAAAATAAAGCAATCTTTCCATGTTCTGAGGAGTGAATTTGAAAATCTCCCTAATATGGAAACTTTTTCCCTATTATGTTGAATGAAATTATAAATATCTCCCTGATTATTGTACACAGTCTCCCTGATAACACGATGCATAAAAATTGGCAGCTCGGTGTTATTATTATCCACACTTCTTGGAAGAAGTTGAGGTCACCTTTTCAGAGAGCAATAAACAGATTATTAATTTTGGTTTTACCCATATACATGTATGTGTATACACCGATGTGTGTTAGCACAGCATACTCAGTACTTTCCACAAGCTCTGTGTAAAAAAATCACAGGCAATACTGGGGTGGGATCCTAAATAAACAGATTGTTGTTTATGGTCTAACCTCCTTAGTCCATGTAAAAAATAAAAAGTAAAATTCTGTAAAGACACTGGACACTATTGGTAATTGTCACATACCTGAAACCTGTAAAAATGTGAGCTAAATAGGTCGTCGAAGTTGCGAGATAATAATGAAAGAAAAAAACGCACCCTTGTCACACGAAGTTGTGTGCTTTTAGATGGTTGATTTTCGCGACCTCAAATTCTAAATCTGAGGTCTCAAAATCAAATTCGTGGAAATTTACTTCTTTCTCTAAAACTATGTCCCTTAGAGGGAGCCGTTTTTTACAATGTTTTATACTATCAACCTCTCCCCTTTACTCATCACCAAGTAAGGTTTTATGCTATTAATTATTTTGAATTACCAATAGTGTCCAGTGTCTTTAAAGGTAGGGAGCTGCACATTTCCAGGACAGTGCCTACTAGGACATGGCCTCAGCCAAGGTTTTAGCCAGGACTTAATAAAAGGGTGTACAAATTGTTCACTTTCCTTACGTCTACATAAAGGACAAGACACCCTCTGGCTATGCTTTGACCTCAGCATTTCCCATTATTTCAAGAAATAATGGAAGCAAAATTGGAAACATCTCTCAAGCGCTGTATTCGTTATTTGATTTACTATTGAATTGGCCATCCCCTTGTACAGGCCCGGGAAGACCTCCAGTCCAAGTCAAACCTCGACCAGCAAGTGTTCACTTGAAACCTGAGGTCAAGAGAAGCACCAGACCAGCCAGCGTACATCTCCCGCTGTCCCAGGCGCCTAGCATCAAGGATAAACCATCCACTGGAAGCACAACCCAGAAAAAGTATGACCGGAAATAGATTTAAAGACTCCTAATTTTGAGCCCAATTTTAATAGAGCTGCTTAAAAGCAAGCACAACCAAATGTTGCTTATAGAATAAGGTTACCAGCCAAACTAACATGTCACACGTACAATTTTTGACTGGTAGAACCAAAACGAATATTCTTTATCTTTGATGTAAATTTAGCATCTATTAAATACATCATCTTCTTAAACGTAGATGGTGTAACCTAAATTATTGAATATATGTTTACATTATTGATTATTATAGAAGATCCTAGAAATTTTGAACAGTAATGTGTAACATATATATATCAAATGAGAAAATAGAATTAGCAGTTGCAAACTGCTTATCAACCAAAATGACATATGGTATATATGCAAATAAAAATAACAAATGGCCTGACAATTTGTCCCCTAGCAGACTCTTTCTCAAATGCTAAAATATCATATGATTTAATTCCACCACCAGACGACCTGAAATAACCATCATCTCTGCCAGACCACTCAGTGAGGTCGGTGGGTTCTCTAAAGACACATCTTGCTCAGTCCCTTCACCCGCCCTGAAAACCCCAGCAGCTCCCAAAGAGCCACCTGCTGTAGACAGTACCTCAAATCATCCTGTTGCGGCTCCAAGACGTGCTGCAAACTTGGATGTAGAAGCTTTGGGATCTAACCCACTGTCGGTAGAAAACAGATCAGGTCAGTTTAATCAAGTGCTGTGCTTCGCTCGGCCCCAGCGGCCTGTCTATCCAGGACCGCTGGGATGGGCTAATCGCATGCACAGGTTCTTGTTCATGCGTACAGTGCATAGAAATATGGCGCAGTGTGAGTGTGATGCATGATGGGACTGCGCATTATTAAACCAATGACAGTGCATGATACGTTTGCCCATCCAAGCGCCTTTGGTTAAAGCAAGGCGCTGGGGACAAGCGAAGTGCTGTGCTCCAAAGTTTTGGTTAAAATGCTACGAGTTAAAAAAATAAATAAAAAAATAAGCATACAGTGCATGGGCTTTAGCTTTAAAATAACAAAAGGGAGATGAGAAACTATCAAGAGAAAACCATCTGGTAGAAAACATTTCAAAGACCTTGTTTCAATTGAGCATGCTTTGGCCAAACATCCACAAATTTAGGTCTAGGGGTGGATTTCACAAAGAGGTGAGATTCGTCTTATCTCGAGTTAAGGATGAGTTACTTGTCCTAACTTGTGTTGTAGGACTAGCCTTAAAGGAACACGTTGCCTTGGATTGGTCGAGTTGTTCTTTGAAAAGCTTTTGTAGCCGTTTGTTATAAAATGCATACATGTACATGTATGGGTAGAAAGATGTTGTAAAAGTAGAATACAATGATCCACACAAACATGCCTCGAAATTGCACGGTTTTCCTTTTACTTTGTGAACTAACAGGGACGGCCATTTATGGGAGTCAAAAATTTGACTCCCATATATGGCCTACCGTGTTTGTCGACGAGGTAAAAGGAAAACCAGGCAATTTCAAGTGATACTTGTGTGGATCAAGATATTCTACTTTTAAAATATCTTTCTAATCATATGCATTTTATAACAAACCCTTTTCAAAGACCAACTCGACCGATCCAAGGCAATGTGTTCCTTTAAGTTTTCAATAACTCGAAGGCCTAAGTTAGGACAATACTTGAAATCGACCCTAGAAAAGATCCTGGGGAGAACCTTGTAGTATACATAGAAGAGGATGTATCAGTGGCTTGTAGTTGCATGCATTGCATCCTAAATGTTTGAGTTATGTCATAACAGTGTGATAGCATTAAAATTAATGTTCTTTTCAATGGGAGTTGCCTGCATAAAGGAATTTTTAGTTTGAGCTGTCGGCTTTCTTTTGTGAGAAAACAATTGCAAACTGCTTACCAACCGGAAGGACCTATGGTATAAATGTAAAAAATAGTTAATGGCCTGATGTTTTTGACCCTAGCAGAGGCTTTCTCGAATGCTTTTTGACGAGAAAGACTCTGCTAACTTCAGGACATTAACTATTTTTTACAGCTTTCTTTTGTGTGTACGTTTGATATGTTGTAAGCATGCTGTTGTACGCCCTGTGTTTATGATTTTCTTTTCCTTTCACTGTTAACCTCTCAGAGCCACCTGGTGTTACTGGTGCAACCAACATGTCTGGTCCACCCCCACCACTCCCATCAAACAGGCCGAAAGGCCCCTATGTCCCCCCTCCCCTGCCAAGCTCAAGGCCCAAAGCAGCGTACGTTCATCCTGGGTCGGTGTCCTCTAGTTCAATTACAGAAGGGGGCTCCAATAATCCTGATCCCAGTCAGCCGAGGTCTGAAACATTGGCTAAGCCAAGGCTTCAGAGAGTCAAATCAGGCCCTGAGGAAGTACCCCATGGTAGTAGCCAGGCAGTTCCGAGCCGACCTCCACAACCTGTGAATCATACCTCGGTTCAGTCATCAAAGCCTGTTGTACCCAACAGTGAAAAGCCTGTGAAAGTGCTTCCCCCTGTACCAGTTGCTCCTAAACTTGAGCCTGTAAACAAACCCCATGAGGTATCAGCAGTGCCTAGCCAGCCAGGAGTGAGTCAGTTCAAATCGCATGTGCCCAATCTATCTGTTCGTCCAAAACCCGCGGAGAAACCAGCTGTGCCCCAACAACCTGTGGTGGCTCTGAAGCCTGCAGAAAAACCTTCACTACCTCATCCCATTGCACCTCCCAAACCGTCACAGCGATCTGTGAACAATTCAGAGGCTTCTACTGACAACCAACCTACTGCAGATTCACATAAACACTCTGAGAGTCAACCCCCAAGACCAACCATGCCTCTCAAACCCCCCTCCGCTGGAAACAAGTATTCCAGATCGGACATACTGTCCTTGTTCGACAACACTTTTCAAAAGAATTCCAAACCAGAGAACAAAACTACTAGTGGTGCTGCTGCAAAAAATGCAAACACTGAGAGTGCCCTCAAGTTTGGCGGTCTGGCTGCAAATGCAGCTGCCTCTGATGGAACTAGATCAAAGAATGAGGTGCAGGCATTTCAGTATGCTGGTGCAGTTGCGCAGAACACAACAGCCGAGGACGTGAATAACATTGGCGGAGCTATGGAAGAGTTGAGGAAATCTGAAGATGGTCACAAGGCTGTGAGCTCCTTCTCACGCATCGCCAAGAGCACAGCATCTGATGTTAGATCATCCGACTCGTCATCTGGTGACCTCAAATGGCAGGTAGCCAGCTCAGCTGCAAAGAACGTCACCGCTGACGATGCTAAGAACGTAGGCAAGGCTGGTATGGCCATGGCAAAATCGGAGCAAGGGCGCAAAGCAGCCTCGTCGATCTTCAGTATCGCCAAATCAAGTATGAACCAAGTGAACGAATCGCAAAAAAATTCTGCTGCGCAAAACCCTTCCGCAAGGGCACGACCCAAAAACCAGGGGCAGCAAGGCGGGTCTGGATTCAGCATGAACAGCCTGATGGGTCTTATGCCACCTCCTAAGACACCTGTGCAACCAACGCCAAAGCCAGCCACAGCAGGCGGGCATAGACCAGCACCAGTGCCAAAGTTTAAGATCTCAACTGAGCTAGTAAAGGCAGAAGGTGGGCCTCGCTCCAAACCAACTATCATCAGACCAGGAGCTGACAAGCCAGTGTCCAAACCCAACAGTCGGACCAGTTCACCTGATGTCAAACGCAAGGTGCCACCACCCAGGGTGAGTTTTGCCATTGACCAAGTTTGCCTTAACAAAAATGTTCACAGTTATAAATAAACTGGGCAAATGTGGCGCATAGTTACATAGTCCTTTCTTCCTTGAACATCAAGTTAACAGTCTTGGGAACCCAAGACTTCCCAATAGTTGCCTTCATACTCTGTAGATCCTGTTTTAACAAAATTGAAACCTTCTGCATGTAATGCTTAAAATGTTTTTGTTACTACATCGCCATGAAAAAACATGAGGGTTAGGGCCACAACTTTTTCTCTAATGGTCACAGATGAATTTGACCCCCGGTGTGTATCTCCCATACAGTTTAATTATTACAGGCTGAAGGAAGGTGATTATAAAATTCAGATGGATTTATAAACAATTCGCCACACGGGGAGGTAGGATCTCCAGGGGTACAGAATCTCCTGCCACACCGGCAAAGCAAGAACCATAAAAAAACAAAAATCTTGATATCGGGAAACAACCATGACGATATATAGAACAGCAAAATAATGTTAAAATCACAGTGCTAACATGATGTTTTATTCTTCACTAAGCCCTCCGCTGGACCAGGGAAGACTAAAGGCGCTGCCCCGACCAGACCCAACGCCCCAAGTAACCAGTTGAAGTCCTCCTCCTCCAGCCAGAAACCCAAGAGGAAGGCCCCTGTCAAGCCACAAGGCAAGAAACCCTCCCCGTCTGACACACTTCCACCAAGACCAGGACCTGGCCATCCACTCTATAACAAATACATGGTAGGTAAACATGGTAAACGGTTTACTTGACCGTACACGGTAAAGTGATTACCTGACGTCGGTAAACGGTTAATGGTAAACGTTTTACTTGACTGTACATGGTTGAAGTGATTACCTGACATCACCAGGGCCCAATTTCATGGCTCTGCTTACCATAAGCAAAGAGTCAGCGCTTGTGGAAGCACGGATTTCCGCACTTATTCGACTTCACAGGTTAGTAGGGAAGTTTGGCTTGTGCCCATGCGAACTTCATGTTACTAGACATTCTTCACTCACACGGCTAGCTCAGAATGGTGATCATAAAGCGAAGATGTTGGCGTTACCGCAGAGCCATTAAATTGACCCTCGTTAACCTTACAGATCAGTGACCCACCTCACTGTACAATACAAGCTAAATAGAAAGTTGTTATTATTTTTTGTGTAACTGCTTTACTTTTTGATTATTTCTTCCTGGTAGGTTTCAGAACCTCATGGGATTGCCTTGTACGATTACAAACCAATCCAACCGGATGAACTAGGATTTAAGGTAAAAAGTTTATGGAATTTACATCTGCAGAATTAATTTTTTTAAAATAGTTTTTCAAATGAATATCTAATAGATGTTAAATGATGTTGATGGAAAAGCAAACATATATTATTCTACTACATGATCTATACTTAGTATGTTAGTATTTGTCAAAGCCTTTTCAGCATCTGGACAAGGTGAGAAGACAATGAAGAAATTTGAGTTTTAGATATTGGAGGAAAACCCCAGAAAATTATTCCAGGGAAAAAACCCACACAGTCAGGTAAGGACTGAAAAACCCAATCCACATAGTGCCCTCGGTGGGATTAGAACTGGGGTCCCAGAGATGGAAGGCGAAGCAAGACACTACTGCATTAACCTATTCTCCATATACTATATATCTTCAAATAAGTCCCTTCTGACTCCCACAGTTATCAAAACCAAGTCGTACGGTTCCCGTTCTTTCTAATATGCAGCTGTTCAGTTATGGAACAGCCTTCCAGAGGTTGTTAAACAGGCTGACACATCAGAACAATTCAAAACCCAGTTAAAAAATATATCTGTTTACTTTGTACAATAGTTGTTGATTTCCTTTTCAATTCAATTCACTTTATTATCCACGATGGGAAATTCATTTCGGCCTTTTATACAACAAATTTACACAATTTTACAGCGCATAGGGACCTCACGGTTGTATGCGCTATATAAGAATGGTTTTATTATTGTTATTATTATTAAAGTACTCTCCCCGAGTTTGGTGAAAAAAATCCACAGCCATATTTCTTGAGTGTTATTCAAACTCACAACCTTTGCCATTCTAGAGCAGACATTATACCCCAAGACCTCAGAGAATGCTTGGTTGCTAGAGGCAGTTCAAATCCTATATTTTAGCAGTGGGTAGGGCAACAATTTAATAGGTGTTAAATTCGCATTGGGGGATAAAGAACAATAATTGGTGTTACCCACACATCAGTGTATTGGTAAAATCAAATAATAATATAATGATTGAATATTCAACCTAAAAGTAATATTACTAACTGACTAATAAATATTTTGATGGCCACCATTGATTGTGCATTGTAGTTTGTCATCATTAAGGTGTCATGGCCAAACAGTTTACTGGAGTTGCTTCAAGCTCTGCTTTTGTCATGAGTGTGGGTTTGAGTCCTATTTAAGGAACTTCAAGTGTCTTTGAGCAAGACACTTGACAGTAATTGTAATTGCTTTGTCCTTTGAATGGGATATGAAGCAGAAGGTGCCATGTGCTGGGTAATGCACATTAGGGATCATTATCAATTTGAAAACACTTTGAGAAAGGATTCACTTCGGTGTTTCTGGCATTGTTGGTTGGAGATTGCACAACTTCATCTTGTAAACCCTCACAAGGTGCTACATTAAAGACAACATTTATCTTTCCCTGAACGCATTTTGACAGCTATCACCATTTCTAAACAAAACATTCAAAAAGGTTGGCATAATGCCCCAATAAATATATGCACAAAGTACATGTAACATTTAACTTTGTTTGTTTGTGGCTATTTGACATGACATAATTCCGGGATTCAGACAATAGTTAACTCTTAGTCTTTCATTCACTACCACTTAATCAATGGCAGATGTTTTACGAAAAAAATACCTTACTTTCTTGAACCTATGAACAAAAACAAATCTAAAATGTTCTGGTCAAATTGGACAAAAAAAGGTCCTGGATCTTTAATGTCGTGAATGTAAATAAAAATACAAATAGGCAAAAAACAGAAGTTGAAATTGGTGACTAAATTTGTGAACATTATTTTCCCCAAATTTTGTTGCGCAGACAAACGATATGATCCTCCTATTGAAGCGTATTGATGCTGATTGGCTGAAGGGTCGCTGCGGCAGTTCGGAAGGTCTGATCCCAGCAGCCTTCCTGAAAATCATCAAAGACATTCCACAGACGGGGAGTAAAGTACGTTATCTCTTTGCATGTTATGCTTCAGCCGGGCTGTTTCGTATTGTGTAGGTCTTTATCATTTAGGGGTGACAAATTGCAGCCATATTTTTTGTGGTATTACGGAAAGGTTTATTAATCTTAGATGGACGATTTCTCCAAGCTTAGTTTGCCCGTGGCATTCATTGTAAATCTTATTTATTTTGTCATGCATGTATCATAGAAATATAATGTACGGTCTTAAAGAAAAACTTGAAAACACCTGATTTCCCCATATTAATTGTTTGCTGTTTGCATATATTTTCATATAGATTTGTATTGCCCTTGCTCAGATTGTATCATCACAAACCGCTGTGATCTTGATGGATTGGCGGTACAGTAAATAATTTCCCTTGTATACACAGAAACAATGATTTGCTACTCAGTATTAGCATTCAGTTTGTACATAACAAGTTCAGTCTAAAATTGTTGCTATGCAAAGTTGCTGGACAAAATTGTTTTCTGCGGTATATACAAATATGTTGTATTATGTTGTATACAGAACATGTGCTGTATTGTCAATCAATATACCAATACAGCACATGAAAATCTGATTAATATTTTACATTACACTTCTTTACACAATCCAACCCTCCCACAGTCTAAATCTAATGAGCCGAATGCAGTAGCCGTTTTCAGCTTTGAGGGCGCAGCGTCTGATGAGCTACGATTTAATGAAGGAGATAACATCATACTGCTAGACAGAGTTGGGGACCAGTGGTTGAAAGGACAGTGCAAAGGATCTACGGGCATCTTCCCTGCTAACCACGTCAAAGTCATTGTAAGTGCTTTATTTAGGGAATAACTGTGTGATGACCCGGTCTTTACTGTGTGGTAATGACTGGGGTGGTGGATGGTTGCTGCTAATGTATCGAGCCAAGGTCACTACCATTGTTATCACTGTTATTGCCACTATTCAATACCTTTCAAAGAAAAACTGGTGAAAGTGATAAGAATTTGTGAAATGTTTTACATATTTTATACAAATGTTCAAAGGCCAGATATTCCTTAGGCTGATCGAATGTTGTGTGGCACCTCATTTCTTAAACATCTGTTCTTTTCCTTATTTTTCATCATCTATAAGGTGGATCTTCCGGCAAAGTCAACGAAAAGTGATGTTGTCAGGTATGTTCTTTTTCACATCATTAGTATTTAAAAGTATAAGTTCCTTCAGTATTGGATAATGATATTAATGTAGTCTTTAATTTAGCACACATATCCACCACTAAGTTGCTCAATTCACTTGTCTTAAGCACAGGTTATGAAGTGTTTATGATGGGACCGATTTTTCGTAGCACCTTACAAGGGTAAATTACAAGGTTCTGCGGCGCACTCAACAGCCACTGCCAGAAACACCAGGGTGAACCCCTTCTCTTAAGTGAACTGGGTTCTTTTTCGTGCATTACACAACACGTGGGACCAACATCAGCTTTACGACCAAGTGCATTGCTTTAGGACACAAGTGTCATGACTGGGACTCGAACCCACATTCTGCTGGTCAGAAACACTAGAAACACCAGAGTCCGATGTGCTTGACCGCTGGGCCATGACACGGCACAATCCACTATTTCAGGGGGTGGTGGAAAGAGGGGAAGCTACTACTTTTAGGTCTTCTTTCAATGCATTAATACTTATTTTTACTTGGTTGTTTGTTCTAATTGGTAGTAGTGGACCCAGATGCATAGCAAAGTACGATTACGACAGCGTTAATCCGAGCGATCTCGCATTCAAAGAGGGCTCTGTGATCAAGCTACTAGATAATGCGGGCCCTCAATGGCTGAAGGGACAACAC
The DNA here is from genome assembly GCF_902459465.1 of Asterias rubens. Lineage (NCBI taxonomy): Eukaryota > Metazoa > Echinodermata > Asteroidea > Forcipulatida > Asteriidae > Asterias > Asterias rubens. The sequence continues at coordinate 6,954,570 of NC_047069.1, read as the reverse complement.
AAAGGCAAGACTGGGATCTTCCCAGATTCATATGTTGACATCATTGAAGCTCTACCCTCTACCAAGAAATCAACCAGCGTCATGAACGGCAACTCAGGTAATAACACTGAAGTATAGCGCACGTATCTAATGATCTACCAACAAGGTACTTAGTATATACATTTTTGTTCAGAAAGATAGGTTATGAAATTCTGAGAACCAATTATGTAGCACCTTCTAAGGTTTTTACAAGGTGCTATGGCCCTTCAGCAGCCACTGCCAGAAACACCGGGGCAAACCCCTTATCCTAGCGATAAGTGTTACTGGGATATTTTTGTGCAGTACACCACACACGGGACCAACAGCTTTACGTCCCATTAGCTGTGTCTCGGATCAATGCACAGTGGACAATATTTTTTAATCTGTGCTGGGCGGCACAATGTATTTTGCTCAGAGTGCTGGGCGAAGATTGTGAGTCCTGGGCAGGTCCGCCCAGCGCCGCCCACTGTGGCAACAGCGCTGAACACAAAACTGTATTTGATCTTGGAGCCCCTCTTTAATGCACTGAATTTCCTTCAGTCATTTTAAAGGCAGTGGATACTATTGGTAATTACTTAAAATAGTTATTAGCATAAAACCTCACTTGGTAACGAGTAATGGGGAGAGGTTGATAGTATAAAACATTGTGAGAAACGGCTCCCTCCGAAGTGACTTAGTTTTCAAGAAAGAAGTAATTTTTCACGAATTCATCTGAAAGCGCACAAAGTCGTGCGACAAGGGTGTTTTTTTCTATCATTATTATCTCGCAACTTCGACGACCAGTTGAGCCCAAATTTTCACAGGTTTGTTGTTTTATGCGTATATTGAGATACACCAAGTGAGAAGACTAGTCTTTGACAATTACCAATAGTGTCCAGTGTCTTTAATGCTTTGAAGTTCCTTCATTCATTTTAAATTCAGTTCACAGTCAAGGAAAAGAATGATGCATGGCTACAAACATGCTCGCATCATTCAAAAGACTTTGCAAAAGACAAAGCTTTCTATGTCAACAGTTATTGACCTCTACACACAGGCACTATTTTGTTTGTTCGATATTTATTTTTAGAGGAAGGAGAAAAGTCAATTTGCTGTTTGAGTTAATGCATTTTCTGTGTACACATGGTTTGGAAGTATAAACACAACCTCAATAGAGTTATTGGATAGGATCTTTGTTCACTCTAAAAGTGTCCAATGCTACATTGTAATTTAACTCTCAAACTGTTGGGGTTCATAATATGGTGTTATGGCTGGCCTTCAAGACAGTGGACACTATTGGTAATTGTCAAAGACTAGTCTTCTCACTTGGTGTATCTCAGCATATGCATAAAATAATAAACCTGTGAACATTTGAGCTCAAATCAGTTGTCAAAGTTGCAAGATAATATTGAAGAAAAAAAACACCCTTGTCACACGAAGTAGTGTGCTTTCAGATGCTTGATTTCAAGACCTTAAATTCTCAAAATCAAGTTCGTGGAAAGTTACTTCTGTCTTGAAAACTACATTACTTCAGAGGGAGCCGTTTCTCACAATGTGTTATGCTATCAACCTCTCCCCATTACTAATAATCAAGAAAGGTTTAATGCTAATAATTATTTCGAGTAGTTACCATTAGTGTCCACTGCCTTTACAAGTCGAAGTGTAATTCATTGAGTCCTTAATAGTAATAGTAATACGTATGAATTGTACAGCGTCTAACATCAAACCAGTCACAGAGAGCGCTTTACAATATCAAAAAGAGTCAGAAGCATCGGAAACTAAACCAACATTATAGCACAGGTCTGTATGCTTCGTTTTTGAAAGGGCAATGGCACCAAGGCATTTTCTCTCTGTGGTATGTAACCCCTAGACTAATTTGACCGACTTTTCATTCTGGCAGGGAACGTAGCTACCGCTCTGTATGACTTTGAAGCCGCCGAAAGCAACGAGATAAGTTTAAAGGTGAGTTAAAACGTCCCAAAGGAGCAAAGAAAACCAATGTTCTTAACCTTGATTCAATTATTACATTTGATTACATTGTTGTTTTCTAGCGTATGCCATCTCAGATTGCGATGAAATATTCAAACTTGGTTCGCTTTGAGACGTTCTTCTAGTGTATAAAAGCGCTATACAAATACATGTAATTATTATTATTATTATTATTACAATCTCAAGTATATGTCGCTATTTTTACATGAATAGGAAGGCGATCGGATCACCCTTCTTGGGCAAGTCAACGCTGAGTGGCTTCATGGGGAGGTCAGAGGATACAAGGGGAACTTCCCTTCAGGATTTGTGGATCACATCCCGGCCAATCTACCTGCATTCACTGATAGTCCATCAGAGGTAATGTACCCAACTATCCCACCTTACGAGATTTTATCTCCACTATGTAAAGTTACAAATCCTACTCATGTACATGTTGTTACTGCAAACCATACTAGATTGTATCCCCACCATGCAAAGTTTCAAATCCTACTCATGTACATGGTGTTAATGCAAACCTTACTAGATTGTATTCCCACCATGCAAATCCTACTCATGTACATGGTGTTAATGCAAACCTTACTAGATTGTATCTCTACCATGCAAAGTTTGAAATCCTACTCATGTACATGGTGTTACCGCAAACCATACTAGATTGTATCCCCGCCATGCAAAGTTTCAAATCCTACTCATTACATTCTGTTATCACAAACGTTATGATAAAACTAGATTATATCTCTACCATACAAATTATACTTATCTCCAGTCTGACTGAGCTGAACAAAAATTGTATTTAAGGACTTTGGTCTATTTCGTTACAACCTCCCTTTTAAAGAAGTCTGGAGACATCTTTGTTAGAGCCCTTTTTTCCTGAACCCGAAGAAAGCAATGCGGACGCCGTGTACAGTTCTAAAAAGCTTCTAAACCATGCAAAGTTTTCCATTAACAAATACAAGCTTCTGAGTCTAATGTGTGTATGCATAGAGTTATATATAAGGACTAGAGGGCGCACTGGTGATGCTGCTTGTACAAACGCGACGGGACCGCAAGATGACAAGCGCGCCATTCTGTACGCGCGTTGAATATGAAATACACGTTTGAGTTTTTTTTATTGAACACTCACGCGATGCTGTTTGTTCAACTTACAAAATGGCCTCACAAACACACGCTCTGAGATGGCTGTTTTGTCAACTTAGAAAATGGCCGCATGCCGGGGCGCGTATAAAGGCCAGTGCACCCTCTAGTTCTTATAGTTAACTCTATGATTGTATGTGATCTGACAGATTGGCGAATGCATTGCAAAGTTTGACTTTGAGCCTGCTGCAGAGGGTGAGCTAGCCCTAAAGGTTGGTGATCGTATCACCCTTCTAGAGTACATCGGCGATGATTGGCTGAGAGGGCGCTTGGGTCTTAGGGATGGTATCTTCCCCAAGTCATTCGTGGACATTGTGGGGAAGCAGATGGGTAAGTTCTCATCAGTATCTCTCTCAATGACAAGAGGCCGCCTGTTTTTCTGGCAATTCACAAAAATCATAAACACGGGAACTCCATAGATGTTCCGACGTAATTCCGGTTAAACAAACAGCATAATACACTCTAGGCTTGGGCTACTAGTGCCTAGTCAAGTTGGGAATACCATTTTTCAACTACTCTGTTAATCCGGCCCTCAGGACTACTACAGAAATAGTGGTTCATCAATTGTGCACAAGAGTTTTTTTTCTCAAGAGGAAAAAGATCCGAGTTAAATAAATTTTAAAATGAGATGGAAGATATCTATGTTTTTATGAATGATCTCCAAATTGAAGACGACTTGAATGCGCAAGTCAGGTGCGATAAAGTGCAATAGAAGAACTGCATTTGTATTTGGATATATATTCTCAACGCTCTTGTTAGAACAAGCTCACAAGAAGAGAGAAGCCAATGAAGAAATTTCAGTGTTAGATATGGAGGGAAAACCCTAGAGAATTATTCCATGGAAAAAACATGCCCTCGATAGGATTAGAACCGGGGTCCCAGAGATGGAAGGCGAGGCAAGACACCACTACATCAACCTGACCGCCCTAAACAAACTGCAGATTATTGGTTTTTTTTTCAGATTTGGTCAACAAATAAAAATATACATTTTGTTTAATATACAGGTAATGCATCTGGCACAGCATTGAGCAATCCTACATGCAAGGCCTTGTATGACTTCTATGCTGAAGAGGCGGATGAGCTCACTATTGTGGTAAGATTATACTAAATCAAGATTATCTCATATAAAGACTATTTCTATACACGGTTATACCAGATTAGGAACATCCCAGGTCAAGATTGTAAAATATTAAGTTAAAATTATCCTAGACCAAGGTATTTCAAGAACCTATAGTTGTTATAGATTAAGACCATAATATATCAGATTAAGAATACTAAAGATTATACGTATAAGATCAAGAACATTCCAGATCTAGATTATATAAATATAAGATTAAGCTAAGATTACCCTGATGTTTTCATGAGATTCGCGTAAATCCGTTGTGCATGATTTTAAAAAAAATTGTCTCACTGAGACAAAAATTATTTTCACGAAATTGTTTTACTCATTTCTCAAAAACTGCAGCACCTAAGCAATGGATATTTCAAGGGAAACTTGCTACTTTCATTATCTTTAAATCGTGTAAGTTTAATGAAAATCTGTGGACATTGTGTTTTGTGTCCGACAAAAAGTACCCAGACCCTTCAATGAAAAATCACTTTTTTATTTGTTTATTCACAGAATGGCGATGTGATTGAGATCTTGGAGCATGTGAGTGCTGATTGGCTGAAGGGACGACTGAAAGGAAAGACGGGCAAGTTCCCCAAAGCATTCGTCGATATCAGATGATGTCATCATCTGAATCGTCATGGTTATGTACATTTTTTAATATGCAAAATAGCAATTTATTTATCATATATTTTTACCCCATTCCTGCTGAGTATTTTGTGATGAATAATTATCGTGCATGTTTCTGAAGAATAACCAGTAATACTTAAAAATACTAATTTACCAAGCAAGGTGTTAATTGTTTATTTATTTACTTTTTATGCACTGCGCGCAAACACTGTACTTACTTTATGAGTTTAAGTTTGGCACCTGTTACATTTTGACCCAATTTCTACTGCTTTAAGAATTGCTGCTTAGCAAAAGTTAGCAGGAAACCAGTCACTAAAATGATCATATGACATTGGCATCTTGGCTGGTAACCTGTTTCTGATTAGTAAATTTGTGCGCTTACGAAATTTGGCCCAGATGAAGCTGCAATTATCTTTGTCTACAACCCTGACTCTGTCAATAAAGCTCCTCATTGCACCAAAGCAGGAGCCAGGCTATTTTATTTTGCAGCCTTGGTCAGGTGATACATGTATTTTTTTTTAACTGCGGTTTTGGTTCGGGCTTTGGGCTCAGGCTCTGTCTGCCTTGTTAAAGCCCTGAAGGGAAAATGCATGTTTTCTACAAAACTGACGAAGGCTGAGCCAAAGCACGAGCAATGGTTTCGAAAAAGCGCTGTTGATTTGAACTTGAAGCTGACATAAAATGCTGCAGGCACTGAATTGCTGAAACGAACTTACACTGATCCCAAGCACTGCCTTTTGGTAAAAACTGCATGGCATGGGCTTTGATAAGGATACTCAACATTTAATGTAAAACAATTTATTACAATTAAGTATTACTTTAAATATAATATTAATAATAATAATAATAATTGTGAAAAGGCATTTGTAAAGCGCCTAATGCGAAAAGCCTCTAATGGCATAAAGAGAACAATCAAATATACGATGAGAGAAAAATACAAATACCAAATAAGCAAATTACAAAAAAGCAGCTTTAAACAAATGAGTTTTCCCATATAGATGACCACAAAATTATGTATCTCTGCAGAAAATGTTCAAAATGTATAAAAAAGAGGGAAAGTTTCTTGGGAAATACTGAGCACAACATGAAGTGTGCTTGCCAAACGCCATTCTAAGTAGTCCATACTTTGCTTAAAGGCAGTGGACACTATTGGTAATTATTCAAAACAATTATTAGCTTAAAACCTTTCGTGATAACAAGTAAACGGGGAGAGGTTGATAGGCCGTAATTTTCCACGAATTTGATTTCGAGACCTCAGATTTAGAATTTGAGGTCTCGAAATCAAGCATCTGAAAGCACACAACTTCGTGTGACAAGGGTGGGACAAGGGTGTTTTTTTCTTTTATTAATATCTCACAACTTTGATTGAGCTAAAATTTTCACAGGTTTGTTATTTTATGCACATGTTGAGATACACATGTACACCAACTGTGAAGACTAGTCTTTGACAATTACCAAAAGTGTTTAGTGTCTTTAACTTACATTGAGCAGAGAGCTATAGAATAAAAGTAAGATGTAAGCACTGAGCAGCATAATTTAGCTGAATTGTTTGTCTCGAAAGGGCTCCTATTTCTTTGCGCAATTTAAAGTGGAAGTACGGCCTAGTAACTACCAAACACAAAAGAAGAAAAGAAAATTTATGTCCAATTTGAAAGCCATTAAGCTGTCAGCACAAAGCAGTATAGTTAAGCTGAAAGGTTTGTCTCAAAATGGGCTCTTATTTAAGTGCGCCGTTTAATTTTAATTACATGATTAGTAACTACTGTACCAAACACAAAAGAAGAAAACAACTGTCTGAAAGGTCTGAAAGCTCCCTTGTTTAAGTTCATCCCAGCACTATTGCGTTATTATGTATTTTTGGTAAATTTGAAAGACAAAACACTGGAATGGTTTTTGCTGAACACAAACATGAAATGTAGTGTTAAAGACAAGAGAGTATCATTAAATTACATTACATTGATACTTTTTTCCTGTGTAGATACACAATGTCCCTGACGAACCACATTTTGTGGTTTATGTTTGTGTGTGTCCCCCCCCCCTCCTACGCTTTATGGTGAAGTTTCATAGTTTGGATGGACATGCCAAACTACACACTACACGCAAATGAACATAAAACATGGACATGTAAGCTTGCGAATGTTAGCAAATTTCACATGCTTGCTGAGTTCTTGGCTTCTATTTTCAGCAGAGCTTCTTTAGTGCGGAGCGCTGTTTTTCTTACAAAAAAAAAACACTGAGGGAATATACCTTTAAAATAACTACTTTGTCTTTGGAGGAGCTGACTTTAGCAAGCCTTTCTCCTGGGTTCCAATTTCAAAGAGCTAAGCCATGAACCATTTATACTAAACCAGATTTAGGTCACCAGCCAAAACACCATGCCACATATGTACAATTTGTGCTTGGTACCCTGCTCAGTTTTGCTTAGCGGAAATCCGGTAAGCCATACTTTCTGCTTCAGCAGCTGTGTGAAATTGGGTCATGAATGTTACCACAGGCAAAAAGTGATTCCAATCATGGAAGCATTGCTGGAGAAGTTGAGGCATACTGTAATTTAATTGCCCTTTCATGAATGTCATATGCTGGGGCGATTTACTGCACTGGGCCCAATTTCATAGAGCTGATCAAGCACACAAACATATGATTTTTTTTTTTTTTTGACCCATTACACTGATGTGTGTCAGCATTGTATACTCAGTGTTTACATAGATTGAAATTTAATAGATTGAAATTTGGATCTGGGATATGAGTGTTCTTCATCCCTGATGCAAATTTTACACGAAAAAATAGCTGAGCACAACAGAATGATGCATAATAGAATAATGTTGCTAGCCCAAATACCAGTTTGAGTTAACCCTGCTTGGTTCCACAACTTCCTTGTGTATGAGTTAATTATTAAAAAAAGCTATTCCACAATTTGTTAAAATTTACACATGTTAAAATACCAGTACAAATGTGTAGAGGTTTCCCAGAATATTTACAAGTATTCATAATGTATGTATCGTGTTTCATAGAGAGTAAGCCAACATAAAGCAGCAGTTCTGTTTGCATTACAATATTGTGTACTTTATCTTGATTCAAAGAGATTAAACTACCGGTTGCAGCAGTTTATCTAGTAGTACCATGCAAAACATGTACCATATCTTGATTCAAAAAGACTTGTATAAACTACTGGTTACAGCAGTGTTGCTAGTGGTACAAATATGTTTCATATCTTGATTCAAAGAGACTTGAATAAACTACATGTTACAACAGTGATGCTAGTGGTACAAATATGTTCCATATCTTGATTCAAAGAGACTTGAATAAAGTACATGTTACAGCAGTGATGCTAGCGGTACAAATATGTTCCATATCTTGATTCAAAGAGACTTGAATAAAGTACTGATTACAACAGTGATGCTAGCAGTGGGGTATTTAGCATATCTTAATTTTGAAGATTAAGGAGACTTGGTTTTGCTTGCCGCTTACAAAAAAAAGTAAATTACTGGTTGCAGCAGTTTTTTTCAGTCTTAAACAATGCAATTTCTATTGACTTAAAAGAGTAAGCAGACCAGAAGTCGAGCTTTGGCCATTTGCTAAAATGATGTACCTTATCAATAAGACTTCCCTATAACCAGAATGGGAAATATAGTTGTTAAGAAACCTTTTTGAAATATCATTTTACTTTTATATTTTATATTATGGTAGCTTTTTGTTTAACACTAATGTTCAGTATTTCAATGCCAGACATTTGTTAGAAAATAAGAAAGTTGATTTTACCACAACGTTGAATTGAATGGTCGAGAACACTAATCACAATATTTGATAGATAGTGTGTGTTTCTTTTGAGGTTTTAAATTGTTGTTTAATCTTTTTCACTAAATTCACACACAGGGTTAATTCACTTTCTACAATTAATTTGTTTTTAAACTTTTACTGTAATCCCCAAACCACTTTAAATGAAGAAGAGAGTGTTTATGCACTGATATTGGAAGTGTGTTCCTGTTGCACTTGCGTGTTTTCATTATTCATTTTTGAACACTATCACTAACTATCATGTAACTAAACGTGCACATTTAATTGGAAATGTAACTTTAGACCAGGTAGTTTATTCTTGCTTAAAAAAAGAACCAAATAAAAGTCTGTATAATATCAAAGTACCTCCGGCTAATATTGGTATTGATTAAACTCGTTTGATCCTTAATATTAACTCCTACTCATTTGTTTTGTTTGATTATGGAAATATAATATCATCAATAGCTTGCTTATTTTCTCACAGCAAGATCTGAATTGCCAGGTAAATCCTTTACAAACAGAACTGCAAAGACTCTGTTTCACAACGGGGAAACCAACCGTTGAAAAGTGTCTTTCTTAAAGGCAGTGAACACTATTGGTAATTCTTAAAAATTATTATTATCATAAAACCTTTCTTGATTACGAGTAATGGGGAGAGGTTGATAGTATAAAACATTGTAAGAAACATCTCCCTCTGAAGTGACGTAGTTTTCGAGAAAGAAGTAATTTCCCACGAATTTGATTTCGAGACCTCAGATTTAGAATTTGAGGTATCGAAGTCAAGCATCTGAAAGCACACAACTTCGTGTGGCCATGGTGCGACAAGGGTGGTTTTTCCTTTCATTAATATCTCGCAACTTCAACGACTGTTTGAGCTCAAGTTTTCACAGGTTTGTTATTTTATGCATATGTTGAGATACACCAACTGTGAAGACTAGTCTTTGACAATTACCAATAGTGTCCAGTGTCTTTAACCCCCCCCCCCCCCCCCAGCCAGACACTGACAACTTGAATAAATTATGACGAGCCCCCATACTGAAAATCACTCTTCTACAGCCTTGGACTTTCTCTCTAAATTCAAATATTTTCAGCGGCAAGGTTTTAATTTGAGCATTTTGAGCAAGGACTGTATTATAGTAAATGATGTTACTGCTTCTACTTATTTAATAGTTGCTTGTTATAATGTCGCAAAGTGACAGCTGCAATTTACGAGGTAGAACCCGTCATCATACTTGTAATAAAGTACTGATTACAACAGTGATGCTAGCAGTGGGGTATTTAGCATATCTTAATTTTGAAGATTAAGGAGACTTGGTTTTGCTTGCCGCTTACAAAAAAAAGTAAATTACTGGTTGCAGCAGTTTTTTTCAGTCTTAAACAATGCAATTTCTATTGACTTAAAAGAGTAAGCAGACCAGAAGTCGAGCTTTGGCCATTTGCTAAAATGATGTACCTTATCAATAAGACTTCCCTATAACCAGAATGGGAAATATAGTTGTTAAGAAACCTTTTTGAAATATCATTTTACTTTTATATTTTATATTATGGTAGCTTTTTGTTTAACACTAATGTTCAGTATTTCAATGCCAGACATTTGTTAGAAAATAAGAAAGTTGATTTTACCACAACGTTGAATTGAATGGTCGAGAACACTAATCACAATATTTGATAGATAGTGTGTGTTTCTTTTGAGGTTTTAAATTGTTGTTTAATCTTTTTCACTAAATTCACACACAGGGTTAATTCACTTTCTACAATTAATTTGTTTTTAAACTTTTACTGTAATCCCCAAACCACTTTAAATGAAGAAGAGAGTGTTTATGCACTGATATTGGAAGTGTGTTCCTGTTGCACTTGCGTGTTTTCATTATTCATTTTTGAACACTATCACTAACTATCATGTAACTAAACGTGCACATTTAATTGGAAATGTAACTTTAGACCAGGTAGTTTATTCTTGCTTAAAAAAAGAACCAAATAAAAGTCTGTATAATATCAAAGTACCTCCGGCTAATATTGGTATTGATTAAACTCGTTTGATCCTTAATATTAACTCCTACTCATTTGTTTTGTTTGATTATGGAAATATAATATCATCAATAGCTTGCTTATTTTCTCACAGCAAGATCTGAATTGCCAGGTAAATCCTTTACAAACAGAACTGCAAAGACTCTGTTTCACAACGGGGAAACCAACCGTTGAAAAGTGTCTTTCTTAAAGGCAGTGAACACTATTGGTAATTCTTAAAAATTATTATTATCATAAAACCTTTCTTGATTACGAGTAATGGGGAGAGGTTGATAGTATAAAACATTGTAAGAAACATCTCCCTCTGAAGTGACGTAGTTTTCGAGAAAGAAGTAATTTCCCACGAATTTGATTTCGAGACCTCAGATTTAGAATTTGAGGTATCGAAGTCAAGCATCTGAAAGCACACAACTTCGTGTGGCCATGGTGCGACAAGGGTGGTTTTTCCTTTCATTAATATCTCGCAACTTCAACGACTGTTTGAGCTCAAGTTTTCACAGGTTTGTTATTTTATGCATATGTTGAGATACACCAACTGTGAAGACTAGTCTTTGACAATTACCAATAGTGTCCAGTGTCTTTAACCCCCCCCCCCCCCCCCCAGCCAGACACTGACAACTTGAATAAATTATGACGAGCCCCCATACTGAAAATCACTCTTCTACAGCCTTGGACTTTCTCTCTAAATTCAAATATTTTCAGCGGCAAGGTTTTAATTTGAGCATTTTGAGCAAGGACTGTATTATAGTAAATGATGTTACTGCTTCTACTTATTTAATAGTTGCTTGTTATAATGTCGCAAAGTGACAGCTGCAATTTACGAGGTAGAACCCGTCATCATACTTGTATACTTCATTCCACGTGAGCGTGTTTATTGACGCAGTGCGTTAAAGCAAGTGAGAGTATGCACATGAAGTCACAAACAAAACTCTTTTCAAAGCCAACACTCAATTAACACAGTTGGGTGGTTTTATTACATACCCGCAAGTTTACTATCATGTATTGTTAATTCGGGTAGTAGTAGGTTGTTCGACGCGAAAGCCGAATTGTATTTGAATTTTCCTTAATATTTTTTATTGCAAATTAATTTGCAATAAATTCTTCGGGTATTTTAAAACCATTAATTTTGGTCAATACATTATTCACGACGTACCAATTTTCACAATGACGAAATTGTGTAATCAACCTGATGGCCACATTAAGTAATTTAATGAGTTCCAATTGTATTCCTGAATCTTCTATCTTCCTGTAAATTATCATTGTCATTATTATTCCACTCCCCCATCTCAGCCACATGAATTGCTGCTATATAACGTGCACCAGTGAAGCACACTGTCACGATGTGTTTTTTTCTGATCGAGAGTAGATCGAGCTGTCCCCACTTATTGTGTTAAAGGCAGTGGACACTATTGGTAATTACTCAAAATAATTATTAGCACAAAACCTTCCTTGGTAACGAGTAATGGGGAGAGGTTGATGGTATAAAACATTGTGAGAAACGGCTCCCTCTGAAGTGCCATAGTTTTCGAGAAAGAAGTAATTTTCCACGAATTTGATTTCGAGACCTCAGATTTAGAACTTGAGGTCTTGAAATCAACCATCTAAACGCACACAACTTCGTGTGAAAAGGGTGTTTTTTCTTTCATTATTATCTCGCAAGTTCGACGACCAATTGAGCTCAAATTGTTCACAGGTTTGTTATTTTATGCATATGTTGAGATACACCAACTGTGAAGGCTAGTCTTTGACAATTACCAATAGTGTCCACTGCCTTTAAATGGTAATAACATTGGTATATTGTCATACCACCCCACGCAGTCACAAACAAGCCATTGGACACTTTCGGTAAACAGTATTGTCCAAAGGCCAACACTTCGTGTGTCATAACTTATATAAAAAATAACAAACCTGTGAAAATTTAGGCTAAATGTGTTTTAAATAAAGTAAAGCATTTCATGGAATAATATTTCAAGAGAAGTCTTTCACCATTACCTTCTGTAAACCCTGTAGTAGGTTATTAGTAAATCTGTTAACTCTTTTTTTTTCTATTCCGAAAGTGTCCAATGGCTGGTCACTTATTATTGGTAATTGTCAAAGACCAGTCTCTTCACTTGGTGTATCTCAACATGTCCATAAAATAACAGACCTATTAAAATTTGAGCTCAATCGGTCGTCGAAGTTGCGAGATAATAATGAAAGAAAAAACACCATCGTCACACGAAGTTGTGTGCTTTCAGACGCTTCATTTCGAGGCCTAAAAATCTAATTCTGAGGTCTACTCGAAACCAAATTCTTTGAAAATTACTTCTTTCTCGAAAACTACCGTTTCTACTTCAGAGGCAGCCGTTTCTCACAATGTTTTATACAATCAACAGCTCCCCATTACTCGTTACCAAGTGAGGTTTTATGCTGATAATTACTTTGAGTAATCACCAATAGCCTTTAAGACTGCAATTAACTATTTACGTACAGACCCTTAAACCTCATTGGTCATAATTGACCCGGATTTGGGTCAATTCTGCGGGGCCTGACCCGTTTCTGTGTCAGTATGACCCAGAATCTGTGTCAAAATGACAGTGTAGGCAATTCAGAGCAGGCCATGCAGTTCCAAACACAAGACCCACATCGGATGACCCCGCTGTCTCTTGAGACGCAGGGAGGTTGCCAAGAACGTGAACCTCTCGAGGCGCAGGGAGGTTGCCAAGAACGTGAACCTCTCGAGATGCAGGGAGGTAGCCAAGAACATGAACCTCTCGGGATGCAGGGAGGTTGCCCAGAACAAGAACCTCTCGTGATGCAGGGAGGTTGCTGAGCAAATGAACCTCTCGAGATGCAGGGAGGTTGCCAAGCACATGAACCTCTCGAGATACTGGGAGGTTGCCAAGAACATGAAGACTCGAGATGCTGGGAGGTTGCCAAGAACATGAACCACTCAAGATGCAGGGAGGTTGCCAAGAACATGAACCTCTCGAGATGCAGGGAGGTTGCCAAGAACATTAACCTCTCAAGATGCACGGAGGTTGACAAGAACGTGAACCTCTCGAGATGCGGGGAGGTTGCTGAGCAAATGAACCTCTCGAGATGCAGGGAGGTTGCCAAGCACACGAACCTCTCGAGATACAGGGAGGTTGCCAAGAACATGAAGACTCGAGATGCTGGGAGGTTGCCAAGAACATGAACCACTCGAGATGCAGGGAGGTTGCCAAGAACATGAACCTCTCGAGACGCAGGGAGGTTGCCCAGAACATGAACCTCTCGACATGCAGGGAGGTTGCCATCACCAACACTAACCTTGTGATTTCAAACTCTCCATATACTGCATATCTCAAAGACCAAACATAGTTAACTTGAGGGCTCAGCACAAAAGAGCAAGAGCTTTCATTCGACATGTTTGTTTCTATAAACTTGTTGGCTACATTTTGGTTAACATTCCCACAGAATTGGTCTGTGTTTGCTACTACTCTTTACATTAAACAAGTTTAAGCCACCCGAAGAAAAATTGTTTACATTCTTGCGCGGCTGAGCACAACACGCAGAGCTAGCGATGACCGATGATTTTTTTCGGGGAAAATGTCATCCTAGGTTGGCTCAACTTGTCCATAGAGTATGGCTTCTGATTGTGCACTTAGATAGTGCATGTAAGCTAAGCTGATTTATACAATTTGGTGTCAAGGGATATATTTCAAAACACATATAAATCTCACATAAGAACTGGTTACCATGCAAAAGTAACACAGTCACATAGCATGTCTTTAGAGTATGGTTATCTGATTGTGCCTATTGAATGCTAAGCTGATTTTATATCATTGGCTTGCAAGGGATATATGCAAGGGATAAACACAGAAAACTCTCATAGGCCCTAGAAGAATTGGTTAGCATGCAAGAATAACACATAAAATGTATCATAAGAAAATGGTTATGGCCATAGTTAGTGCTGGCAATGTATACTAGCGTTGGTTTAATCATGGCTGGAAAGAAACACGATTCGAAATTCGGTTTAAAGACAGTGTACACTATTGGTAATTGTCAAAGACCAGTCTTCTCACTTGGTGTATCTCAACATATGCATAACATAACAAACCTGTTCAAATTTGAGCTCGATCGGTCGTCGGAGTTGCGAGTTTGGGCATTGTATTCGTGACATCCTCTCTGGCAAGGTTGTCTTTAAAAAAGTATGTCAATTTATCCATCTGGTAATTCTTCAAAGCAAAATTAAACGTTGTATTTTACATATGCAATGTTAACCTTAGCAATCATCAAAAGTAATTTGTGAAATCATTATTGGGTTTTGTTTCCAAGCCGTAAATGGAGAAAATAATTATATTGGTCAGTACATTTTAATTGAGTCGTGAAAGACGGATTTGTTTGTCCCCACTGATGATGGAAAGACCTTGGAACGGCGTAATGCAGTTATATTATTCTCACTGTTCCGGGTACGTGTCATCACGCCGTTTCCCATAACATAGGTAGGGGAAGGTCATGTTTACGAGACGAAGACGAGTTTCAGAAGTTCGTTACAGAATTCCGTGCACGTGTGTGCTTAATAGGTTTATTTGACTTAGTGAATCAGAACGTTTTGGTATGCGGGTAGGCTCCATATTTAATGAGCTGTCACAATTATGATTGTCAATTAGATTGGTTGTTCTTTCTTTTGATTCTAGGATGAATAACAACGTTAATTTGTTTGTCTTGCAGTCGAAACTGTTTATCATAATTGTCATTAGCAACTCAGTGCTGGTGGTTACTCAGTAGAATCATAACTAAACTTCAATTTAATGTTATTACAGTTTCGTTTTAGTTTCATCAAGTGTGCTGAAAATTGAATATTATGCCGTATCATTAGACCTATGCCAAAAATAACTCAGTTTGTTTATAGTTGGAAGCAACTAATGCAACTAATGGATGTACGCTGTTTGCCAGTGGTTATTTGACAAACTGCGTGCATGACCAAATTATTCTTATCGAGCTGTTAACCCTCTAGTCCCTGCACCGCCCAAATTTGCTGAAAACTAATACTTCAAAATTCCTGCAGTTAATTACTGGAATCGTAGTTCAATTTTTTAAAGATAGGCACAGCTTATTTTTTATGCACAATTTGAACCTTGATATTTGTATAAAAGTACAAGTTCGCATGAGAACAATACATGTCTCTCGTTAAACGGATACGGTAATTTTTATGGCGAATATTTGTTTATAAGGATAAAATGGACACAATAGCTTTTCAAGGCTTTTATCTGACTCAATGATTATACTGATTAAATGCGAAGGCGTGAGTTTTCGACAATATTATCATGGATGGTGAATAAATACAGTTTCCTTTGTGTTTACTAATGAGCGTCTTGTTGGGGTAAGAGCTAAATTATTTCACCATCATCATTAGCTCCATTAGCTTAATAATGACTATCGAGGATTCTTTTGATGTTCCTTTTTTTCTACAAACACAAGCTAGCAAGGTTTCCTCCTACCACTACAGTATATCGATAGGCGGCTGGGCGGTCCAGTGGCTAAATGGTTAAGCAGAAACTATCGCTTGACAAATTTCTTTGCTAAGCTAATATTGAGAGAGGGGACCGGTTCCACTTATATAAGCTTCATGTAATTTTTGCTGGTAATTTGTTTTTCTTAAGCAATACTTTCTTATTGTTGGCAAGATTGTGGGCTTACATGTCTGAAAACTCACCGTCACGTCACCCCCGCCCCCCTCCCATCACTCACCCTTCCCACCTCTCCCACTAATCCATCCATGAAAATAGTTCTGACAAATATTTAATTGTAGAATAATTTCAAATTATTGGCAAGGTTAAATCACAAAGAACAGCCTTTTGAACGCAAAAAACTCAAGATATTATCGGACGTCGCCACTTCACTGTACTGATTATTTCCGAGTCCTTCAAAACGGAAGTAATTGAAACAAGCAGCACAGATAAATGAAGATTAAAAAAAAAAAGTAGTTCCACTTCAAGTTGTCGAAAGACCTTCCTTATCTGAGTGAAATTAAATAATGCCATATGGGACATTTTCAAATTGACATAAATGATATTGTCTGCAGAACTATTCACGGATGAAGATGGAATTAGGTTTTTAGCTACTGAAAACGGTGTGCATCCTTAATAGAAGTGACACTTCTCCTGTTTCAGCTGAATTTGAAGTTGGACAAGTTTCAAATACTGATGGCATTATGGTATTCAGTTTCGTGAACGATATGGCGAAACATTTTTTAACACAAAGTTTCAAATCCTTCCCATGTAGGCCGACATTACGTTACTACACATTTCAACTGCAATAGCCTGCTAATTAAAACAATTACATTTCATCCGTGCAAAGTTTCAAATCCTACGTTGTGGTATTACCGCAAACCTTTTAAATAAACCAAATTATATTTCCACCATTCAAATTCCACTTATCTCAAGTCCAACTGAACTGCACGAAGGTTGTATTAAAGGATTGTAGTGTATTTCTTTAGAACCCCCCCCCCTTTATAGATGGGGAAGGGCATTTTTAATACAGCCCTTTTTAGTGGAAACGAAGAAAGAAGTGCAGATGCCGTGTACAGTTAAAGCTTCTTATACTTAACTCCAGTGTAACTAAACCGACAAAGGTTTTAGAATATTTCTTTAGAAACCTCCCTTTTAAAAATGAAGGCATTTTTTTGTGAAGAGCCCCTTTTTGGTGGAAACGAAGAATGCAGTGCGGATGCCGTGTACAGCTAAAGTTTTGAGGATTGTATACTATTTTTTAACAAACCTCCCTTTTAAAGAACTCTTTGGGCATTTTTGTAAGAGCCCTTTTTCCTGGACACGAAGAAAGCAGTTTTAAAAAGCTTTTTTTGTTTTGTTTCACGAGTGCCTCTCACTCAGAGACCGACATTTAATTCGAACCTTGATGATTGGCCGCACGGTGGAAAAGCATCAATTCCCTCACAATGTCAGGCGGCGTTATCGGAATGTCTCTCCCAAGCTAATAAAAGGACAGTTCTGATGCAAACCCCCTTTTTGTCAATTCGATTCTAGAACTCTTGATAAAGGTGCTTTCTCCTGCAGCGGCAATAAACTCAATATCCATGGTCAGCTTTTTGCAATTCACTTTGTAAATTCCTTAAAGTTAGAATACAACGTGAAATCGTCTGTTCAGAACTATACTGAAAAACTGCTTTAACATATTTCGGAGCGGTCGGTAAATTGACTCAATTGTTTAAGAGTAGTCACCAGTGTTTGTTTGCCAAAAAGAAACGTTCGACTTTTAAATTTATTTTGATTTCCTTCAAATTTATACGAATTATTTTCATGAAGGACCTTTGGATTATTGCCATTCATGACCTTTTTTGAGCAGGCGAAATGTTTTACTGACTTTGTGCACTGATGACCAAAGATAAATGTTGCATGAACATTCCCCAAACTACATCAGACCTTGTGCTTAGTTTTTTTTGGGGGGGTAATGTAACAAACTTGGTTCTAATTGTGCGTTTTTCTGCCCGGGCAGTTTTAGCAACGTAAATTTTTAAAGATATATTGTCTTAAAGGGAGAGAGGAACACGTGGAGGTTATATAGCCCCCTCTTGCTGTATACAGTCCCTGTGTCATCACGGTCCTTGAAAGGTGACTGAAAAGTGACTACCACAACATTTGATCAGACATTAGTGTCCTCCCCCAGCCCTGCAGTGGTTTGAATACATTGCACTGGGAAGCGGGAAATTACATCTACATTACATCCCTTAGGCGTGTTTAATAAGTATACGGTATGTTTTTTTTTAACACTAGATTAATTACTATGACAACCAAACACATCCTTATTGCTATTATCGCTTCTATTCATGGAATGATTCCAATGGTTTGATCGAGAAAGTCCATTAATTGCTAGAAATTTCAAACAGTTTTAAAACTTTTCCTAAAAGATTATGTGGACGCGGTCCCAAGTAATATGCAAATTGAACCACTGTGCCAAACGGATTAAGGCAGTTGTCATTCCAGCCTTCAAAAACCGTAAAGAACAAAATAATAAAATAACGAAATGAATTTTAAGAAAAACGAGATCACATAACGAACTGTCGAACTCGTAGAGGAAGCAAACAATAAAGAAATACATAAATCAAACCAAAAACTAAACAAACTAAGCAATTTGTTCGGTTTAAAAAACAAACCGAACAAACTCAGCTAAATGGCGTTGGCCTATAATCATAGAGCTATGTTCCTCGGGAAAGGCAAAAGCCTGACATGTGTATGTTACTCGCTCTCTATTACCGACCGGCAAAGAACCTCAAATAAGTCCTTTTACGATCGTACAGCGACCTTGTAAAGTGCACTTCAACCAGAATTTAATTTGATTAAAAAACTGCAATTGCTATACGAAATTTCCGTTTCAATAACAGCTGACGCAATTCTGTATGTGAGCATTACAACATTAAGTCGATTATAATATATTTTGTTGGTCACAAAATCCTATTCATTGCAATTTTGTGCGGTATCAATGGAGAACATTTTAAATTGCAGTTTGAAGTATGTTATGGTTTTGTGGACCTTTTGATAAAGGGGGTTAAACGATATTGAATTCTGTAAGAGTAAAATACACAACCTCTTTTCTATTCTATTGATCGAAAACTCGTGGATTAATTTACAAACTTTTGATAAAAAACGTTGAGTTGTTTTTGGAGGAACATTTAGCAATCATAGATTTTTTTGAACACTCGAACCGTCTGTAGGAATTCGCGGTTAACTCAGATTACATGGACCACATGAATAAAACATGTTGCCTTTCAGAATGAGCTACTAACTTATGCTAAGATTTATCAACAACGTCTCAAGTTGCGAACATTAGTGTTTGATTCCCTTTTTGAGAAAGTAATGTTTTTAAGAAGCTGTATAATCATTGAGGATTACTTCTCAAGGGGAAAACAAGGGTGTTAAAGTGAACATGTGCGGGAACAAGCACCCTCTGCCACTTTTAAACATAGCATGGAATGAAGATTCATAGGCCTCTTACCTACATGTAGTATCGAGTTAGGTAGTTTCAAATCAGAATTTGCGGCCATTTTGAAAAATGGATGCCGAGACCACCAACAGTTCGATACATTCATTCGTCCAATGTCTTTGTCCCCGCTTGCCACCCTACCCCATACGACGATGTCTCGTTACAATGTGTAGTTTAATCCTAAAGGCAAGGTATACTTTTGGTATTTGGAACAGTTCGGTTGTTTTAATCTATTACAATAAAACAACGTGTGAAAATGCATTTAAAAATGTGGTCTTTTTCTTGAGATATGCCTATGCCCATGCAATAGGAATAATTTTCTTGTTTTTCAGGTTCACATTTGGGGGCCAATACTCTGCCTTTTCATTGGTTTAGAGCGCGTCACATGATATGTCTTAGTTTTACTATATGGCGGCCGTGTGATAGTGCATCGGTTTGCCGTGCGCTAGTCCGAAGACTGGCACATGGCGTGCAGTACCCAGACGTCCGTTACGTGTACGAGGATTATAAATTAATAGTCTGTAACCATTTCGGATTACATGACCCCACATGCAGCACAGTAAAAGTTTTCGCAGTCTGTATTCGCGTCGTCCGTGGATTGTAGCATTCAGGTCTGTAACTAAATAGTACAGTATCTAAAAATGTTTGGGGTGTTATAAAACAAATATTGACTGCTTTTACTCGTGCAATGGTTAAAACTATGACTCCCTCGGTGATCCCCGGAGCGTTCTATTTTCCCTTGGCTTTGCCTCGGGAAAATAGAACGCTCCGGGGATCACCTCGGGAGTCATAGTTTTAACCATAGCACTCGAAGCAGTCAATATTTGTATAATATATTTTTTGTGTGAAACATTTCCACATTTCTGTTAAGTGAAATGTTTCACAAAATGCTATATACTATCGAAAGCTGATGTAAGCGTTTCACCATTTTTTTTGCAATTAACTTTAAGAGTTATACCAGACGCAGGGAGGTTGCCAAGAACATGAACCTCTCGACATGCAGGGAGGTTGCCAAGAACATGAACCTCTCGAGACGCAGGGAGGTTGCCAAGAACATGAACCTCTCGACATGCAGGGAGTCGACATGCAGGGCGGTTGCCCAGAACATGAACCTCTCGAGACGCAGGGAGGTTGCCCAGAACATGAACCTCTCGACATGCAGGGTGGTTGCCATCACCAACACTAACCTTGTGATTTCAAACTCTCCATATACTGCGTATCCCAAAGACCAAACATAGTTAACTTGAGGGCTCAGCACAAAAGAGCAAGAGCTTTCATTTGACATGTTTGTTTCTATAAACTTGTTGGCTACATTTTGGTTAACATTCCCACAGAATTGGTCTGTGTTTGCTACTACTCTTTACATTAAACAAGTTTAAGCCACCCGAAGAAAAATTGTTTACATTCTTGCGCGGCTGAGCACAACACGCAGAGCTAGCGATGACCGATGATTTTGTTCGGGGAAAATGTCATCCTAGGTTGGCTCAACTTGTCCATAGAGTATGGCTTCTGATTGTGCACTTAGATAGTGCATGTAAACTAAGCTGATTTATACAATTTGGTGTCAAGGGATATATTTCAAAACACATATAAATCTCACAGAAGAACTGGTTACCATGCAAAAGTAACACAGTCACATAGCATGTCTTTAGAGTATGGTTATCTGATTGTGCCTATTGAATGCTAAGCTGATTTTGTATCATTGGCTTGCAAGGGATATATGCAAGGGATAAACACAGAAAACTCTCATAGGCCCTAAAAGAATTGGTTAGCATGCAAGAATAATACATAAAATGTATTATAAGAAAATGGTTATGGCCAGAGATAGTGCTGGCAATGTATGCTACGCTGGTTTATTCATGGCTGGTAAGAAAAACGACTCGAAATTCGGTTTAAAGACAGTGTACACTATTGGTAATTGTCAAAGACCAGTCTTCTCACTTGGTGTATCTCAACATATGCATAAAATAACTAACCTGTTCAAATTTGAGCTCGATCTGTCGTCGGAGTTGCGAGATAACTATGAAAGAAAAAACACCCTTGTCACACGAAGCTGTGTGCTTTCAGATGCTTGATTTCGAGACCTCAAGTTCTAAACTTGAGGTCTTGAAATCAAATTCGAAAATTTGGAAAATTACTTCTTTCTCCAAAACTAGGTCACCTCAGAGGGAGATGTTTCTCACAATGTTTTTATACCATCAACCTCTCCCCATTACTTGTTACCAAGTAAGGTTTTATGCCAATAATTATTTTGAGTAATTACCAATAGTGTCCACTGCCTTTAAGTCTCATAGAAGAATTGGTTAGCATGCTTGACGGCTGTTTTTTCTCTCTTAGATTTACATAAAAATAATAAGGCCAAAATATGCCTACACTGGTTTGAAGGTTTGGGCATTGTATTCGTGACATCCACTCTGGCAAGGTTGTCTTTAAAAAAGTATGTCAATGTCAATATATCCATCTGGTAATTCTTCAAAGCAAGAACGCTGAATGTGCAATGTTAACCTTTGCAATCATCAAAAGTAATTTGTGAAATCATTATTGAGTTTTGTTTCCACAGCCGTACATGGGAAAAGTAATTATATTGTTCAGTACATTTTGATTGAGTCGTGAAAGACGGATTTGTTTGTCCCCACTGATGATGGAAAGACCTTGGAATGGCGTAATACAGTTATGATATCCTCACTGTTCCGGGGACGTGTCATCACGACGTTTCTATAACATTATAGGTAGGGGACGGTCATGTTTACGAGACGAAGACGAGTTTCAGAAGTTCGTTACAGAATTCCGTGCACGTGTGTGCTTAATAGGTTTATTTGACTTAGTGAATCAGAACGTTTTGGTATGCGGGTAGGCTCCATATTTAATGAGTTGTCACAATTATGCTTGTCAGTTAGATTGGTTGTTCTTTCTTTTGATTCTAGGATGAATAACAACGTTAACTTGTTTGTCTTGCAGTCGAAACTGTTTATCATATTGTCATTAGCAACTCAGTGCTAGTAGTTGCTCGGTAGAATCATAATTAAACTTCGATTTCATGCTATTACGTTTTCGTTTTAATTTCATCAAGTGTGCTGAAAATTGAATATTATGCCGTATCATTAGACCTATGCCAAAAATAACTCAGTTTCTTTATAGTTGGAAGCAACTAATGCAACTAATGGATGTACGCTGTTTGCCAGTGGTTATTAACGTTTGATAATAATAATAATAATATAACAGTTCTTATATAGCGCATCACACAGTGTCTCGATGCGCTTTACATACAAATGCGCTTTACATACATTTACATTATGATTTGAAAGTAAGGCTGTCATAACAAACCTCTTTTGTTTTTGACAAACTGCGTGCATGACCAAATTATTCTTATCGAGCTGTTAACCCTCTAGTCCCTGCACCGCCCAAATTTGCTGAAAACTAATACTTCAAAATTCTTGCAGTTAATTACTGGAATCGTAGTTCAAATTTTAAAAGATAGGCACAGCTTATTTTTATGCACAATTTGAACCTTGATATTTGTATAAAAGTACAAGTTCGCATGAGAACAATACATGTCTCTCGTTAAACGGCTACGGTAATTTTTATGGCGAATGCGAAGGCGTGAGTTTTCGACAATATTATCATGAATGATGAATAAATACAGTTTCCTTTGTGTTTACTAATGAGCGTCTTGTTGGGGTAAGAGCTAAATTATTTCACCATCATTAGCTCCATTAGCTTAATAATGACTATCGAGGATTCTTTTGATGTTCCTTTTTTTCTACAAACACAAGCTAGCAAGGTTTCCTCCTACCACTACAGTATATCGATAGGCGGCTGGGCGGTCCAGTGGCTAAATGGTTAAGCAGAAACTATCGCTTGACAAATTTCTTTGCTAAGCTAATATTGAGAGAGGGGACCGGTTCCACTTATATAAGCTTCGTGTCATTTTTGCTGGTAATTTGTTTCTCTTAAGCAATACTTTCTTATTGTTGGCAAGATTTTGGGCTTACATGTCTGAAAATCACCGTCACGTCACCCCCCCCCCCCCCCCCCCATCACTCACCCTTCCCACCTCTCCCACTAATCCATCCATGAAAATAGTTCTGACAAATATTTAATTGTAGAATAATTTCAAATTATTCGCAAGGTTAAATCACAAAGAACAGCCTTGTGAACGCAAAAAACTCAAGATATTATCGGACGTCGCCACTTCAATGTACTGATTATTTCCGAGTTCTTCAAAACGGAAGTAATCGAAACAAGCAGCACAGATAAATGAAGATTAAAAAAAGTAGTTCCACTTCAAGTTGTCGAAAGACCTTCCTTATCTGAGTGAAATTAAATAATGCCATATGGGACATTTTCAAATTGACATAAATGATATTGTCTGCAGAACTGTTCACGGATGAAGATGGAATTAGGTTTTTAGCTACTGAAAACTGTGTGCATCCTTAATAGAAGTGACACCTCTCCTGTTTCAGCTGAATTTGAAGTTGGACAAGTTTCAAATACTGATGGCATTATGTTATTCAGTTTCGTGAACGATATGGCGAAACATTTTTTAACACAAAGTTTCAAATCCTTCCCATGTAAGCCGACATTACGTTACTACACATTTCAACTGCAATAGCCTGCTAATTAAAACAATTACATTTCATCCGTGCAAAGTTTCAAATCCTACGTTGTGGTATTACCGCAAACCTTTTAAATAACCCAGATTATATTTCCACCATTCAAATTCCACTTATCTCCAGTCCAACTGAACAGCACGAAGGTTGTATTAAAGGATTGTAGTGTATTTCTTCAGAAACCCCCCTTTTATAGATGAGGAAGGGCATTTTTAATACAGCCCTTTTTAGTGGAAACGAAGAAAGAAGTGCAGATGCCGTGTACAGTTAAAGCTTCTAATACTTAACTCCAGTGTAACTAAACCGAACAAAGGTTTTATTTAAGAATTGCAGAATATTTCTTTAGAAACCTCCCTTTTAAAAATGAAGGAATTTTTTGTGAAGAGCCCCTGTTTCGTGGAAACGAAGAAAGCAGTGCGGATGCCGTGTACAGTTAAAGCTTCTATAATATCCAGTCTAACTGAACTAAACAAAGGTTTAAGGATTGCATAATATTTCTTAAAAATCCTCCCTTTTAAAGAACTCTTTGGGCATTTTTGTAAGAGCCCTTTTTCCTGGACACGAAGAAAGCAGTTTTAAAAAGCTTTTTTTGTTTTGTTTCACGAGTGCCTCTCACTCAGAGACCGACATTTAATTCGAACTTTGATGATTGGCCGCACGGTGGAAAAGCATCAATTCCCTCACAATGTCAGGCAGCGTTATCGGAATGTCTCTCCCAAGCTAATAAAAGAAAAGTTCTGATGCAAACCCCCTTTTTGTCAATTCGATTCTAGAACTCTTGATAAAGGTGCTTTCTCCTGCAGCGGCAATAAACTCAATATCCATGGTCAGCTTTTTGCAATTCACTTTGTAAATTCCTTAAAGTTAGAACACAACGTGAAATCGTCTGTTCAGAACTCTACTGAAAAACTGCTTTAACATATTTCGGAGCGGTCGGTAAATTGACTCAATTGTTTAAGAGTAGTCACCAGTGTTTGTTTGCCAAAAAGAAACGTTCGACTTTTAAATTTATTTTGATTTCCTTCAAATTTATACGAATTATTTTCATGAAGGACCTTTGGATTATTGCCATTCATGACCTTTTCTGAGCAGGCGAAATGTTTTACTGACTTTGTGCACTGATGACCAAAGATAAATGTTGCATGGACATTCCCCAAACTACATCAGACCTTGTGCTTAGTTTTTTTGGGGGGTAATGTAACACACTTGGTTCTAATTGTGCGTTTTTCTGCCCGGGCAGTTTTAGCAACGTAACTTTTAAAGATATATTGTCTTAAAGGGAGAGAGGAACACGTGGAGGTTATATAGCCCCCTCTTGCTGTATACAGTCCATGTGTCATCACGGTCCTTGAAAGGTGACTGAAAAGTGACTACCACAACATTTGATCAGACATTAGTGTCCTCCCCCAGCCCTGCAGTGGTTTGAATACATTGCACTGGGAAGCGGGAAATTACTTCTACATTACATCCCTTAGGCGTGTTTAATAAGTATACGGTATGTTTTTTTTTAACACTAGATTAATTACTATGACAACCAAACACATCCTTATTGCTATTATCGCTTCTATTCATGGAATGATTCCAATGGTTTGATCGAGAAAGTCCATTAATTGCTAGAAATTTCAAACAGTTTTAAAACTTTTCCTAAAAGATTATGTGGACGCGGTCCCAAGTAATATGCAAATTGAACCACTGTGCCAAACGGATTAAGGCAGTTGTCATTCCAGCCTTCAAAAACCGTAAAGAACAAAATAATAAAATAACGAAATGAATTTTAAGAAAAACGAGATCACATAACGAACTGTCGAACTCGTAGAGGAAGCAAACAATAAAGAAATACATAAATCAAACCAAAAACTAAACAAACTAAGCAATTTGTTCGGTTTAAAAAACAAACCGAACAAACTCAGCTAAATGGCGTTGGCCTATAATCATAGAGCTATGTTCCTCGGGAAAGGCAAAAGCCTGACATGTGTATGTTACTCGCTCTCTATTACCGACCGGCAAAGAACCTCAAATAAGTCCTTTTACGATCGTACAGCGACCTTGTAAAGTGCACTTCAACCAGAATTTAATTTGATTAAAAAACTGCAATTGCTATACGAAATTTCCGTTTCAATAACAGCTGACGCAATTCTGTATGTGAGCATTACAACATTAAGTCGATTATAATATATTTTGTTGGTCACAAAATCCTATTCATTGCAATTTTGTGCGGTATCAATAGAGCATTTTAAATTGCAGTTTGAAGTATGTTATGGTTGTGTGGACCTTTTGATAAAGGGGGTTAAACGATATTGAATTCTGTAAGAGTAAAATACACAACCTCATTTATATTCTATTGATCGAAAAATCCTGGATTAATTTACAAACTTTTGATAAAAAACATTAAGTTGTTTTTGGAGGAACATTTAGCAATCATTGATTTTTTTTGAACACTCGAACCGTCTGTAGGAATTCGCGGTTAACTCGGATTACATGGACCACATGAATAAAACACGTTGCCTTTCAGAATGAGCTACTAACTTATGCTAAGATTTATCAACAACGTCTCAAGTTGCGAACACTAGTGTTCGATTCCCTGTGTGAGCATGTAATGTATAAGGGGTTAAGGCCGAGTCACACGGCAGCGATAACGAAAACGATAACGATCACGACGCAAAGAGAACGCATTCTATTGGTTGAATTGCTCCGACGCAGAATACGCACACGCTCATTCAACCAATAGAATGCGTTTTCTTTCCGTCGTGGTCGTTATCGTTTTCGCTGCAGTGTGGCTCGGCCTTTACTTGTGTACTAGTAGGGACACAAGTGTGTTAAACTGAACAATGCGCGGGGACGAGCACCCTCTTCCACTTATATAGTATAGATGGAAATTCGTCCCTACCTAGTATCGAGTTAGGTAGTTTTAAATCAGAATTGACGGCCATTTTGAAAAATGCCTGCCGAGATCACCAAAGTTCGATACATTAATTAGTCCGATGTCTCTGTCCCCGCTTGCCACCCTACCCCTTGTGACAAATGACAGTTAAGGCCATTTTAATCCAATCTTAAAGGCAACGTATACGTTTGGTATTTGGAACCGTTCGGTTGTTTTAATCCTAAATATACAATAAAACTAACATGTGAACATGCTTTTAAAAAATGTGGTGATTTTCTTGAGATAGGCATATGTCCATGCAAAAAGAATAGTTTATAATTTGTTTTCTTTTCAGATTCATATTTTGGGCATTTTTATTTTATTTTAAATAACCAGATTTCTTTGAAGTGAATTATTTCTTAAAATGATTTAACTATAGAAAGATGCTGTAGGCCTCTCACCCATTTTGTGTGTGCAATTAATTTTGAGAGTTATACCAAAAGTAGACCTTCACTTTAAAGAACCTACACATCACGATCTTATACATTGTTATTACATTTTCAGTGAAATCCGCGGTTTAACTCATGTTATGAATGAATTTTAATGCTATTGATCCAGCCCAAGCCTCTTACAAGGCCACAAGACTTTAAAGCCAGTTTGCACCGCCATTTTTACGTAAAATGACAGGTCAACCTAAAAACACAAACCATGCCTAATGCACCAATTACTGCGGGTCTACAGCAACAAACAATATTTCATATATTTTATCCATCAACCGTAAGTGACGTGTCTTTCATAATTAGGCCTAATCGGAAATTAAACCCATATACTTGTAAGTGGAAAATGGCCTTAAAGGCACTGGACACTACTGGTTATGACTCATGTTAGCATGCATAAAAAATTGCTAAGCGAGCAATGGAGAGCTGTTGGAAAAACATTGTGAGAGAACGGCTCCCTCTGATGAAGTGCGTAGATTTTCAGCCAGTAGGTAGTTCCTGACTCAAATATTAAAAGATTTCAGGCGCGGCCTGAAGCCTTTTCCAAATGGGAAGGGCCTACCTAGCCTGAACATCTGACGTCACACTAACTTCGAGAATCGTGAATAACGCGGCTATAAAGAGCTGCTGTACACAATTACATTTGACCTTGCATCATTTCACGCGGTCTTCACGAGATTTGCAGTTACATCCAACGTTAGGCCTGCAAGTGTATACGAAAACACAACACCTGTCTTTATCCTTGCAAATAAGGACAGGGGGCCAGTCTAGGGCCTACCCAATAATGGTCCTTGCAAAGGATAAGGATATGGGACCAGTCTAGGACCTACCCAATATTGGTCCCTGTAAAGGGTAAGGACGTGGTCCCAGTCTAGGACCTACCCAATATTGGTCCCTTCAAAGGGTAAGGACATGCACCAGTCTAGGACCTACCCAATATTGGTCCCTTCAAAGGATAAGGACATGGCACCAGTCTAGGACCTACCCAATATTGGTCCCTTCAAAGGAAAAAGACATGGCACCAGTCTAGGACCTACCCAATATTGGTCCCTTCAAAGGATAAGGACATGGCACCAGTCTAGGACCTACCCAATATTGGTCCCTTCAAAGGATAAGGACATGGGACCAGTCTAGGGCCATCCCAATATTGATCAGTGGCCATCAATATAATGATAACTTCATAAACTGTCATGTCATGGTGATACTGAGGTTTGAGCCTATTTGTTGCCAGTAAGTTTGTATGGTCAATCATTTTTGGAGTATAAGTAAAAAAAAAAAATTCGTGGATCGGTCAGTTTAAGGAGCAAGTCAATAGTGAGATAAAATGGACACTGAGAAGACTGTGTTCTAGAACACTTCGACGTAGTGGCACCTTAAAACTGAAAAGCCTACGCGGTCGTCTCGTAACTCAGGAAGCGATCCCTCACTAGGGCCTATGGGGCCGATACGTCAATTTTTTCCCAAGGAGCAGAATGGGAATTACTTGATTTGAATGCACTCCGATGAAGTACTAGTCGGCCTAGATAATGTGTTCTTGACGTAATCAGTAGTGACTAAGCCTTATCTTTATTAAGTTAGTTCACATTACAGTTTTGTAGGACTTTTAGGACTTTTTTCCTTTTAGTTGGTATTATGTGCTATTACCGGTAATAGTTGTAGTTGTTGGGTCGCCGATTTTGTTATCATGTTATGCATTGAACATTATTATCAAGTAATAAGCCACAGGGAAGACATTCGAGTTCTCGTTATATGTTGTTTGCGTGGGCCTACACGTAGTTCACAAGCGCACAGTTTTAAAGATACCGTGACATAGGCTTACAAGAAAGATAAAAGTACACATACTTAACTCCTATTTCGGTATTCTTTATTAAGAGTATTGATGAAAATAGTTTTATTATTATTATTATTTTTTAAAATTTATATTAAGCTTCAACTCTGTGGGTGTTTTATTTTTGTACAGTAAGCCATTGTTATTAGCTCTATCTTTCATTATTTTAGTAAAACAAATAATAGCGTGAAATTTATTTTCTGTTATTCGTCAGAGGCACTTAAAGGTTTAATGACACTCTTTTGGGGATCCTCTATATTTAGAACCTGTCCATATGGTCCTTGTGTGAGTGGGACGGATACAAATCAACTACTTTAAAATGACACGGTTGAGACATTTTAAAAATTAATTGACCATGATGTGATTATTATTGACACTTAACTTCACTTTTTTACAAAATAACAAAAGAAGGTGCTTTGCTATTAACAATCTACAATCCCGGCCAAAATGCTTGGACCACCCTTTCCTGATTCAACAGTTCCCTGTGCACTTCCCATTCACATTCACATTCAAGACATTTGCACCCCCCCCCCGCCCCCGCTCAATGTTGATTGTAATTCGGAAGACAGTCGACAAATGGAACCAACATTGAAAGGGGGCAGGGGGGGCCAACGAGATATGACCGGGATTGTAGTTTGTAGGTTGTATCCTAGTCCTGTCGGCCTTACACTTTCGTATTGTACTACAGTGACCGTGTACAGAGGAAGAGTCCTATATAGGGCTAGGTTGTACCCCAAAGTTTACGCAGAGATAAGTGCCCCTTGTGTTAGCGAGTTGTAAAAGAGTGCACTGTGATCTCTTCAATACAGACCTAATGTATGCTGTTAGCAAATATCAAAAGATTTGATTAGAGTAAAACAAGAACATTATAAAACTTATCACGATATTGAAAACATTTATATTAAAGCCTCTTGACATTATTTGTATGCAAAACGATAAAATTGTGTAAATCCCTGTTCATGCTAATTATGCAATACGAATTTTGAAGCTCGGTTTTCGCAGCGATTGTTTCGCAGGAGTTCATCACAAGTCAACATGTATTTGAGATTTTAGACCTAATTGCATTTTTAATACTTCACGATTTCTATTGATTAAGTTGTTGTTGAATGTTTTTAAGAATGTTTACTCCCGTTGCTATAGTTCCGTATTTTCTTATTTGTTAGTTTGTCTATTTGTCCATGTTCAGCGCCCTAGAGCATGTTCACATGATTAGGGCTCGATACAAGTTTTGGTAATATTAACTGATGCGAATTAATCGTTGTGAATTTGTGACGTCAGAAATCGTATCACATTCGCAGGAAGTATGAACCGGGCTTAAAGACAGTGTACACTATTGGTAATTGTCAAAGACCAGTCTTCTCACTTGGTGTATCTCAACATATGCATAAAATAACAAACCTGTGAAAATTTGAGCTCGATCGGTCGTCGGAGTTGCGAGATAACTATGAAAGAAAAAACACCCTTGTCACACGAGGTTGTGTGCTTTCAGATGCTTGATTTCGAGACCTCAAGTTCTAAACTTGAGGTCGCGAAATCAAATTCGTGGAAAATTACTTCTTTCTCCAAAACTAGGCCACTTCAGAGGGAGCTGTTTCGCACAATGTTTTATACCATCAACAGCTCCCCAGTACTCTTTTCCAAGTAAGGTTTTATGCCAATAATTATTTTGAGTAACTACCAATAATGTCCACTGCCTAGGATTCGGGTACTTTTTCAAAATGTCCACAGTTTTACATTAAACTTACAGGGTTTGAAGATAATGATAGTGGAAAGCTTCCCTTCAAATATTACTAACTAAGGTTGTGTAGTTTTTGAGAAATAAGTAAAACAAGTCACAAATAGTTTTGGTCTCATGAGACCAAAACTAAACTATTTTAGCATGTAAAATCCCCTTAACCAGGTATGATATTATTCCAAAACCATAGCATAACTGGTTAATACGTTTTTACATGCTAAAACTGAGATGAAAATGATTACTTTTACTCATTTCTCAAAAACTACAGCACCTTAGTAAGTAAAACTTAAAGGGAAGCTTTCTACTATCATAATCTTCAAACTGTGTAAGTTTAATGTATATCTGTGGACATTGTGTTTTTTGTTAGGAAAAAGTACATTATACCCTCTAACGGTCCAACTTTGTTTGTTTTTCTCCAGTCCAAGGTCACGTTACCAAAAACTGAGGCTAGAAAGCATCTTTTTGTATACGTAAATCTGACACCCTTACAGACAAGAAACTTTACAAAGATGTCTGCATCATACTACATATATGTTTCAATACATGTATAGGGCCTACTACACAAGCTCAAGTGCAACATGTTAAGCGTATCTTAAGATGATAAGCTTCGCACCATAGATACGCCTAGCTTAAGATAAGCACGCTGTAACCAGTGTGATTATGACTGTATTGCACGACATGTACCCTGTTAATTTATGATAGAAGAATATAAATTAAGTTAACAACTTATCAACAGTGAATAGGAGCGCAGTTATTTGTTCCCTTTTTCATAATTTTGGTTATGACGTAAAGACGTCTGCGTAAAGTGCTTCTTTGACGTAAATGCAGGTATTGTAAATAATATTTTTTTACATGGATGTTGTTACCGGAATGTGTTTAAACTGCGTTTAGTCCCAGCCTATATTTACATGGTTGTATACTTCATTTAGTACCGGACTATATGAACATGGGTTTAGGCTGCATTTAGTCCCGGCCTATATTTACACGTACCCGACTATTTGAACATGGGTTTATGCTGCATTTAGTCCCAGCCTATATTAACATACTTCATTTAGTACCGGACTATTTGAACAGGGGTTCAGGTTGCATTAACTCCTAGCCTCTATTTACATTGTTTTAAAATTCATTTAGTACCAGAATATATAAATATGGCTTTATATTTACATGTTATAATTTATTTAGTATCAGACTATATAAACATGGGTTTAGGCTGCATTTTTTCCTGGCCTATATTTTTCATGGTTTTACACTTCATTTAGTACCTGACTATATGAACATGGGTTAAGGCCACATACTATGATCAGCTCGATGCAGTAAACCTGACATTTTCTTATTTATGGCAGATTACAGTTGTTTGATATACACACTGAACTTTATCATACATCTTCAAAAAATCAGCCCCGAGCAAATGAAAAAAAAAATAGTTTTAAGAAATAAAACACCATGCTGCAATGTGTTAGGATATTTTAGAGAATTTACACTTCAGAATCAACCAGATAACTTTCTTGAAAACAGGGTGTTTAGTGGCGTAGACAAACGGGTTGATGCAACTGTTACAGAATATCAACATGCCGGCGTATGGTATAACAGGGTCACTCTTCTCGTAAAACAGACTAAACCCAAAGGGAGAAATGCACAACAAAAATACACACACAATGTAGAACATGTTCTTAGTCACTTCAACTTGTCTCCTGTTTATTTTTGCCCGGACGTTATTGTGTTCTAGTGGTGGATTGTTTTCCCTCGGGTTGTGAGACTGTGAGCTAATTTGCCGTGCGCTCGGAGGGTTACCGGGTAGGCTTCCTGCGGCCGCTGAGGCGGTGATGGCACCAACGGGGCGAACGGTCGAGCTGACGGTCAACAACACTCCAACGGTCCGGGAGTGCCGGCGTACGTGGAAGAGTATCTTCAGGTAGCTGTAGGTGATGACGATGAAAGGCAGCGGGTAATAAGTGGCAGCTAATATCTTACTGAGATTTTCCGAGTTATGGTGGCCAGTATCCCATGTGCAGGAGCTATACTTAAAGTCATATCCAAGTTTGCCAAGATCGAAGACGATGGGCACAAAGGCAAGCAGCAAGGGCACTGTCCAGATCAAGGTGATGATAGTGCATAGCTTGGGTGTTGTGTATATAGTCTGGCATCGTCCTGGGGTGCCTGTTATAACCACATAGCGGATGGTTGCGATGCAGGCTAGGGTGTAGATGCTACTACCGATACAAACAATCAAGGTGAACCCACACGAGCTGCATATCCAGTCCGGTAAGGGCCAGCCATCCACGCTTAGGATAGCCACCACCATCCATGGAATATTCAGACAGGTCATCAAGTCGGCAACGGCCAGGTTCACAACGAAGACGTTAGTAATGCAGCGGAGTTTCTTGGAGAGTGCCACGGCGCAGATGACCACGATGTTCCCAACGCAGCCACTGATGCTGATGAAGATCATGATGCCGGACAAAATCCCTCGTTGCACCGGGGTGAGGATCGAGGTGGGAGACGGCACTGCCGACGGCATCTCGGAAAATCCTGATCCCTCCGTTTCGTCATTGAAAGTAGAATTCAACTCCATTGTTTTAAAATCTCGAACAACAATCTAACGTCAATTACTTGTTGGAGTTTCTTACGCTCAAACTGGACACATATCGACAGCTCATCATGTTCAAACCGTTTTCATTCTACATCTCCACATAAACAGTCATTAAATAGCACTGTACGGTCCGTTTATTTTTGTCTTACACAATGTCAACTTCAATCAGCAGCACTGACAACTACTAAATGAGGTAAACATGTACTTTACAATAGAGTGGCAATTAAAGCACTCGTCAAACACTATAGCTTAATGATTGGTGAAGGTAGCCGCATCAGAGGTCCGGCCGTGATAAGAGAGATACAAAACCCGTGTGGTGATATAAATAATGAGAGTTCGTGATTTGCAATATAAAAAAACTCGTTGCAGTCTGGCAAACCGGAGGAGGCGTCAAACAGAATGAAGAGGAGTTCTGTTGATAAAAGAAAACCCACTCTTTGCCAAGACGTAGTCATTATAACGGCTTGCAGGTCTGCATTGCTAAACAAGTCGATCCATGCCACAATCAACACACGTGTAGAACTTAGTAGCAATGTCAGTGACACGAAATGCGCACGCAACACAACAGAATTTACCAAGACATTTACATAATACACATGGTTTACTTTGCTATAAACCAGAGCTGTCAATATTTATATTTTGCAATCAATGAGTTTTGTATCAGAAAGATATTTCGAATCAATCAACAAAGGGAAAAAAGTTCCCATAGTCAGTTCTAGAATATTTTGAGTAATTACCAGTAGTGTATAGTGCCACTAATGAATACCGATATGTGTCCTTAATTAAATTCTACAGACAATGAACAGCATAAAGATAAGGTTTTGTTAAGCTTTACGTAAACCCAATGTGTTGTCAAGTTCTTCCGAAGGACAAGTTGCACACATAATTTAAAGGGTATGTATAAACGTTTGGCAATGACTCTGACAATTATCGCCAATACAAATATACATGGTAGTAGGCCTATAGGGATGCTTTGTATAGTATATAACGCATTTTGTGAGACATTCCCCCCCCCCCCCCCCCGAAAATGTTATGGACTGAACATAACTGGGTAACGCTTCTCGAAGATTATGTCTTTCGTATTATAGGGTTTATTATTCTTCCTGCGTGGACATTATTCGCGCCGGATTATCGGTGATTTCTCCAAAAACGCAAACTTGGGTTAGTTTTGCTGTATATTATGCCTATTTTCGTGAGGATTGAATTATTATAATTTTTCCTAAAACCAAAGGTATGCCCTAACATTAACTGTCAACAATTGTACGTGATAATTTTACACACCTTTATCAAAATCATTAGTGTGGTACTGCCTATTGCCCCTTTATAGTGTGGATGATTTGGCTTCAATAGGCCTGTACGCTACGTGTTTGGAAGGGCAAGGGCACCAATACATTTTCTTTCTCGGTATAAAGGACACCCTACAGGGAAATTGTAAATTTTCTGCTTGGGCATTTTCAGGGCAGCAAGGCAGTTACCAGGGGGCATGGAGGCAATCGCCTTCGTTGCCTCCGTGAATTAATGCAGATCACACCGGTAGACCATGTTACCAATCATATCCGATTGGTCCAAGCAGTAGCCTACACATTTCATTTGTCTACAAGACACTCATCATTTTATGCGAGACAGATATTTTAAGCCGAACGTGGGCTATAATGGACTGCTATTTTTGTTCTGTACAAGCAATGAAAGAGGTGTGACTATTTTTGTTAAATAATACTTGATTTTTAAAACCTTTGATCGAATTTCGATACTAATGGATGTTTTCTAGCTCTCAGAAAACCCTAGACCTTGACATTCTTTGTACAAAATGAAAGGACCTAAGTGTGCAAGTAAACAAAATAGACTTTCCAAATCCATACGTTGCCCGTTGTTGTCATAGTAACAGAACACTTTGTCTTATTGACATTTTGACCAAATGTGTGGGTCTTAAAACCGGTTTATAGTTAAGATTTTAAAAGCTTAGCCTCGCCAAAATGCAAAAATAAAACCGTTTGTTAAATTCAATTATGGTTTACGGCCTTATGGTTGGGAAATGTTTGATTTCTTATTGCTATAAAGTGTCACCCTTCGGCTATTCTCTGAACATGCATTCAACATGTTTGAAGAAATTGTCAAATTGACATTTTTACCCTACTCTGTCCCAGGGGTTTCAGAATGTTTTCGTTCGGTTGGGATGACTGCTATCACAATAATACCTCAATAATGTTAATTTTCAAAATGCAGGAAAAGTGCGTTTGAAGTTCTCCTTCGACTTGAATTAATAAATACGTCAATATATGCATGCTTTATTGATATGACACTCTCCATATAGGCTAATTGAGTATTAAAGATTACATAATTAATATAGCATACAATGACATGCCACATTGAGTTCAGTGTTCAGTGTGAGGGGGTGTGGGCGGGGGGGGGGGTCCTCTGTACACAAATAAATGGTGTTGTATATAGAGTGCGAATTATAAGGGAATGCCACATACCGGACATGGTAAAAAATAAAGCCGTTTCTGGACAAACATATCTGCAACACAAAATGTTTTAAGTGCCACATCTCACAGATAAACATACACATTTCCAATAATTGATTCGGCATTTAAGTATGAATATCCACAATTTAATCGATATAGGAGATTACTTTGACACCGCAAGTGCAGTGGGAGTCACAATTATAAGACATGTCATTGCAAAGCTGCCTTCATGGATCATGATATGTGAGCAAGCGGTAACAAGCAACCCTATGGATCAACACAGTTTCCTCTCCGGGGAAGAAACTGCCTGCATGTAAGTTTGTGCGGAGCATAAGTGCCTAAGAAGCGCTACATCATAACAAACAACAACCGCCTTCGGGGTTTAAGTGCACTGCGTATAGATACTTCTCATCCACTTTAACTCTTACGGGTTCTGCTTTGTTTTAAAGACAAACGTGACCTTTTGTGTAATTGTTTTCGGTCTTTCTTGATCACGATAATGGAATTCATCTGAAACCTCATTTGATGAGATTTCCGTTCCTTAGATGGTGATGTAAGACATCATGGAACGATGTGAGATGTCAAAGAATGTATCAATGATTGTGCCAGGAACTATCAATATCGAAAACCACTCGTCGATTAAATGACACAATTAACGGTTCGAAATTTAGCTCGATTTCACGTTCCAGGAGGGCCTATATCGCGAAACTGGTTAGCAATGGGATTTAAACTTCAGCGTAAGTTTGACCCATTTATGGGTCAATTTGACACCATTCCCGGGTCATACTAACCCACATTATGGCCAGGGCCCACGGGATCCAGAACCCAATACTTTATATAGCATTAGGCTCCAGCTATCTATTGAAGACAATCAAAACGTCACATATCGAAACGTCGAATTTTAAAATCCCCGTTTTCCCGAAACCACTACAACAAGTAAAGAGATTACTAAATATAGTGCTTTACATCAAGATTTGCTTCTGAGATATATTGGTTTAGAAACTGTGTTTTAGTCTTGTGCCATTGCTTTTCGGTATTGTTGTATACTTAAAGTGAGGGGTTGTTCAAGGTTTGGATAAAAAAAATTCCTTCGGAAAAAGTATTGTTTTGTTTTTACTCACATTGTATCTTGACCGTACTGACGAGCTTTATACAAGATTCAAACAACTCTTCGCATCCCCCAAGCTACATTGGTAAGTAAAAGAACGCAAGAAACAATTAACCAAAGCAATCATGTCTTTGTACAGAAGGGAAGAAATTCCAGTTCTAAAGGAGGGGGGCAATAAGATGAAAATGCAGTGGACAACTATAGGATTGTATACAATGGCTACCTCGACTCAAAAGGGCGTCTTTTTATTAAGAGGATGGTAAACTTTGCTATTTTGAAACAGAACGGTCAATCCTGTCAAAGAATCATGGTTAATAGGTTGCCGAGCAGCTGTAAAGAGTTCTGCATAAACAAGGATTATAAAATATCATCAGAATGCGTTTTTAATATTTATTTTTTAAACAAAATATTAATTTTATTTCATCAAAATAACAGTGTAGTTTCTTTATGCCTTCATATAGTCACTGCATATTATGCCATTTTTGCAATGCATAGAATTGTTGAATTCAATCAGCCATGGTGTTTGATTTGAATATTATCTGCATGACTTGTCGCATTGAATTTGAATTATCAAACTATGTAGACAGTTGCTATGCCAAATGGTTCAGGGCGAGCTTTTTGTATAGCAACCTCCGGATCGCTAGTCCTATGTACCATTGTGCCATACACTTCATTCAGAATTGAACGTGCGTTCGTAGTCTCTTACGTCACTACGCAAAAGCTTGCCTCGAGTGACATGGCCGAACTGTCTCTTTTAGTCCAGGGAATTCAAATTGATGCGACAAGTCATGCAGATAATATTCAAATCTATTTGTTTAACTCATTTGCTTGTTTAAATCAAGCTGATTTAAACAAGTCTTTTTTACAAATTACAAAATTGGTATATATCTGCAAAATATTGCACAAGAAACAACACACAAGGATTTTAAGAATAAAATCTATACACGCCCAGTCAGCCCATGTATACAAGATAACAATATAAAATATGAGTGTTTCCAAACCTGCTCACTATCTTTTAACCAAAGGTCTATTATGGCAGCTTAAAGGCAGTGGACACTATTGGTAATTACTCAAAATAATTATTAGCATAAAACCTTTCTTGGTGACGAGTAATGGGGAGAGGTTGATGGTATAAAACATTGTGAGAAACGGCTCCCTCTGAAGTGCCATAGTTTTCGAGAAAGAAGTAATTTTCCACGAATTTGATTTCGAGACCTCAGATTTAGAACTTGAGGTCTCGAAATCAACCATCTAAACGCACACAACCTCGTGTGACAAGGGTGTTTTTTCTTTCATTATTATCTGGCAAATTCGATGACCGATTGAGCTCAAATTGTTCACAGGTTTGTTATTTTATGCATATGTTGAGATACACCAACTGTGAAGACTAGTCTTTGACAATTACTAATAGTGTCCAATGCCTTTAAGTACTTGACTCTATGATGGACCCCAATCATTATTCAAGGCCCATGCTTCTTAAGATTACACAATGAGTCTTAAGAGTCCAATAAATCATTCTTTTGCACAAGGAGACAAGCTCGTTTGCAATCCGGAAGGCAGGCATTACCTCTAATAATTGTCTGGGGAGGGGGGGGGATTGGTACTGCACGACATACAAATGCTGTTACATTAAAAATAAAAATAAATTGTTTGTTAGTTATCTCATATAGTGGACACTATTAGTAATTGTCAAACTAATTGTATAAATACAATGTAATGTTCCTACCAACGCAAGATACAACATTGCCGCTGGGGCGTTATTACTTTTTCCATCATAGAGTCAAGTACTTAAAGGCAGTGGACACTATTAGTAATTGTCAAACTAATTGTATAAATACAATGTAATGTTCCTACCAACGCAAGATACAACATTGCCGCTGGGGCGTTATTACTTTTTCCAATCACGAGTTGCTGCAAAGAACAAACAAGTTACTCTTGATTCAAGGCTTGCCTGTTGTTTGCCCTCTGTAGGTAGATTCGAGCCATTTGGGGGTATTTCGGCAAATTATTACAAGGAGGACTGGGGTTCAAAAGAGGGCGCTATAGACACAATTCACCTCATGGGAAAGGGGGGGGGGCACACCAAATCTCTTGGCACGTTGGTAGAGTGTTTTAAGCACAAGCTTGGTGTACGCAGGGCAACAAATATGCCACCATCTCGTGACTGACGGTTTCTACAAACAAAGTTAGTTTAAACTGTAATCATTTTACAAAGATATTTTCTTGTGTTGAAAAAGCGATGTGACAGAATAAAATATCACACAAAGTTGCACCCGCGCTAAATTCCCATAGCTCAGAAGTGCCTTGAATTTCGTTTACAAACTTTATCGCCCGTAACTATTAATGCACACTTTTTCCACCTAATGGGCCTTAGCAGCTAGCTGGACTATAACAGTCTTTGTCCTCAATACGCTGCCCAACGTAGCGAGAATAGACTTGCACAAAGCTAGCAGACGATCACGCCCGCTGCACATGCATGGTAGTGAGGCTGCGAAATAAAACATGCGAATGTCTTTGTGAACCGAGACAACAGTAGCTGACGGCTCAGAGGTGCCTGGAAGTTCGAAAGTGACCCTCAATCACCATAACTGAAGAAGCGTATTGATGAATTATTTCCCCACTTTAAAGCTGACGGCTCACAGGTGATTTGAATCTCAATGGTGAAATTTATCCCCATAGCCGATGGCTCATGGCCATCGGTGCCTGGAAACTCAGTAATGGTGACCTTATCGTGACAGGACTAGTCAGTCAATCGGAACGCTGCTTATCTGCTTATCTGCACAGATCGTGTAAAGCAAAAGCGTTGTGGAGTTTCAGATGAACTTTAGACTACGTACTGTTTCATTGTAAAACTGTGATTTTTCAAAAGGCATTTCTTTACACTGTAAACGCGCCTATACTGGTAGTTAGGTAATGCCAAAAGCGCTTGGGAAAACCAGCAACTTCGGGAAAAACGGTAGAGGCTGTTTCTTTGCAGAAGAACTGTGACTTCTCGAAGGCTTTTCCAGTCAAATATGCAGCAGTTGTTGTATCGTTGCTTTGTTTGTTAATATGTAAGTCTTCACTTTATCGGTTGATTTGATTATATTGCTCTGTTCGTTTTTGTTACAGGACCTCATCGGCAATCAACGATTATGGCTGATGAAATAAAACGAATCTTTTTGTGGTGCACAGGGCGCTCAGTATCCACAGCACTGGTCAAATGTCTCAGCTGTGTTGAAGGGCTACAGGTGGTTCTCGAGCCTTACGGATGTGCCTTCAATTCAGGACCAGAGAGAAAAAAATCAGAATCCAGACTCGTTTGACCCATATGAGAAGCGCTTGCATGAGAACCGCTTCAGGGAGACTCCATCAGCCCTTGTCGATGACGGTGTCCAAGGTTTTGAGGCGTCAGTCTGCACTTACGGCTTTGTCAGAGATGATCTCTTATCAGCATCTTAAGAAGATTTCAAGATCTTACTCTGCAAGGATTTGGTTCACTATCTCGATGCTAAGTATCACATGCTTCCCAAAGGATTCAGATACAGCTTCTTGATTCGCCATCCGGCCAAGGTTTTCGTATCATGCAAAAAAATGTTTTCAAAAGCATACGGCGAAGAAGTTGATTTGCTCAAGTTACCAGTTTCATTGTTTCCTGCCGGGTATAAGTTCAAGGAGCTTTACGAGTTGATAGAGTACGTGGAAAATGAACTCCATCAAGAGCCCGTCATCCTCGATACTGATGACCTCTTAGCTGACCCACCTGGCATCTTGTCTGCCTATTGCCTCAAGATGGGTATTCCCTACAAACCAGAGCTTCTGTCTTGGGAAGCAGGAGGTGAAGTCATGGACAAGTGGGTAACATCTAAGACACTCAAACGGTCAAACAAAAGAGCTGGATATTTTGATAACGCATTTAGTAGCAGTGGATTTTTTAGTCCACAACCTCCCCCTGCTCCGGACAGCCTGCCTGCAGATGTGCAGACTTGTGTAAGGGCTTCGATGGGATACTACGAAAAGCTTCGCACCAGACGAATCAGACCTCTGTCAGAAGTGGGACTGTGAACCAACGACCTGTTCAGTCAATCTCGGTGAAAAGACTATACTACATTTTAACACCCCACCCACAATGAACGTGTCAGATACAGGCTTAAATAACAACAAAGTAAACAACAACTTTTTGATATCATTTTCTCTTTAATGTCTTTATACATTCAACATGCAAAGTATGTAGAAAATAGTTATTCATTTTCGGTTTCACCCATATACGCTGTTGTGTGTTAGCACTGTATACTCAATACATTCCCGAGTTCTGTGGTAAAAAAAATCACAGGCATATTACTTGACTTGGATTCGAACCCACGACCTTTGCAATTCTAGAGCAGTGTCCTACCAGCTAGACCAACGAGATTGCCCGATGCGGTTCAAATTCTATGCAGAGGGTAGGCCAACTGTAACGATTTATAGATGTTAAATTTGCATCAGGGATAAGGAATATTCATTTTGGTTTTACCCATATTATAAACTGGTCTGCGATAATTATTAGCACTGTACAATGTACACTGTAAGCACTGTATACTGTAGAAAATATTACTAAGGACCAAACCTACTAGACAAACCCTCACACAACAGAGATTTACACATGGTTGTACCCGCAAGCTTACTATTTATGTATAGGTTATTCCTTCTATCATACAAAGCAACCATTGGAAGTAGGAATTTACTTAATGCAACCCCACCTTTATCATTTTTTTTTTCATACATACATTTCCACCCCCCATACATACAATTCTGTGTAAATAAGGACTGCTATGTTTGTTGGCTTTGGGTTTTTTTTTTTGGGGGGGGGGGTCAGGGATGGGGGGGGGGCTGTTTTTTTTTCTTATTCCAATTCTGAGTTGAGGTATGAAAGAGTTGAGGAAAATATATGTGACGGTCATAGAAATTGTACCCCCCCACCGTTATTTTTATTGCACTTACTTATTATGTAACATTTAATTATTCATGCGAAGCGCCCTCTCTTGAGAAGCATTTCAATTTCGCGCGCTTCCGCCACCCTCATAATGATTCCAGCGAAGACCTGACGACATGTATTTTGTCTTCGTCTGTTTCAGGTAATAATCTTTTGGTTTATTTTTCATACATTTTCCCTCTAAAAATCATCATTCAATGTACATTATTGTAAACTGGTGTTTATCTTCAACCACTATTGATTCAATTTTTATTCATTTCGAGATTATTGGAGATTTAATGGAATTGATTGATTGCCGGACTAAAGATTTGTCCCGGTTTAGTTTTCTGAATACAAGTTTATTATTTATTTGTTGAACTATACCCTTGTAGTTTATTTGACAAGAGTTGCTATCTATAAGTGTTTGTTCTTTAAAACATTTCCGATCAGGAGCATCGGCCAAGTTTTATTTGCATTTAAGTTGTTGTTTTCCATCGATAATCAAGATGGCGCATGATGTGAAAATCACATGTCATGATCTTGAGACATAGCTGTTTATTTAAAGCCGTTTACGATTTCATTTAATACTGTTTGTACATAAATACTGTTCTGTGATTATTTGTTTTATAAGTTAATTAAGATAATGATTCCAGCGAAGACCTGACAACATGTATTTTGTCTTCGTCTGTTTCAGGAAATAAAATGGTGCACCGAGTGTAAAGAAAACAACTTGCCGTTAGCCTCTATCCTTATTCGACTTTCTTAAGTATTAGAGAGGGTCACATATATCTGATTTTTTTGCAATTCTTTAGGGGTAAGAATAAATAGAGTGTTTTGTCCTTGTCTTTTCATGTGTAACTAGTTTGTGTTCTTTCAATGATCTCAGTCTTGTTTGCATTGTTCTTTCTCACAGATACGTATGTATGTACACAAACTTGGGGGTCTTCATCAAACCAACAAGCTTGCTGTTAAGAGACCCCCCCACCTAATCTATTAAGTTTCCGGTCCTGCAATATTATTTTGTTGTTATAAATGCTTGAGTGGAAATAAATTGAACTACGAACTTTCCCCTCCATACTTCATATGAAGGCAGATGGGCATATAAATGTGTGTGTCTTATGGACACATTCTTCAATATATCTTACCTAAGATGCCTTGTTTTTCAGTTTAAATCCTGTTTTGAAGCTTCGTTTCCAAGTACTGCTTCCCTCATGCCTCTTCAGTCTTCCATCATTTCTGTTTTTACATTCCTCCATCAATGACTGACTGATGAATTGGTGGCTGATAGCAACGGATTTTCTCCACAGGCGTGGTGTCACTCTCGTTTGCCTTCAGGTACTTGTTCAATACAGAGACGATTTGGTTGTTCAGAGTCTGGTACTTGCAGATGCCAAAGGCCTATAAAAG
This sequence comes from Asterias rubens, assembly GCF_902459465.1. Classification (NCBI taxonomy): domain Eukaryota; kingdom Metazoa; phylum Echinodermata; class Asteroidea; order Forcipulatida; family Asteriidae; genus Asterias; species Asterias rubens. The sequence goes on along the minus strand of NC_047069.1, from coordinate 6,910,925 downwards.
AAAATCCTCAAGAAAGTTAGACAATGATTCAAAGAGAAAAGTAATTCTTATACTCTCATTCACATACTTTTAGCAAATTAAAACATTTAGGATGAAATATATAACCTCAATAAGTTCATTTAACACTAATTTATATATTTGTATATTGTGTATAAATATTAAGCGAGCCCTAACTAGTTTCTATATTTTGTTAATTTTATAATTAGTTAAGTTTACTACAAGTAATTGTTAATTGAGAAATTAATTTTGAATACATGAAAATATATTAAAATATAATAATGTTTAAAGAACAAGATATATTACACTTTAGGCCTATGCTCATAGAATACAAAATCTTTTTTGGAAAAACGTTTGACAAACCAAAGATCTTTCAACATTTAATATATACATTTGTTTGACTTACTTCAGATGTGAAGCAACCCAATGTCACATAAAGAATAGAAATGTATATAAAATTTGGTGTAAATAAAGAGAGAGCAAATCAATGAAGGCTTATGAGCAGAGAATCTCAACAACAGTTGGGTCCGTCCTGGCTTCTGTTTGGCCAGCCAGGTTTAGATGAAAGTTGGGCCATGACATCAAGATAACCACAGTATAATGTAGATGCAATGAAGTTTAAATGCAATGAATAAATAACAAAAACAAATCAATATAGGGAAATAACGGTGAAGCATTATTCAAACACAGAATCCCAACAACATTTTAGGACTTTCCTGGCTTCAATGTGCCGAAGTATAGAACAGGCCAGTAGCCGGCCTATTATAGATTGGGACAGTAACCCAAGTTGGGCCATGACATATTATACATAAACACAGTACAATATGGTTAGAATTGGCATTTGGAGACAAGTGAATTTCAAGCTAAAATGGCAAAGCATTAGATCACAGAATCACAGCAAAATATGGGACAGTCCTGGCATATAAAACAGGCCACCCTGTTTTAGAAAGTTGGGCAAAGCCATCAACATAAACACAGAATATAAAAGTGGCATTATGTAGAAAATATTGACAAGTTTAAATGCTTCAGTGTGCCCAAAAAAGAACAGGCCATGCTGGTCGGCCTATTACATACTGGGACAGTAACCCAAGTTGGGCCATGAAATCAAAATTAACACAGGTAAATACATATCAGATTGTACAATCAAGATGGCATGCAGATGAGAAATTAAACCCTAAAATGAATTCATACCAATGTAGAGATTCATATTAATTATAAATATGCAATATGAGAAATTAAAGCAACAAATGAATTCATACCGATGTACAGATTCACATTTATAAATAAGCAATATGAGAAATTTAAAGCCACAAATCAATTCATATTCATTACAGCAACAAATATATCAATCAGTGAGAAGGAAAGAAAATGAATGACATGGATACAAGAACAGATTGAGCAAAAATATGCAGTTTTCTAAAGAGCTACATGTACCTCTTTAAAATTATTTTACACTACAAAGACAAAAACACACACATGAGTTTAGGTAGATAATGAGTAGGGTAGATCGACGGAGTCATAAAATATACAAAGTATATGCTTGGCACAATTGAATGACTATTGGGTATATTATGTACATGGTTTCAATGCACAGGGGTATGGGAAGGCTGGCTGCAGATTGCACCACGTCCCATCACATGGTGCTGGGTAAATAAATGAGTATTCTGTTTCAAACAAAGCTCCTTACACATTGTAGACAAATAACGAACGCTTTGAGATGCCCCATGAGTGTGACAATGCGCTATTATAATAACTGTTTTATTGATGTTATCATTATTACAGGCCATCTCATTGGCTGTATGTTGAAATAAAACTTACCATGCCGTTAATGTATGCATCTGCACCATGCATCCACTTTCTGCACTGTGGTAGCAGAAATCCAGTGCTTCAAAGCATTTCTGTTGGCCAAGCAGAGTGATCAAGGCACAGCTGACCCAGTTCAGCCCTTCACCAAAGCTCTACCTGGGTTTTCACACTGTAGGAGCAAAGATGTGAATTCATAATATCATGGAGGTAGATATATCAAACAAATCTTTTGAAACTAGGGTTTGATGCAGTGGAAAACACCCAGGCCACGCCCTTAACACTTAGGCATACATTGACTTGTATACAAATATTGACTGGTTTAAGAGCTATGGTTAAAACTGTGACTACCAAAGTCATCCTCCGCTTGTTTCGTTAACCTAAGATGAAGTCAAGAGAAACTAGACTGCTCCTCTGATCACCAAAGGAGAAGTGGTTTTACCATAGCAGAAGTAAAAGCAGTCAATACCTACTGTAGTTAACAACCCCGTACATAATTTGGGCCCAGACTTATACAATTCTAGGCAGAGGTCATCCTAAGCTGAGCTGGACGTGACAAAGTGGAGTGGTAGAAGTGTAGATGAGCTGAGAAGAGCAGCGATTGAAAGAGAACAGGTGATGGTGGCGACTCCAGGAGTGCGCCCTCATACCAATTTGACGCAAATCTTTGCAAAGTACCAAGAAGCTGCTGTTGCTATGGGTAATATTAGTAGGCCCTACATTTGATGTAATGGGATAGTAAATTATTTGGTTCATGGGTAAAGTACAGTTTTTGCTATCAAAAGGCAGAATGTTTGTAAAACTTCAACAGGCTAGTAGGGTGCAACTGCCCTCCCAAATACGCTTCAAAACTGATTCAATTATAAATGAATAGGAGGGTTCAGCCCAGATCATAATTCCTGCGAATGCGAAACAAATTGTGACGTCACAAATACACAATGATACAAAACAGTTGAATCGTGTTAAATTCCTGCAAAATAATCGCTGCGAAAAACTGCAATGTGACATTAAAATGCGCTTTGCATTTGCAGGAAGCATGAACCAGGCTTTAGACTGTGTAAATTAACCTTGAGAGTGTCCAATTGTCACACAAATTTTGGCTCCCACAAAATATGTAAAGCAGCTACAAACTGTATTGTTATGCAAAGTTTGAAAACATAGTAATTCTAATAAAGCCTACCTTAGTTTGGATCAACATAAGGCAGTTCTTATAATTATTAGCTAAGACTGCCTTGTATTTGATTTAGACAAGACTTAAAACCACACTACCTTTAAAAAAGGTATTTACCACAATGCCTGTAAAATCACTGCTCTCAAAGCCAAAAATGGCAATCTCCAGACTCTTGTACATAGCTGTGCTGATTCTTTGAGTGATCAGATGATTCAAATCAATTGAGCGCCCCAACAGCTAGGAAACAAACAACAACAATTCAAGAGTGTAAGAACTCAGACAAAGCATGTAGGGTTGACAGTTTTTGTCTAAAAGGGCACCAAAAAACAATGTGATACAGAGGATGTTTGCCATTTAAATCAAAGGTTACATCCAGCACAATTTCTTAAAGGTGTGGAAAACCTCATACCTATATATTCCCAATAGGGATATAGTAAGCCATTTGCACGCCTGTGATTACGCACAGGCAGGCCAAGAAGGGCATGGCCTCTGTTGCCCACGCTCTTGGCCTTGTTGCCCTCCAAATGTTTCCCCTTCACTTTAAGACAATGGTAGTGTCCTTTGGAAAATGGAAATGGCCTTGGGTACTCAGCCAAAAGTGAGCGCTTACACATCATTTAAGTTACCCAGACTAGAGACAGTTACTATGACACATGGTTCAGCTCAACTTTTTGCATAGAGACGGTGAACACCTAATGTACGATTCTGAACTAATGGGTATGGTGACTCGTACTGCTTTGACCATTTGGAGGCTGCTTTACAGAATGCCTGCCTTCAACCATGAGATGCAGCAGCACTGTATTTAGTCTGAGGAATCCAATTTGAGTGCTCTCTTAATATGACCGATCAAGCCACTGTATCAGACATTAGTCAAAATGTAACTGTTTATAGAATGACTAATTAGGGGCCTACCTGTATATGTCTCTGTCTGAATAGAGTCTTATATATGTTAGCAGGAGGGTAGGCTATGCCAATACCGTAGATCTCACACTCAGTACGGAAAGGCTTATTCAACAAAATGCTGTAAAAAGAAGGCATCAATACTTTTCGTAAAATGGACAAATAATCCCCTCCTATCATATATATGAGTTCAAATTGAGGTAGATGGGGAAAATAGTCTGGTTCCATATTGTTTGTTTGTTTGTTTTAATTCCATTTGAATGACAACAAAATTACAGGAATAATGGTTACAAGTAAATAAATAAAGAAATAAATACTAAGTTAGTACAAATGAGGGTTGCAATCAGATGAGGCAACTCTTCTGTATCGAAACACCCACAACTGCTGTAAACAAGATGCTTCACTGGTTCAAGAAATTACAAAGAAAGTAAAAGTATCCCTAAATAAACGCACTATATTAATTATAATTAAAATATGAACTTAAACAATTGTACACATTATTGATTTGTTGTGGTCACTGCTCTTAAAGACAGTGGCAAGTCAAATTTTTACATATAATCTGTGTTACTATATAAATAGGCCTACAGTTGCATCATTGCATTGGTTTTCATGGATTCTTAGTGTCTTTAAAAGGGGTTTGGTAGAGTCATTGCTGACAAACAAAAGGTCTGAAACATGAATTCACTTTTCATGAGGAATGATTAAAAGGATGCCATTTCATCTATCTGTCTATGAGTTATTAATTTCAAGGAACTTCTGGGAACAGAAGTTACAGAACGACATTAAAATAACAATAATAACATTGTCTAGCTAGACTAGCATTACTTCTAACTAGAAAATTATTATTACTATTATTATGTGGTGCACTAGCATGACTAGCATGACTAGTTCGGGGGCTAGTTTTTGTAATTGCTTTTTTAGCCAAAAGAATTAATGAAGAAATGAAATATGCTTACCACAGTGACAGTGCAACGGAAAACGACGTCAAAGCACAGTTAGGCTTGTGTAATGGCTGCTGTCGTGGCTGTGGTTGTTTCTTCAGTCAGTAGTTTTGTTTTCGCGGTCGCTTGCTCGACTCAAGAAGAAGCAAACCACACTCGATCCTTCCTGTAGCCTCCGTCAGATAGTCCATAGAGACACACAAATTATCTCCGGTTATTTAATTTTTGATCCCTCCAACACATGAAATTAATTGTAGATGTCTACCCTTCGTTCACATAATATGGGCGTTTAGTATCCACATCACTGGGTTATTGACGACAGCTGTGTTGCAGGGTACCATCAGATGGTGTGTTCGAGCCAACTTCTTGAGCTTATAAAATTATCTTAAAACTAACCACCAGCAAAACACAACATGGACTAAGGAGGGCGTCCTTAGGTCGTCGATAGAGGGGGTGCACTATTGTAAATCGACCATCGCAAATTATTCATGCGCCGAGCTCATTATCATAATTTGTAAACCCACAACTTTTTTTTAGTTAGGACGTTTTGGAGGTCATGCACCTAATAGATTGTTTAACTATGATGATCCATCACAACCAGATGTTCTGGGCTTCAACTTATGAGGAGGTTTGACGATTTAGGCCTTCAAAGTTGGTCCTATTTACGTTGGGAATTTATTCATGAAAACTGGCGGCAAGTCGGTTCGGGAAAGTGTTTTCGTGTTCGTTTTGTTTTGGCAAAAAATCAAAACGGCTGACGTGCACATTAACTAAACAGAAATATTATGCTTTAGTGGTCTGAAAGGATAACACAATTTTCGTGTTTTTTTCAGAGGTCGTGAAATTTTTTCCTTAAAAAACGAAAACTTTCTATATCAATTTGCAGTTATTAACAATTTATGAAAATTATTAAAAATTTATGAAGATTGCAACCCGGACGTCAACATTATGGTCGGCATAACAAGTTTGCTGTGCACTTGACCTTAACTCCTGAACTTGGCATGCTAGAGAGAAAATTTGGGTACCTGTGTGTGGCTTGGATATTGCCGAGTCCGATGATCAACTTCCGGGGAATCCGCAACAAGTCCGTGGTGCTCAAAAAGACATCCGAGCAAGCCTACTCAAAATGACTGGGTTGAAGATTGCAACCCGGACGTCAACATTAGCCATTCTGGAGAGAAATTCAAAGTACAAAGGCTCTCATCACCCTCAAGATATCACCCGATCCACACATACTATACACCAAAAGAAAGCCCCACTCGAGGGCTACCAGTTCATGTTTGTTGTGTGTATGTGGCACAAGTCTGCGCGACGAGGTCGGCGAAAGAGCTACCCTTCACCCTAAGCGACAACATTGACCAAGACAATTTTAGATTGGCACATACTATACACCACCGGAGAGCCCTAATCAAGGGCTACAATTTCATGTCTTTGTTTGATTTTTTGGGCCTAGACCTAGCCGATGCAAGCCGACAATAGAGGGAGCCATCTTCAGTCAATTTAGTGCAAGGTTGGCGAGGCAAAGCGGTGTAAAAAGCGGCAAAAATTGTCGGCATAACAAGTTCGCTGTGCACTTGACCATAACTCCTGAAATTCAAAGTACAAAGGTTATTTTGAACCCCAAGAAATGTTTTGATCCGCACATACTATACACCATAGGAAAGCCCTATTCAACGGCTACATAATTCTGCGCAGCAAGGGCGGCGAAAAAGCTACCCCTCACCCTAAGGGAGAAAAAGGCTAAAAAAGTGAGTTTGTCTTCAAATAATGACATTACACGGAGGCCCATATCATATCCAAGATATTATTGGATTCGCACATACTATACACCAACGGAAAGCCCTAATCATGGGCTACAGTTTCCTGTTTTTGTTTTGTGTCTGTGGATTGGATCTAAGCGATGCAAGCCGACAAGTGAGGGAGCCATTTTCGGCAATTTTGGGCAAGTTTGAAAACGCCAGATAACGGGGTGCCGAAAATGGTTGGCATACAAGTTCGCTCAGAGTCTGTGAACTTGACCATTATTCCTGAACTTGGTAGGCTAGAGAAATAATCTGGGTACCTGTGTGTGGCTTGAAAAATACCGCATCCGATGATCAACTTGCGGAGACCCTGCATCAACTCCGTGGTCCTCAAAAAAACGTTTATGCAAGCCTACTCCGAATGGTTGGCACGAAGAGTGTTTTCCGGACGTCAATATTAGCCATTCTGGAGAGAAATTCAAAGTACAAAGGTTATTTTGAACCCCAAGAAACGTTTTGATCCGCACATACTATACACCAGAGGAAAGCCCTATTCAACGGCTACACGTTTATAATTGTTTCGTGTCTGTGGCATAATTCTGCGCAACAAGGGCGGCGAAAAAGCTACCCCTCACCCTAAGGGAGAAAAAGGCTAAAAAAGTAAGTTTCTCTTCAAATAATGACCTTACACGGAGGCCCATATCATATCCAAGATATTATTGGATTCGCACATACTATACACCAACGGAAAGCCCTAATCATGGGCTACAGTTTCCTGTTTTTGTTTTGTGTCTGTGGCTTGGATCTAAGCGATGCAAGCCGACAAAGGAGTGAGCCATTTTCGGCAATTTTGGGCAAGTTTGAAAACGCCAGGAAACGGGGTGCCGAAAATGGTTGGCATACAAGTTCGCTCAGAGTCTGTGAGCTTGACCATTATTCCTGAACTTGGTAGGCTAGAGAAATAATCTGGGTACCTGTGTGTGGCTTGAAAAATACCGCATCCGATGATCAACTTGCGGAGACCCTGCATCAACTCCGTGGTCCTCAAAAAACGTTTAAGCAAGCCTACTCCGAATGGTTGGCACGAAGAGTGTTTTCCGGACGTCATTATTAGCCATTCTGGAGAGAAATTCAAAGTACAAAGGTTATTTTGAACCCCAAGAAATGTTTTGATCTGCACATACTATACACCAGAGGAAAGCCCTATTCAAGGGCTACACGTTTACAATTGTTTTTTTGTCTGTGGCATAAGTCTGCACAACAAGGGAGGCGAAAAAGCTACCCCTCACCCTAAGGGAGAAAAAGGCTAAAAAAGTGAGTTTGTCTTCAAATAATGACATTACACGGAGGCCCATATCATATCCAAGATATTATTGGATTCGCACATACTATACACCAACGGAAAGCCCTAATCATGGGCTACAGTTTCCTGTTTTTGTTTTGTGTCTGTGGCTTGGATCTAAGCGATGCAAGCCGACAAAGGAGGGAGCCATTTTCGGCAATTTTGGGCAAGTTTGAAAACGCCAGACATTATCTGGCGTTTTCAAACTTGCCCAAAATTGCCGAAAATAATATTTGAGTGCAAAACTGTATCTTTCTCAAAAACTATGTTATTTCAAAGAGAGCAATGTTTTTTCTACCATCAACAGCTCTCCACACGGGGGGTCAAAATTACTTTAAGGTGTAGAGTTGTTTACTTGTATGTTGACTATTTGTATAGAGCTCTAACATAGCTTGTGTGTTGTAGCCACAGGATGCATTCGTATCACCAACTTTAGCGCACATATAAAAAGTGTGACGTCATCAATGGTCTTTTGAGTGAAGACATTTTATTTTATTTTTACTCAGCATCCAACAGTAAACAATTTAAATTTGTGTTTCAAGTGCGAGTTCACCAGAAATATATTTTTTTTCTCATGTGTAGTGTAGACATTTTAGCATGGGTTTTGGCTGGCACAGTACCAAAGTGAGTGGAGAACATACCCATAACCAATTTCAAAAAAAATATATGTAATTAATGCTTAGACCACCAAATCAAACAAGTGCAGATGGGCAGGTCACCTAGCAAGGAGGCATGACAACAGGTGGGCATGCAAAACAACCAACTGGACTCCAAGAAACTGGACAAGAAAAAGAGGGCAAACTAATAAAAGATGGAGAGGTGAACTAAGTACATATAGGGGCATTGCTTGGTAACAGACAGGGCAGGATAGAGTGAGATGGAGAATTGATGAAGAGGCTTTCCTCCTGCAGTGGAGTGAAATAGGCTAAACCAGTGAGAAATTGATGTTTCTTGTAAAAATACCAGGAAAGTTTTAACGTTTTCTTAGCAAATGTACACTGTTTTACTTAAAACTTTCATACTGACTTTGCACTAACACAAACCTCTAACGCTTGTTTCAAGGAAACTTCACCGAAGTCACAAGTGGGTAAGCCTTGCATTTGACCCCTGTACTCAACGCTACTGAACAAATACTGACTTGATCCTAACACAAACCTCAAATGCTTGTTTCAAGAAGAACTCATCAAAATCACAAGAGGGTAGGTAAGCCTTGCATTTGACCCCTTTACTCAACGATACTGAATAAATATTGACTTTAATTAGACACAAACCTCAAATGCAAAGAGAATTCATCAAAATCACAGGAGGGTAAGCCTTGCATTTGACCCCTCTACTCTCCGCTACTGGATAAATACTGACTTTATCCTAACACAAACCTCAAATGCTTGTTTCAAGGAGAATTCACCAAAATCACAGGAGGGTAAGCCTTGCATTTGACCCCTCTAGTCAAAGCTACTGAATAAATACTGACTTTATCCTAACACAAACCTCAAATGCTTATTTTAAGTTAGCCTTGAGCTAACTTGGGTAATATTTGGCTTGGGTATGAGTTGACTTGGGTATGAGTTGACTTGGGTATCAGTTGACTTAGGTATAAGTTGGTTGTGAGTTGACTTGGGTACGTTGACTTGGGTATGAGTTAACTGGGTAGGAGTTAACTTGGGTACGAGTTGATTCGGGTATGAGTTGACTTGGGTATGAGTTGACTTGGGTATGAGTTGACTTGGGTATCAGTTGACTTGGGTATGAGTTGGTTATGAGTTGACTTGGGTATGTTGACTTTGGTATGAGTTAACTGGGTAGGAGTTAACTTGGGTATGAGTTGACTTGGGTATGAGTTGACCTGGGTATGAGTTGACTTGGGTATGACTTGGGTATAATTTGACTCCGGTATGAGTTGACTCGGGTATAAGTTGACTTGGGTATCAGTTGACTTGGGTATCAGTTGACTTGGGTATGACTTGGTTATGAATTGACTTGGGTATGAGTTGGTTATGAGTTGACTTGGGTACGTTGACTTGAGTGTGAGTTAACTGGGTAGGAGTTAACTTGGGTATGAGTTGACTTGGGTATGAGTTGACTTGGGTATGAGTTGACTTGGGCATGAGTTGACTTGGGTATGAGTTGACTTGGGTATGACTTGATTATGAGTTGACTTGGGTAGGAGTTGACTTGGGTATGAGTTAACTGGGTAGGAGTTAACTTGGGTAGGAGTTGACTTGGGTATGAGTTGACCTGGGTAGGAGTTGACTGGGGTATCCGTTGACTTGGGTATGACTTGGGTATGATTTAACTCGGGTATGAGTTGACTCGGGTATGAGACTTTTGTAGGAGTTGACTTTGGTAGGAGTTGACTTGGGTATGACTTGACTTTAGTAGGAGTTGACTTGGGTATGAGTTGACTTGGGTATGAGTTAACTTGGGTATGAGTTGACTTGGGTATGAGTTGACTCGGGTATGAGTTGACTTGGGTATGAGTTAACTGGGTATGAGTTGACTTGGGTATAATTTGACTCCGGTATGAGTTGACTCTGGTATGAGTCGACTTGGGTATCAGTTGACTTGGGTATGAGTTGGGTATGAGTTGACTTGGGTATGACTTGGGTATGAGTTGAATTGGGTATGAATTGACTCGGGTATGAGTTGACTTGGGTATCAGTTGACTTGGGTATCAGTTGACTTGGGTATCAGTTGACTTGGGTATGACTTGGGTATGAGTTGACCTGGGTATGAGTTGACTTGGGTATCGGTTGACTTGGGTACGTTGACTTGGGTATGAGTTTACTGGGTAGGAGTTAACTTGGGTATGAGTTGACTAGGGTATTAGTTGACCTAGGTATGATTTGACTTGGGTATCCGTTGACTTGGGTATGACTTGGGTATGATTTGACACGGGTATGAGTTGATTCGGGTATCCGTTGACTTGGGTATAAGTTGACTTGGGTATGAGTTGACTTGGGTATCAGTTGACTTGGGTATGAGTTGGTTATGAGTTGACTTGGGTACGTTGACTTTGGTATGAGTTAACTGGGTATGAGTTAACTTGGGTATGAGTTGACTTGGTAATGAGTTGACCTGGGTATGAGTTGACTTGGGTATCCGTTGACTTGGGTATCAGTTGACTTGGGTATCAGTTGACTTGGGTATCAGTTGACTTGGGTATGACTTGGTTATGAGTTGACTTGGGTATGAGTTGGTTATGAGTTGACTTGGGTACGTTGACTTGGGTATGAGTTGACTTGGGTATGAGTTGACTTGGGCATGAGTTGACTTGGGTATGAGTTGACTTGGGTATGACTTGATTATGAGTTGACTTGGGTAGGAGTTGACTTGGGTATGAGTTGACCTGGGTAGGAGTTGACTGGGGTATCCGTTGACTTGGATATGACTTGGGTATGATTTAACTCGGGTATGAGTTGACTCAGGTATGAGTTGACTTGGGTATTAGTTGACTTTGGTAGGAGTTGACTTGGGTATGACTTGGGTATGAGTTGACTTTGGTAGGAGTTGACTTGGGTATGAGTTGACCTGGGTTTGAGTTGACTTGGGTATCGGTTGACTTGGGTACGTTGACTTGGGTATTAGTTTACTGGGTAGGAGTTAACTTGGGTATGAGTTGACTAGGGTATTAGTTGACCTAGGTATGATTTGACTTGGGTATCCGTTGACTTGGGTATGACTTGGGTATGATTTGACTCGGGTATGAGTTGATTCGGGTATCCGTTGACTTGGGTATAAGTTGACTTGGGTATGAGTTGACTTGGGTATGAGTTGACTTGGGTATCAGTTGACTTGGGTATGAGTTGGTTATGAGTTGACTTGGGTACGTTGACTTTGGTATGAGTTAACTGGGTAGGAGTTAACTTGGGTATGAGTTGACTTGGTAATGAGTTGACCTGGGTATGAGTTGACTTGGGTATGAGTTGACTTGGGTATGAGTTGACTTGGGCATGAGTTGACTTGGGTATGAGTTGACTTGGGTATGACTTGATTTCGAGTTGACTTGGGTAGGAGTTGACTTGGGTATGAGTTAACTGGGTAGGAGTTAACTTGGGTAGGAGTTGACTTGGGTATGAGTTGACCTGGGTAGGAGTTGACTGGGGTATCCGTTGACTTGGGTATGACTTGGGTATGATTTAACTCGGGTATGAGTTGACTCAGGTATGAGTTGATTTGGGTATGAGTTGACTCGGGTATGACTTGACTTCGGTAGGAGTTGACTTGGGTATGAGTTGACTTGGGTATGAGTTAACTTGGGTATGAGTTGACTTGGGTATGAGTTGACTCGGGTATGAGTTGACTTGGGTATGAGTTAACTGGGTATGAGTTGACTTGGGTATAATTTGACTCCGGTATGAGTTGACTCGGGTATGAGTTGACTTGGGTATCAGTTGACTTGGGTATGAGTTGGGTATGAGTTGACTTGGGTATGACTTGGGTATGAGTTGAATTGGGTATGAATTGACTCGGGTATGAGTTGACTTGGGTATCAGTTGACTTGGGTATCAGTTGACTTGGGTATCAGTTGACTTGGGTATGACTTGGGTATGAGTTGACCTGGGTATGAGTTGACCTTGGTATGAGTTGACTTGGGTATCGGTTGACTTGGGTACGTTGACTTGGGTATGAGTTTACTGGGTAGGAGTTTAACTTGGGTATGAGTTGACTTGGGTATTAGTTGACCTTGGTATGAGTTGACTTGGGTATCCGTTGACTTTTGTTTGACTTGGGTATGATTTGACTCGGGAATGATTTGACTTGGGTATGAGTTGACTTGGGTATGAGTTGACTTGGGTATGATTTGACTTGGGTATGAGTTGACTTGGGTATGAGTTGATTTGGGTATGAGTTGACTCGGGTATGAGTTGACTTTGGTAGGAGTTGACTTGGGTATGAGTTGACTTGGGTATCAGTTGACTTGGGTATGAGTTGGTTATGAGTTGACTTGGGTACGTTGACTTGGGTATGAGTTAACTGGGTAGGAGTTAATTTGAGTATGAGTTGACTTGGGTAGGAGTTGACCTGGGTATGAGTTGACTCGGGTATGAGTTGACTTGGGTATCGGTTGACTTGGGTACGTTGACTTGGGTATGAGTTTACTGGGTAGGAGTTAACTTGGGTATGAGTTGACTTGGGTATTAGTTGACCTTGGTATGAGTTGACTTGGGTATCCGTTGACTTTGGTTTGACTTGGGTATGATTTGACTCGGGAATGATTTGACTTGGGTATGAGTTGACTTGGGTATGAGTTGACTTGGGTATGATTTGACTTGGGTATGAGTTGACTTGGGTATGAGTTGATTTGGGTATGAGTTGACTCGGGTATGAGTTGACTTTGGTAGGAGTTGACTTGGGTATGAGTTGACTTGGGTATCAGTTGACTTGGGTATGAGTTGGTTATGAGTTGACTTGGGTACGTTGACTTGGGTATGAGTTAACTGGGTAGGAGTTAATTTGAGTATGAGTTGACTTGGGTAGGAGTTGACCTGGGTATGAGTTGACTCGGGTATGAGTTGACTTAGGTATGAGTTAACTGGGTATAATTTGACTCCGGTATGAGTTGACTCGGGTATGAGTTGACTTGGGTATCAGTTGACTTGGGTATGAGTTGGGTATGAGTTGACTTGGGTATGACTTGGGTATGAGTTGACTTGGGTATGAGTTGACTCGGGTATGAGTTGACTTGGGTATCAGTTGACTTGGGTATCAGTTGACTCGGGTATTAGTTGACTTGGGTATGACTTGGTTATGAGTTGGCTTGGGTATGACTTGGGTATGAGTTGACTTGGGTACGTTGACTTGGGTATGAGTTAACTGGGTAGGAGTTAACTTGGGTATGAGTTGACTTTGGTATTAGTTGACCTGGGTATGAGTTGACTTGGGTATCCGTTGACTTTGGTTTGACTTGGGTATGATTTGACTCGGGTATGAGTTGACTTGGGTATGAGTTGACTTGGGTATGAGTTGACTTGGGCATGAGTTGACTTGGGTATGAGTTGACTTGGGTATGAGTTGACTTGGGTATGAGTTGACTTGGGTATGCGTTGACTTGGGTATGTTTATGACCAGTAAAAAGTGTTGAAACACGGGCGTGACACGCGACTTGCACCTGTGCTTACATGTGTATGACAGATTCTTCATTCCTATTGGCCGAGAGCAACGGCCGGGACAGCGTGCCACATCACGCGATACGCGCGACGCGCACAGCATTCCTTTATAAGGAGTTGTTTACCCGAGGGCCTTACCATTTCATAGCTGGAGGGGTGTTTTTTGTGTTGAAAGAAATCATTGAACAATTATAATTTTTGCATTTATTTTACTTTTTGACCAAAAGTGTTGATGTTCTTTTACCAAAAAGGTATTTATGAATGGGAATCATAGTATGTTGAATCGGTTTTCAACTAGTGGTTTAAACCCGCCGAGGCCTGGTTCTTGATAATTTACCACGACTTCGTCTCGGTAAAATTATCAAGAACCAGGCCTCGTTGGGATTAAACCACTAGTTGAAAACCTCTTCACCACACATTGATTCCCTTATTTACAATTAGAATGGTGATTTGGTTTTTGGGACATCCAAGGTATGAAGATGTTATATTAAGAAACCTCAGACATGTGAAATCAGAATGTTTGAATTGGAAATCATTTTTACGTGCAGAAACTTTATCCTTACACAAACCTCAAATGCTTGTTTCAAGAAGAATTCAGCAAAATCACAAGGGGGTAAGCCTTGCATTTGACCCCTCTACTCTACGCTACTGAATAAATACTGACTTTATCTTAACACAAACCTCAAATGCTTGTTTCAAGAAGAATTCACCAAAATCACAAGGGGGTAAGCCTTGCATTTGAGTCCTCTACTCTACGCTACTGAATAAATACTGACTTTATCCTAACACAATCCTCAAATGCTTGTTTCAAGAAGAATTCAGCAAAATCTCAAGAGGGTAATCCTTGCATTTGACCCCTCACCTCTACGCTACTGAATAAATACTGACTTTATCCTAACACAAACCTCAAATGCTTGTTTCAAGGAGAATTCAGCAAAATCACAAGGGGGTAATCCTTGCATTTGACCCCTCTACTCAACGCTACTGAATAAATACTGACTTTATCCTAACACAAACCTCAAATGCTTGTTTCAAGAAGAATTCAGCAAAATCACAAGAGGGTAATCCTTGCATTTTATCCTAACACAAACCTCAAATGCTTGTTACAAAAGTAAGACAAAAATTGTGCCATCACACAGACTTTCTCCTGCATTTCAAAGAAAGTTGGACTGACCAGGGCTTAGTTTCATGGCTCTGCATACCGCAGAATTCTGCACTTCAATCACCAGTTTCGGCTTATGCAAATGCCAAATTTCTGCGACGCCAATGAAGCGTAGAATCCTAGTAACATGGAGGAGTACGCATGAGCACAAGCAACAATTCCCCAATAACCAGTGAAATACATTTAAAGTAAGCACAGAATTCACTGCTTCTGCAAGCACTGATTCCTTGCCAACAATAAGCAGAGCCATTAATTTGGGTCCAGGCTTATTGTGTATGTAACAAGCAAGGCAGTTGCAGGTGGTTTGAGAACTAAGCTTTTGTAAATAAGAAGAAGCTGACGACATACCTTGCTAAGTTTTTTGTATACATGTTCTATGCTTAAGTAGCTACAATCAATGTCTGTTTAAATGATTGCAGAGTCAACTGGTTCATCAAGCAGTTACTGGTCGATGGTTCAAACTATTTTAACCTGCCTCATCTGCAACAAATTGAAACAACACTTATTGTATTATCTGAGGATATATAACAAACAAAAATCAGTAAAGTGAATTAAGATGCTTGAATTTGAAACAAGTTTTTAACTTGCAAAAACTTTCTCCAGAATTTGGAGAGTGCAAGCTCTACATCAATAAGAACAAAATTGTGCCGTCATACAGACCTTCTCCTTAATTTGGAGAGACATAAATTCTAAATCAAAAAGAATAATCTGTGCCGTCATACAGACTTTCTCCTGAGTTTTGAGAGACACAAACTCTACATCAATATGAAAAGTTTGTGTCATCATACAGACTTTCTCCTGCATTTAAAAGAAAGTTGGACTGACCAACCTTATATTGTGTTCCCATGTGTAAAAGTTAAGATACAACTTGTCCCACTTTGAGGGTAAGTTGCAAGCTGTTTTAGAGCTAAACTTTTGTTGAAAAAAAGAAAGATGCCACATACCTTGCTAAGTTGCTTGTTTTATAGATGTTCTGTCCTTAAGTAGATACAATCAATGTCTGGTTTAATTAGATGCTTGTAGACTCCACTGGTTTTACCAAACAGTTACAGGTTGAAGGTTGAAACTATACATCTGCAATAAATCAAAACAGCATTTACAATTAATTTTGTGCTTTTTTATTATAAAGTTACTGTATGAACACACACGATCCAAGATTGCTAGAATTGGAAAAAAGGTTAACTTGCAAAAACTTTCTCTTGAGCTCAGAGAGACTTAAACTCAACATCAATAAAACAAACCTGTGTCGTCATAAAGACTTTCTCCTGAGTTTGGAGAGATGCAAACTCTTAAAAGAAAAATCTGTGTCGTCATAAAGACTTTCTCCTGAGTTTGCAAACTTGTTCCCAATGTTCACATTTCTACACATATTCAAAATTTTTAAATGTTGGTTTCTACTTACCTCATACAAGGAGAGATTGATGCAATCCCAAACATCTTCTGATGAATTAGGTTCTCCTCCATGATGGATACTACTCTTCATTCAGTCAATAATCTGCAAACAAAATAGGAAACACTGTCGCTAGACTTTCATTTCACTGCATCAACCGGGAATGGTTTATGAAAAATGATTTGTACGGTACAAAAACAAAATGAATGGTTTTGAGAGATGTCACAACTTTGGTTCAGAAATCATTTGTACAAAAACAACATTAAACCTGGAATGGCTCTGAAACATGATGCAACAATGGTGGAACAAATTTTGGCATAATCATCTTGGAATATTTTCATGAGGTGGAACAATACTGTATTGAAAGAAATTGATATAGTAAAACATAAATTTTTTTTTTTTTTTTTTTATTCATTGCCAAAATTGGTTCTGGAAAGATACATGTATGTACACAGTTTAACATCAACTTGGAATGTTTCAAAGGACAGCAAGTAGGTGGTTGAGAGACATGAAACTCTTATTAACAAAAAAATATGTGCTGTCATACAGCTTTTCTCTGGAGTTTGAAAAGAAACAGACTCTTTATCAATAAGAAAAATCTGTAATGTCAAACATACTTTCTTCTAAGTTTAGAGAGATGCAAACTCTAAATTAACGAGAAAAATTGTGCCGCCATATAGACATTCTATAGTTTGCAAACTTGTTCCCAATGTTCACACTTATACACACATATTCAACATTTTAAATGTTGGTTTCTACTTACCTCATACAAGGAGAGATTGATGCAATCCCAAACATCTTCTGATGAATCAGGCTCTTCTCCATGATAGATATACTTTTCATCATCATCATGTCCTTTTTAAGGCTCTTGTTCAATCTGATCTGGGTTGGCCTGCCTTCTCCCTATGGCTCTCCTCGTTGTGGCCCTGCCCGACGTGTCCCTTCCATCGACTCCAGGCAGTTGCATGTCATTTGACGGGGAGCTCTGCCATGTCTTGCACGGTCGGCCAACGGGTGTGGGCCCACCCACAATTACGTTGGTACACCTCTTGACCCAGTTGGCATCCTCCTTTCTCTCCACACGAACAAACCACCTCAGCCTGTGCCTCCTCAATATGGTGCCGATCCCCTTCACTTTGACTCTCCTTCTCAACTCCTCACTTGACAGCCCACCAATCAGTTAATAATCTGGAACAAAAACCAAAATACAGTGTCCTAAACGTTTCATCAAATGTCATCTGGATTTGGGAAAAATAAAACATCAGCAAAAGACTCAGGAGCTAGACAACATGAGAATACAGAAAAACCAAAGATGATACAATACTTGTTTGAGAATGTTATGTATCCAACATACATTAATTTAGTGAGAAATTATTTGGAAATAATTGGCTTGGCACTTTTATCTTAAAAGATTCATTCTTCAAAACAAGTTGAGCATCACTATCTGTTGGCATTTGTACAAGTCCTGTGTGACTGACATACACACACATTTTATGAGTTAAGTGTTTAAACATACCTCAGACAAGAAAGGACTGATATTTAACAATCCAAGTTGATCTTACTTGAAGTATTTTCTGATAAACCGGCTATGATGGATACTGCTCTTCAATCAGTCAATAATCTGCAAACAAAATAGGAAACACTGGCACTAAACTTTCATTTCAACAGTACTGCAACAACAGTACTGTTGGTTTATGAAAAACGAGAAGTACAGAACAAAAAAATGAATGGTTTGGAGCGATGTCACAACTTCAGTTCTGAAATCAGTTTATAGAGAGGCAAAGTGTTAATTCATGAAAAAAATCTTTGCCGTCACACAGACTTTCTCCTGAGTTTGGAGAGATATGCAAACCTTTTAATTTATGAGAAAAATCTGTGCTGTCATACAGACTTTCTCCTAAATTTGGAGAGATGCAAACTCTTTAAAGAAAAATCTGTGCCGTCATACAGACTTTGTTCTGAGTTTGGAGAGATGCAAACCTCTTAATTTATAAGAAAAATCTGTGCCGTCACACAGACTTTCTCCTGAGTTTGGAGAGATGCAAACTCTACATCAATTATCAATATCTGTGCCATCATACAAATTTTCTGCTGAATTTCAAGAGACACTAACTCTACATCAACAAGAAATATCTATGCAGTCAAACTGACTTTCCTCCGAGTTTTATTTGGAGAGATGCAAACTCTACATTACAAGAAAAAAATTGTTGCAACCTAGACACTTTCTCCTGAGTTTGGAAAGACGCAAACTCTTCATAAATAAAAAAAAATCTGTGCCGTCGTAGAGACTTTCTCCTGAGTTTGGAGAGATGCAAACTCTACATCAATAAAAAAAATCTGTGCCGTCCGCATACAAACTTTCTCCTGAGTAAGGAGAAATGCAAACTCTACATCAATAAGAAAAATCTGTGCCGTCATACAGACTTACTCAGGAGTTTGGAGGGACGCAAACTCTACACCAATAAGAAAAATCTGTGCCGTCATGCACACTTACTCAGGAGTTAGTTTCTAAAGTTATCCCCACTTGTGTAAAGAGACTTTCTTATTGGGTTCTTCATCACATCATGTATACAACTTGGTCCACCCTCCTCATGCTTTTTAAATGATGTGCCACGTGACAAGAAACACAAAATTAGCAAACAAATAGATCCAACGACAATCCCATTTTCCCCTGGTGTTTCTGATCAGCGGAGTGTGGGTTCGAATCCTGCTGGTGAAGCTTGGGTCCTTGAGCAAAAACACTTAACCGTGAGCTCTCCCCACACAGGGGTAAATGGCACCTGCAAGGGCACAGATGGTTCTCCCCACACAGGGGTAAATGGCACCTGCAAGGGCACAGATGGTTCTCCCCACACAGGGGTAAATGGCACCTGCAAGGGCACAGATGGTTCTCCCCACACAGGGGTAAATGGCACCTGCAAGGGCACAGATGGTTCTCCCCACACAGGGGTAAATGGCACCTGCAAGGGCACAGATGGTTCTCCCCACACAGGGGTAAATAGCACCTGCAAGGGCACAGATGGTTCTCCCCACACAGGGGTAAATGGCACCTGCAAGGGCACAGATGGTTCTCCCCACACAGGGGTAAATGGCACCTGCAAGGGCACAGATGGTTCTCCCCACACAGGGGTAAATGGCACCTGCAAGGGCACAGATGGTTCTCCCCACACAGGGGTAAATGGCACCTGCAAGGGCACAGATGGTTCTCCCCACACAGGGGTAAATGGCACCTGCAAGGGCACAGATGGTTCTCCCCACACAGGGGTAAATGGCACCTGCAAGGGCACAGATGGTTCTCCCCACACAGGGGTAAATGGCACCTGCAAGGGCACAGATGGTTCTCCCCACACAGGGGTAAATGGCTCCTGCAAGGGCACAGATGGTTCTCCCCACACAGGGGTAAATGGCACCTGCAAGGGCACAGATGGTTCTCCCCACACAGGGGTAAATGGCACCTGCAAGGGCACAGATGGTTCTCCCCACACAGGGGTAAATGGCACCTGCAAGGGCACAGATGGTTCTTGTGATTGATAGCTTAGTGCGCTACATATTTGGCAGGAGGGGCTGTATACTCCCCAGGGAGCTTAAGGAATGATTTAAGGCACGGTAACCAAGGGTAAGTGCTTTTAGACGTCATTTGATGTATAAGGCACTATATTCAAACCGACTATTATTATTAGTTAAAAAGAAGACAACTATCAACTCACCAGTATTAGTTTTGCCATGTTTCTGGCCACGAAACTGTCCACCCGAATGCACAAGATACGCCTACAGAAATCGATTGAAACGGGAGGTCTTTGTCATCCATTTCCTTGTAGTAAAATGGCGACCAACTGGTGCCCGACGCCTAGTTGCCTTTCAGTGTTTCAGGCTGTACTGGTGTACTGTCTTCACCGCGATGTGAGGATGTCGCTTTAGCAGTGGCTATATATGAATTAATCAATCACAAAGTATTATTTTATTTCAAGTTTTGAGGTGGGGGAGGAGTTACAACTGTTAAGGGGTCTATTAAAAACTTGGTGGTTTACACTTCTTTATGTCGAAACGATTATTTAAAAATCACAGGGCAGGGCTTCACACAAGATGATGGGTTTGGGGCGCTTTTGAAAATCAAGTTATTAGGTCGCACATTGTTTATTTTTTATGATCTTAATAAGAAAACAGACAAGTTTGTTGAGTCGTTGAGCAGGAGGCCTACAAGATCGGTAACCTATAATGACGATTCTATCTGATAACAAGCGTTTCAATTTACCATCAAACTTTACAAATTCACCTTTTTAAACCTCAAAGAACCATACTAACAATGCAATTTGTGAAAGTGCAAACAAACTTCTCTATAACCATGATAACCAGAAACTCAAAAAAAAAATTTTGTCTAAATGCAATTGAAATTAAGCCTCTTCAGCAGGACAGGAAAATACCACATTGTTCAAAATTTTGACAAAATTTGTAATCGAAAATCCTTTTCAAGTCTACATAATTCTTTAGAAAACAAAATTCTCAACTCACCACTGTACTTCTTTGACTAGTTTAACCTAATAATAATAATAATTGTGGCTTCTTATATAGCACAGATGTCCGTTACCCAGTGATGCTCCTGGCGCTGTAACATACAGTATTTCCTGCCAGATTGTGGACTACTTTTGAATTATGAGACCTAATTTTGATAACACCATGTAATGCTTTACAAGGTGCTGCCTAGGTCACTGTGGTTGAAATCTCAAATTTGATGGAGAAAAAACTTCAAACTTAAAATTTGTACATTATTGTTATTGCATACCAACCATCGCCCTCCTCTTTGGCTACACGAATGATCAAATTATTATACTGTAGTTCTGTCTCAAGGGATGAAACTGCTTAGTTTGAAGGGAATGAAGGGAAAGTCCACTCCAAAGAAATAAATGCATAAAGAAAAGACAAAGGGGAGGGGTTGATTAGTCATTAAATATGCATGATATATTTCCCAAAAGGGTACAGTTGGAATGGATTTTCATAAGGGGGGGAAGGAGGAAGGGGGCATGGATTTTCACTTGGGAGCAGGAGAGGGGCGCATGGATTTTCATAAGGGGGGGAAGGAGGAAGGGCGCGTGGATTTTCATAAGGGGGGGGGAAGGAGGAAGGGGGCATGGATTTTCACTTGGGAGCAGGAGAGGGGCGCATGTATTTTCATAAAGGGGGGGAAGGAGGAAGGGCGCGTGGATTTTCGTTTGGGAGCGGGGCGCATGGATTTTCATAAGGGGGGGGGGAAGGAGGAAGAGGGGCATGGATTTTTGCTTGGGAGCGGGAGAGGAGCGCATGGATTTTCATAAGGGGGGAAGGGAGAAGGGCACATGGATTTTCGCTTGGGAGCGGGAGGCATGGATTTTCATAAGGGGAGGGGGAAGGAGGAAGGGCGCATGGATTTTCGCTTGGGAGCGGGGCGCATGGATTTTCGCCTGGGAGCGGGAGAGGGGCGCATGGATTTTCATAAGGGGGGAAGGAGGAAGGGCGCATGGAATTTTGCTTGGGAGCGGCGCGTAGATTTTCGCATGGGAGCGGGGGAGGGGTGCAAATTTTTTTGCTTGGGAGCAGGAGAGGGTCGCATAGATTTTCATAAGGGGGAAAGATATTCGCTTGGGAGAGGGAGAGGTGCACATGGATTTTCGCTTGGGAGCGGGCGCATGGATTTTCGCTTGGGAGCAGGAAAGGGGCGCATGGATTTTCCCTTGGGAGCGGGAGAGGGGCGCATGGATTTTCACAGTGGTTTTTGACAATGATGGGGAGGGGGGGGGGGGCCATATCCCTTTAGGTTGTATCTGGCAGGAAACAAACTGTTGCAATCAGTGTGACTGATAAGATTAAACCTGCTTCTCTTTACATTAACACAACTTTAGATTAGCACAACTGGGCACGCCCTCTATTGAACTTCTCCGGGACCCTTTATAGATGGTATGGTTATTAGAGTGGTGACAGCAAAGGAAAGGACTGAGAACTGAGAGGAGCAGCAATTGAAAGAGATCTGCAGCCTATCTCGAAATAGGATGAGTAAACCGTCCTAACTTAGGATGGGATGGGAACTGAACTCGTCTTTAGTCCTAAGATAATCCTAATTAGGAAGAGTTTGGTGAAGTCAACAGCCGGTGAAGGATGTGACTCAAGGAGTGCAACCCCATTACAATTTGAGGATGACGAGGACACAGACGCAAGTCTTTGCCGAATAATGATGATGATGGACCCTAAATACAAGTGAGGGGAAATGTAGTGCTTTAATTGGGCATGTCACTATTTTTCCTTGAGCCATCGAACTAATAGGACAAAACTCTAGATAAACACCCTGAAAATAACGACAAATAAACAAAAAACTAAATTAAAATACTCGCCCTTTGTTTTTTATTCAACAGATTCAGTTCTACAACAATCTTTGAAAAGGTCAAAAGTGCCACACAAAATATTTCTTCAGCACAGGATGAATTGCTTCCCATTAGCAAGCCAAACTAGTTCCCTCGGCTTCACCTCAGGAACTAGTTTGTCAACTTCCAATACATCGGGGAGCTAATATCGACTAGTCACCCTCAAACCATATTATATTTGAATAATAGCACCATAAAATGGTTAACAAGATGCTGTGGTACAATATGCTGGCAATCAGACCAGGAACACCAAAGGTGGTCCATTCTCTTTAAGATAGGGGCACTGGGTTATTTTATGTGCATTACACAACACAAAGGACCTTCAGCTTTTACGCTCCATCCGAATGATGCAGTAATAATGGTTAAGTGTCTTGGTTAAAAACACAGTTGTCACAACCGGGACTCGTATGCAACAATTATATTGAAGTGTCTTGCTCAGGAACACAAGAGTCATGACAGGGACTCGAACCCACACTTTACAGATCAGAAACACCAGAGCTTGAGTCCAGTAGTCTTATCGGCATTAAACAACACGCAGGACCGACGGCTTTACATCCCATCCGAAGCATGCAAGAATTATATTGAAGTGTCTTGCTCAGGGACACAAGTGTCATGACAGGGACTCGAACCCACACTCTACAGATCAGAAACACCAGAGCTTGAGTCCAGTAGTCTTATCGGCATTAAACAACACGCAGGACCGACGGCTTTACATCCCATCCGAAGCATGCAAGAATTATATTGAAGTGTCTTGCTCAGGGACACAAGTGTCATGACAGGGACTCGAACCCACACTCTACAGATCAGAAACACCAGAGCTTGAGTCCAGTAGTCTTATCGGCATTAAACAACACGCAGGACCGACGGCTTTACATCCCATCCAAAGCATGCAAGAATTATATTGAAGTGTCTTGCTAAGGGACACAAGTGTCATGACAGGGACTCGAACCCACACTCTACAGATCAGAAACACCAGAGCTTGAGTCCAGTAGTCTTATCCGCATTAAACAACACGCAGGACCGACGGCTTTACATCCCATCCGAAGCATGCAAGAGTTATATTGAAGTGTCTTGCTCAGGGACACAAGTGTCATGACAGGGACTCGAACCCACACTCTACAGATCAGAAACACCAGAGCTTGAGTCCAGTAGTCTTATTGGCATTAAACAACACGCAGGACCGACGGCTTTACATCCCATCCGAAGCATGCAAGAGTTATATTGAAGTGTCTTGCTCAGGGACACAAGTGTCATGACAGGGACTCGAACCCACACTCTACAGATCAGAAACACCAGAGCTTGAGTCCAGTAGTCTTATCCGCATTAAACAACACGCAGGACCGACGGCTTTACATCCCATCCGAAGCATGCAAGAGTTATATTGAAGTGTCTTGCTCAGGGACACAAGTGTCATGACAGGGACTCGAACCCACCCTCTACAGATCAGAAACACCAGAGCTTGAGTCCAGTAGTCTTATCCGCATTAAACAACACGCAGGACCGACGGCTTTACATCCCATCCGAAGCATGCAAGAATTATATTGAAGTGTCTTGCTCAGGGACACAAGTGTCATGACAGGGACTCGAACCCACACTCTACAGATCAGAAACACCAGAGCTTGAGTCCAGTAGTCTTATCCGCATTAAACAACACGCAGGACCGACGGCTTTACATCCCATCCGAAGCATGCAAGAATTATATTGAAGTGTCTTGCTCAGGGACACAAGTGTCATGACTGGGACTGGAACCCACACTCTACTGATCAGAAACACCAGAGCTTGACGAGACCGTTAATCTCATTCGCTCGGCCTCGACATGATGTCTCAAAGAGCAATTTCCATTGCATAGCAGAGCAAAATGCTTTGCAAAATGTCTCAGTTGCTACTCAAAAATCATCATATGCTCCTCAATGTTTGCATTCATTGTGCACACAACTCTCTAGTCAAAATATTTTGCTATGCAAAAGTGCTGGACGAAATCGTTCTCTGACTGTGATCTGTCTCATCGAGTCTGCTACTACTTATAGTTGTTGATGAGATCATTCGTTGATATCAGCGCTGGTTTGTTGGTCCATATCGCTGGTGTTCCTGAACACTCCATGGTTTCTGCTGATGCCTGTGCTGATTATGTTTCTTCTGCTGCTGCTTCTGGAGGAATTCTAAGACCACAGGGGACTGCATCAAAGCCTGTATAAAAAGAATAAACACATTTCAGTCATGGTTAAAGGCAGTGGACACTATTGGTAATTACTCAAAATAATTATTAGCGTAAAACCTTACTTGGTAACGAGTAATGGGGAGAGGTTGATGGTATAAAACATTGTGAGAACTGGCTCCCTCTGCAGTGACGTAGCTTTCGAAAAATAAGTAATTTTCCACGAATTTGAACTCGAGACCTCAAGTTTAGAATTTGAAGTCTCGAAATCAAGCATCTGAAAGCACACAACTTTGTGTGACAAGGGTGTTTTTTTCTTTCATTATTATCGCGCAACTTCGACGACCAATTGAGCTCAAATTTTCACAGGTTTGTTATTTTATGCGTAGACTGGTCTTTGAAAATTACCAACAGTGTCCAGTGTCTTTAAGTCATCGAGGTGTGGGTTTGAGTCCCAGTCATGAGACTTGTGTCCTTGAGCAAGATACTTTACTATAAAAGCTTCTCTTCATCCAGGGGTATAAATGGCTACCTGTGAGGGTAGACATTCATAATGTGTTTAAAACAGCCCCCATAAAACCACGGCAGCTCCGGGCTGCATACTCCCCAGGGAGTTGAGAAAGATTACTGATTGATGTAATGACTAGGGCACTTATGTTGCCCCAATAGGCTAATGTAATGCCCTATATATAAACAAGTTTATCATTATTATAATTTTTATTTGTATAGTACATGTAAAAATTCATTTCCTGCGGTTTAAAAAAACCGCTGGAAACATTTGTCTTAGCAATTATTTGAGCTTGAAGAGGAATGCATGAGGCAGTAACGGTGTCAGGGATGGGTACACATATAAGGAGAGAAGAGGTACTGGTCAGTTATAGCAGCACCATCCAAAGTAAACATACAGGTCCACACTACATTTCAAGTGGAACAAGCAGGTTCCATGCAGGAAAGGGTGCAATCTGCAATAAATATAATAAGGGTCAATGTGCGCTTTGCTATCACCATAGATAGCATGTATGAGTATTCTACACCATAAATGACTAGTGTGACTTGTGTCATAGTCGCGACTATTGATTACTTAGTTGTTTGTAGTACAATTTTTCTTGGTTAATCGTGCTGCCACAACTACTACAAAAATAGTGGCGAGTTCTACAAAAATAGTTGCGCCTAATTAGTGAACCAAATTTGTCACTCATGACTTTTCATGACAACATAATTTACTTACGAATCACAATCAGACATCAGTGACACAATCATTCAATCCTATGTTGCGCCTGCGGTAAACGCATCTTGGGAATTATAAATTTGTCACGGCTAATGTCAAAGTTAATAGATGTTAAATTTGCATCGGGGATAAAGAATATTACTTTTGGTTTTTTTACCCATATGTGTGTTAGCACTGTATACTCAGTACGTTCCTGAGTTCTGTGATAGTGTCGAAGCCACAACTATTTGAGGCGGGAGTAGTCATGTAGTAAACTTCACAAGTCGCCCAGGCCTAGTAGAGATACAACTTACCATTTTCTTCTCATTGAGGACCTGCTCAAGCATGTTCCTCTGCTGGGCTGGCTTCTGTCTTGGTGTACCCCCTTGACCGTCACTTTGGCTCTCTGTTCCATGGAGCAAAAGTTCCATGTTCAAAGCACTCTGGGTAACAGACACAAATACCGACAGTGAAATTAGATTCATCACAATCACCAGGGCTAAGATTTTAGACTGGACCACAGGACCATGGTCAGTAGTTTTAGTTTCAAGCCAGGAGTGCGTATTTGCGATCGTAACAAACTGTTATTAGATACGACTGACAAAACGCACCCCAGTACACTCATGATCAGATAAGATAAGTCTTGAGTTTTTTCAATGCGCTGTATTTTTGGCCGGGTGAGGGCGCGCTCAAGAGTATGTTTATCACTTCCGGGAGTATACGCGGGGGTATACACGCATATTTGTCGTGCACAGTTTCAATAGGCGTTCTGTCACTATTGTTGCGCCGTAGTTTTAGGTTGCTTTAGAGGTGGGTTGTATCGGCTCCTTTTAAATGTCTTATTGTCCGTGATGGATTAGATGTCTGTGTTCCAGGCTTCAATAACTGTTTTGGGTATGAATGAATATACCCCCAGAAGTGATTGAGAGCACCCACACGCAGTCAAAAATATGGCCCGTTGAATAATAATACCTCACTGTGTAACAACTTAAACAAAAACAAACATGTTGACTTTGAGTCTGATCAAATACCTTCCAATTCCATTGAGTAGGCCTAATGAGGAAACCATGCATTCAAACAAATGAGACAAATCTTCTCTTACACACGTAAAGTGATTTGTTTCTACCTTAAAGACACTGGGCATTATTGGTAATTGTCAATAGACCAGTCTTCTCACTTGGTGTATCTCAACGTATGCATAAAATAACAAACCTGTCAAAATTTGAGCTCAATTGGTCGTCGAAAGTTGTGAGATAATAACGGAAGAAAAAACACCCTTGTCACACGAAGTTGGGTCCTTTCAGATGCCTGATTTTGGGACCTAAAATTCTTATTCTGAGGTCTCGAAATCAAGTTCGTGGAAAATTACTTCTTTCTCGAAAACTACGTCACTTCAGAGGGAGCCGTTTCTCATAATGTTTATACTATCAACCTCTCCCCATTACTCCTTACCAAGTAAGGTGCCAATAGTGTCCACTGCCTTTAAAGGTCAGATAGGCCTTTTCTTGTTTCAGGCAAAACAGTACCTTGCCTAATAAGGCTTTTATATCACCTAAGGCGCAGCATAAGGCGAAGTGTAAGATCAGACACAGTGGTTTTTTGTATACCTTTGAAAGTCAGATTTAAGTCCAAGGGATCAGCCAGGATTCGGTAAAAGGGTGTCAAAGTTTGCTGGAAATTTAAAAACTGGGTGCCCACATTTTTCACTTACAATACAAATATATATTTATGTTAAAGGCACTGTACACGTTTGGTAATTGTCAAAGGCCAGTGTTTTCACTTGGTCAGAGATGCCAACATTGAATTTTAAAAAAGAGTAGCATCTCCCAAATGTTAAGGGCGAGCGCAGCTTGGGCTCCCTAAACCAATCTTTCTATTACTCTCTACAATGCTAATTAGCTCATTTTCAGGCATTGTTGTGAAATAACAATTACCTGTATGCATCAACAGAACAGCTACAAATGTTTATAATGGCCACTAAATAGTTCATTCGTTGTTTGCATGTATTGTACGATTTAATAAAATTATATTGGGCGACTTGTTTAGCGTGTTTTATTGAGTATTATATAACACCCAAGCAGATCCTTGCCATTTGATTGGAGGATTGTCCGTCACGTGATAGCAAATAAAAGTACCATTGCACGCTGAGTCACTCGCCGTGCTTTTTCGTTCCATCCGAAAAGTACCATTGCACGCTGGCACGCTGCCAGCGTGCAATGGTACTTTTCGGATGGAACGAAAAAGCTGAGTAAAAACATCACTGCGTGCGCGTGTCTTTGGTAACGCAGCAGTGTTACTGCAAGAAGGCATAGTAAAATTACTAGCATTCGGCTTCTACAGTTGAAATTGTTTGTTTTGAAAGTTGTTTCTTTCAATCAAAATGACAAAGTTCTACTTGGATGTTATATAAAACAAATAATGAATGTTTTTCATTCGTGGAATGGTGCGAATATGTTCATTCGTTGAAAGCTGGAATGTTCCATTCAACTCGGCTCCGCCTCGTTGAATAGAACATTCCATCTTTCAACTCATGAACATATTCGCACCATTGCACTCATAAACATTCATTATGTGTATATTATCGTAGCGTCGTAGTCACGGCTCGAAATCGTATTTGCTACGCCCAAATCGTGTATGTTGGTATCTCTGCTTGGTGTATCCCATCATAAGCATAAAATAAAAGCCCTGTGACAATTTGGGCTCAATTGGTCATCAAAGTTGCTAGAAAATGATGATGAAAAAACACCTTTGTTGGACGAATTTGTGTGCTTTCAGAAAGGAATAAAAGACTTCTAGCAAGAAGTCTTTTATTTTTTTAGTGAGAAATTACCTCTTTCTCAAAAATTACAATACTTCAGAGGGAGTCGTTTCCCACAATGTTTTAAACTATCAACAGCTCTCCAATGCTCGTTACCAATTAAGTCTTTAAGTTAAAATTTGTTTTGAGAAATTACTAAACCTGCACCTTTCCTTTAAGACACTCAGACATCCCTTTGGCTAACACTGTGGATGAGCCACGCCTTATAATATGTAGGAAAAAAACAGTACCTTGTTATTCAGAGCTTTTCGTTTCTTGTAGGTCTCCTTATACGTCTTGTTCCGATGGTACTTGCACTTCCACGGCAGCAGTAGGTACTTGCGGGACTTGTAAGACGTCTTGTGGCAGTCTGGAGCCACACACTCCATCTCCACTTTCTTCTCGTCATTGGAACACGACGAGCAGGAGGAGGAAGATGAAAGAGATGAGGAGGATTCAGTTCTCGTCTCTGAGCAGCACCCAGACTCCTCCTGGGTCAGGCTACAGTTTAACGAGGGATCTTTCTCGTTGGACTGCTGGGTGTCCGACTCTGATGCAGAGTCTTGGGAAGAATCCTGTTGCTGTGCTGGATGAAACATAACTAATGAGGTTTCTTCTGTGTAGTGAGATTCAAACGCCACAGCTCTGCAATAAATAAAAAGCAGTTCGGTTGTGATGCTTGACTCACAGAATGGCAATCACCGACAGTGATAGCTGATGAAAGCGACTGTAATCCAGTTTGCCGTTTGGTCGTAAATTTACATCTACCACTGATACACATCTCTATGGGTGAACAGACCTGGGCCCAATTTCATAGAGCTGCGTAGCACAAAAATTTGCTTAGCATGAAATTTCTGCCTCAATAAAAACGGGATTACTAGCCAAAGTTCAACATGATTTTCAGGATGAGTGGAAATTTAGTTGGTAATCCTGTTTTTATAGAGGCAGAAATTTCATGACCAAGCAAATTTTTGTGCTTAGCAGCTCTTTACAGGTATTATTTAAAGGCAGTGGACACTATTGGTAATTACTCAAAATAATTATTGACATAAAACCTTACTTGGTGACGAGAAATGGGGAGAGGTTGGTGGTATAAAACATTGTGAGAAACGGCTCCCTCTGAAGTGCCATAGTTTTAGAGAACGACGTAATTTTCCACGAATTTGATTTCGAGACCTCAGATTTAGAACTTGAGGTCTCGAAATCAACCATCTAAACACACACAACTTCGTGTGACAAGGGTGTTTTTTCTTTCATTATTATCTCGCAAGTTCGATGACCGACTGAGCTCAAATTTTCACAGGTTTGTTATTTCATGCATATGTTGAGATACACCAACTGTGAAGGCTAGTCTTTGACAATTACCAATATGTCCACTGCCTTTAAAAAGCATTATATAGGCCTAGGTCTGTATACAAAGTAATACCGGTTACGTGATACATGATAACAATAAAGAAACACTTAAGTAAACTGAAACCCACATATAAAAAAACAAACTTTAAAACGTAAGCCTACACAAATACCCCCAGAACAAACATACAAACAAATAGTAAATACTACTTGTACACCCCTTATTTATTAAGCAAATAAACAAAGACACACCCGACACCCTACATACATGTTACGTCCCAACTTGATAATTGTCCCAACTATAGTTGGGACTGGTCCCAACTTGAGTGTTGTAGTTGGGGCGTCCCAACTATAATTGGGACAGTAATGCAGGCTACCAGTGCGTTGCAGGGTACCAGGGTTGTTTTCTGCTGCATGCTGTGTGGTGGTGGTTGTGTGCACAGACATAAAGAATTTAGTTCTTTATGGGTGTGTTCGTTTAGCTACCCAGGGTCGACCCCGGTCTGCCGTTCGAATAGCTGTGACGGGGCTCACCCGGGTCAGCCCCCAGTGCCCTGCTTGTGGAGTGGGTCACTTGGGGCTGACCTGAGGTGCATGCCGCCACCACGAGAGGGCGAGTGTGATCGTTTGATTAGCTCTTGTCAGGGGCTCACCCGAGTGAGCACCGCTCAAAAAACATAGCAAATTGTGTAAAGTCCACTGACCAAACAGTAAGAATTAGATTCATAATGTTTCAAAAGGTAAGCACTATATAGTTAGCATTGAGTTGTGTGTGACTGATGCCTGTGATATCATTTTAAATCATTATCATTTATTTAAATTTTATTAAAAACTAAGTAATATGGAAACCCGAGATAGAACCAAAACAGAAAAGGGACAATAATTATAAAAGAACTCCATACGGCAATTCTGAAGACCTGGGTCTGGGTGCTTCACAAGAAGTTTTGTGTACAAAGTCTACGGGAGGTTCTTAACTACATGGACAAAGGAAAGAACAAAATACGTCTCCACACCACATGGATGTAAAAAAGGGAATGTGATTTGTGTGTGTGTGTAACGCTGTAGTGCAGCTGGCGAGCGAGGAGTGCACTAATTTATAAATAAAATAAAAAACAATTCTACTATTTTATACTAACTACACACAAATAATTTCAACTGGTGTAACCAACTTACGTGCTCCAGCAAGTTGCAGGATGTCAAGTCGAAAAGTTAATCACCTGAACTGCAGCAGTGCTAACCCTTTCTACCCAACAAACAGGTAGATGACGCAGTTCAGTTCTTTAGAAAGAGAGAGCAACTTTAGCGAGCTGTCAAAATTTGACCTTCTGTCCCTTTTCTCACAGAAACACAAAACACTTGTTTAGCGCCCTCAAGTGTCAGTAGGTGATTATGCAATTTGTTAGTAAATTTACAAACAAAACAGCAAGGCCAAGGGGCTACGAAGGTGCACGAACTCGATGAAGATTTGATGCTTTTGACTGGAATAACACGCCCGATTGGTGTAATTTGTGTACATGGTTGGCTAGCGACGTATAAACAACCAAAATGCCTGGGCCAAGGCCGAAGGTAAGTTGAGGAAAGCTGATTTTGGTTAACGCGAACTTTGTCTTCCGTGTTCGCGTGCACAGAGCTAGCCGGCGAGGACATTCACCTTGCAAAAACTTGACCTTTTGAACTTTTTTGACTTGTGTGTTTTGTTTACTGTTTGTTTGTTTAGATGACCTAACCGTGGCCATTGTACCGCCATCGTGATATTATTTAACTAACTGCACTAGGCAAACTCCCACAAGGGAATATAAACACCAACCGAGCTGACAACAGCCAATCTCTCTCATGCAAACATTGGATTTATGATTAAGATTAAGAACTGCCGGAAAATCAATCAAGTGGTTTGGTAATGCATTGGTATCTAACTAAACTGCATCCTGTCAAGATGGTTCTACTAAAGTGGAGTGGGCACGGTTCTCGAGGGGTCGGTGTATAAAAATTCCATGAGACGACCTTTTAAACTCATTCATACCATAAGATCCATGGCGGTTCAGAATAACATTTTATCATACCACAGCCTTGAGCAGTTGTAATTTTTGGCTAATTGCTTTCTTATAAGTTATTTAAATCTTTATCATCTTATTAAAACACAAAATCCATAAGTAATAGTGTAGTGTTCACATGATCACACTGTAATACATGTAATGTTATACATTTATGCAAATGAGTTGGCCTCGTGTAAGAGTACACGGAAAAAAGGTGGAAAACCGAGGAACGGAATAAAGACACATGTTGATGCACATAAGATTGAATTCGTCTATAGTATTGGTTTAATCCGTATGTCTAGTAAGACTCTACAAATAAACTGCGCCAATAAAGTATCTAAACACTTACAAATGGTCAGATATATCGGAACCTAAAACAGTATGCCAAAAAATAATTATTCATTTCGAGTCACCGTTAATTTCTGCACATTTTGACACATCTTGTGTTGCGCTACGATGTTGTTTGGTGGATTTACGGGCACTTGAGTGGCTTAAGGTCGAATTTCAAAAGTTGCAAAAGCCCCTATTCAAGCTAAATCGTTGTATTGTGACGAGTAAGATCGGCGTTTCTTTTGCTCGCCTTTTATAAATGATGTTTTTTTGGTCGCGTTTTGGATAAATCAGTTGCGATGAACATACTCACCAATAATTGTCAGTTACCAAGCAAAGGGGTCAAAGATGGGAGGCATACAACAATGGTCATGTAAACGAAACGAGTTTGTGTCTTTTGTCTTGATTTTGTCTGAGTGTGATGCTTATGTGAGTTCCCTTTTGGAATTGGGGTGAATAGGGGCTTTTGCAACTTTTGAAATTCGACCTTAAGCCACTCAAGTGTCCATAAATCCACCAAACAACATCGTAGCGCAACACAAGATGTGTCAAAACGTGCAGAAATTAACGGTGAATAGAAACGAACAATTAAATTTTTGTATACTATTTCAGGTTCCGATAAATCTGACCATTTGTAAGTGTTTAGATACTTTATTGGCGCAGTTTAGTAGATAACAGGCATAGGATTATAAGAACATGGAAAATAAAAAGTTTCAGAACCTGGATCTTCAAAAAACAAGTTAATAAAGATTACTGTTCATTCATTAAAAGTAAAATGCCTTATTTGAACTAATATGTCTACTCCGTAATTTACCGGGATAAATACAGAATAGAGGGATAAATACAGAATAGAGGGATAAATACAGAATAGAGGGATAAATACAGAATAGAGGGATAAATACAGAATAGAGGGTGATTAATTGGCAGGGTCTCCAACAAGCAGGGCCTGTTTTGACTAGAGACCCCCCCCATGACTTGTGTAGCTTAAAGGTATAAAACGAAAAAAAATAAAAAATAATAGTAGCCTTTTTACTGATTTGGTATCTTTTATTAGACGCACTGTACATGTTTGGTAATTGTCAAAGACCAGTGTTCTCACTTGGTGGACTCAACACATGCATAAAACAACAAACCTGTGAAAATTTGAGCTCAATAAGTCATTGAAGTTGCGAGATAGTAATGGTTTTTAAGTTAATATTTGTTTTGAGTAATTACCAAATGTGTGTCTCCCTTTAAATCATCTACAAAAACTGGATTAAATTGTTATCACATTTCTGCTCCTCCTACTTTATTTATTGACTGTTTTACCTTTTTCTACAGTTGGATGTAGACATTGTCACCCGCTTCAGAAAAGAGTTCTTGGAGCAATACACAGAAGGTATTTATAAACGTTCAAGGCATGTCTTAAATATGTATTTGCAAGGCCAATTGTGATAACTGTTAAATGTCATTGTAATCATCTTATTTCACTTAAAACAATGTATATTTAATTATCTGGCTGGTCTTGTCCGTCAGTCTGTCCTTGTCTAGTCTTGTCTGTCCCAGGGTACATTTTAAAAAGCACTATGCTTCAATTTTCTCCTGCATGTTGGTAGGAATTTAACAGAGTATCTTTAGCCATGTTATAATTATGTTTCAATTGATGATGCAGCCTGTATAATGATTGAATTGCATTTGATGCTTCTGCATTGTTGTTGCCAATATTGGAATAAAGTTAATGCAAGAACGAGTCACTACTCTTTTAGTCCCATTCATAAAGATAGGAGTAGCGAAACTGTCTGGGGTATTTATGAATAAAGCTTAAAATCCAACTTTTACAGTATAAACAATGGTTGAAAGGAAATTATGAACACCATTTGTAACGACATTTGACAGAGAGGATGGGAATTGTATTAATTCTGCTTTGTTTGTTTGCTTAAACCTATAGTGATGTTATTGGTTTTTTTTTCTTTTACAAGATGGCGTGAATGAAGCTTATGATCCCTGTGATGTGGAGACATTTTGTTCCAGTGACAAATACGTCCATAAGTTCCTGATGATCGCCAAGTTTGATTTCAAGCTCACAGGAGAGAAAGTCAATACAGTGTTCAAATGGAGAAAACAGTTTGGGATAAATGGTTGGTTTGTCACAATATCATAATAATACAAATATTGGGGTCTCAAGTGGCAAGAATCTACAAATAAAGTACTTAAAGACAGTGAACACTATTGGTAATTGTCAAAGACCAGTCTTCTCAATTGGTGTACACTCAACATGCATAAAATAACTAACCTGTGAAAATTTGAGCTCAATGTCGTTGAAGTTGCGAGATAATAATGAAAGAAAAAACACCCTTTTCACACGAAGTTGTGTGCTTTCAGATACTTGATTTCGAGACCTCAAGATCTTATTTTGAGGTCTCGAAATCAAACTTGTGGAAAACTATTTCTTGAAATTTATGTTACTTCAAAGGGAGCCGTTTCTCACAATGTTTTATACTATCAACCTCTCCCAATTCTTTGTTACCAAGTAAGGTTTTATGCTAATAATTATTTTGAGTAATTACCAATAGTGTCTACTGCCTTTAAGGCTTTTGAACATAGAGTTAGGTTTTTCTAAGTTATGTATGAGTTACGAGACAATTTATCATATTTTGTGCATTCTCATAGCAATAACTTGATTAACTGGGTTTCTTAATACGGTGCATCATGCAAGCACAGGACCTATTGCTTACACTAGTCAGCGGTTAGCCTGGTAGGATTCAAACCCACAACCTTGTGATTGCAATTCCTGCAGTCTTATCACTGGACCACAGTGTTTGGTCTATATTTTTTTTGTATTTAACCGAGCGTCTTTTCAGGCCTGTATGCCTGGTTTTTGAAAGAGCAACTGGACACCAAGTCGTGTTTTCCTTGGTAAAAGGCACCCTATAGGACATTGGGAATTTCTACTGGAGCATTTAAAGGGCACCAAGGCAATGACCAGGGCCAAAGTTCATAAAGCCTGTAGGCACAACAATTTGCTAAGCATGAAATTTCTTCCTTGATAAAAAACAAGATTACCAAAAAAAATTTTATTTGTTGCATATTGCTTGTTGCTGGCATTCAGCTGTTGTTTGCTTATCCTGAAAATCATGTGGAAATTTGGTTGGCAATCCTTTTTTTATTAAGGAAGAAATTTCATGCTAAGCACATTTTTGTGCTTGCAGGCTTTATGAAATTGAGCCCTGGGGGCATGGAGGGAATCGCCTTCATTGCCTCTGTGAAATATGTGATGTTTTAAACAGCCAGACAAACATCTTATTGTGTGTGGTTCCAGTAACTTGTCAGCAGGAAATGTATATCATGTTTTTTTTATTAAATCGTTTTCTATATTTATATTTTTCAGATATGACTTTTGAGAGTTTTGATGAGGAGGTATTGTCTATGGGTGGGTTCTACTGCCACAACAAATGCAAACTGGGACGACGAATCGGTTAGTGTTTGACAACTTACATAGGATTGGAGAAAATAAAACCACACACTAAGTATTCAGACCAAGATGTTGATTATATTAATAATAATAATAACGACATTTGTATAGTGCCTAATGCAAAAGCCTCTAAGTGCTTAAAGAGGTCAGTAAAATATACAGTGAATGAAAGATATGATACAAATATGCATATGTAAGCAGCTTCAAACAAGTGATTTTAACAGAGACTTAAAGCAGGGTAAAGAACTAGTCTTGCGAATATGCACAGGAAGACTATTCCTAAAGTGTAATAAAATATACAAGTTTTTGGTACTGGGTAGGTCGGACTTGTAGTCGAATGCTGGTTCAAAACTGAGTCGTGTCAGTCGTGCTGTTTGTGTCATTGTCATCAGGATATAATAATGATAATAATAATGATAATATTCAGCAGGTGAAAGTGAAAGTTGTCCCTGCTATAAATAATAGAAAACGAAGTTTACAGTTAACCTTTTTTTTTTTACACATACATTACACTCGCCCATCTTTGTCCGTTTCCAAACTCGAAGTGACATTTTTTGTCATATTATTGTCAACTTACCCCCTTCGGGAAATCACCCCCAAAACAACAACTTTCAAACAGGAAGTGGCTAGGTGTTACTTCAAGACTTACCAACAAGTACAAAGTAAAAAGCTCCTCATAATCCTGTGGTATAAAAGTGCTATTCACACGACGGCAATTTAACTGGGGTCCCTTGCTTAATTTTAGCATGGTTGTAAAATGTAGCAATGTTTGACAAGATTTGGCAAGAAACTTGGACAGCAGAACTTCTTTTTTTTGTCCTTTCATACGAGGTATATTTTGTAAAATTTTACAACCATGCTGTAATTTAGCAAGGGACCCTTGCTAAATTGCTCTTGTGTGAAAGAGGCTTTATTCTTTTGTGTTATCACGATCAGTGTGATCATGATTGGGCAGAACTGTTCAACGTGCTGTAAAAACGCAATAAAAAAAACCTTAATTAGGCCTAGTAGACAGACGCGAAAACCAAACATGACATTCAAATACCATAATACATTGTGTAGGTTTTGTGGTTTAAAGCATAGCTCTACGGTCATTCTTTTCTTTTTTTGATTCACTAATTTTCCAATAGACAGAGTTCTCATAAAAGTGGAAAAATATGAGAAGACTCTGACTTGAAGTTAAGATGGTAAAAACAATGATTGTTTTCAATACTCCCTCAACTTGTTCAGAGGGGAAATTAAAACACTCATCTCTTTGAGTTATGATTTCAGGTTGAACAAAGAAAATTTACTAGATTGGGATTCGAACCATCGACGTCCGGATTAACGTGCCGGCACTCTACCAACTGAGCTATCTAGCCCTATGTTGGTAGCCTCCCTATTTAATCAATATTTTGCCTTTCACCTCTATGGAACCTGGTTCGAAATCTGGACCAGAGCCGTGCATTTGGATTGGGTTTTCAGTCCCTACCTGACTGCGAGGTTTGTCCCCAAAGGGGTTTTCCTCCCACGTCTAAAACTAGAATTTCTTATTGTTCTTCTTTATAAAAAGTGGGTCTGATGTTTCCATTTGGATGCTTGCCGATTATATAATTCAGATTCAGATTTGGAAATTGTGTTTTTTTTTTTCTCAGTGTGGTTTAGAATATGCAAGTACAAGAAGGATGCAAGTAAAATAGAGTTAGCTAAGAAATTCATGGCGTTTTGGCTGAACAAGATAGAGAGTGAAGCCATGGGAGCTGATGTTGTCATACTCATGGACATGACTAACGCTGGAATTGGTAACATGGTAGGTTTGGGACAGGGTCGATAGATCAACTTAAGGCAGGGCCTTGAAATTCCCTCTTGAAGGGGCAAAGAAATTTTCCTCTGGCAAGGGCGCTTCTATGAGGAAAATTTAAGCTTGTTTTGAAAACCTTGCAAAGGGCACCACAGCAAAAGCACAGGACACCACGGAGATTGCCTTGGATCAATTCAAAGTCTGTTTATAGGAGGGTCATGAAATAAGGTGACACATTGTGGGGAGAGTTTTGTTCTGTGAAACTGAATAGAGAGAAAGTGTAATAAGCAAGAGTTGGTTTCACTTTGCTTAACTTTTCTTCAGGCTAGGTGCCTTTTCCCTTGCTCAAGGGTGGTTTTTTTTTATAGGGGGCAAACAAAATTGAGTTAAAACGTTCTTAATTCATGGGCTGTTGAGGTCATGTAATTAGGTGACACATTGTGGAAGGAGTTTTGATAATTGAACTAAATTTTTATGTCACATCTCATTGATAAAATGTTCAGAACTTTTAATTTGATGAATAACTTTCTTCTTTTTAGGATATTGATGTGATCAAGTTTATGATAACATGCTTTGAGCTGTACTTCCCTGCTCTTGTAGGTAAGGCTCTGACACCACTTTTTCCATGAATAAGAAAAAATATAGTCACTGAAAACCCAATATTACTACCTGCACCGTGCGATGCATGTGGTTAGCGCATACAAGACGTATGTCTCACTCTACCCCACACCATACATGCCATAGACCCCTACACAAAACACACTGCAGTGGAAAACTTGAATATGGAAATGAAAAACCAATGATGAAGTACACCTTACAAGAAAGATATATGCAACACTGTTTATCATTGGAAGAAACATTAACTATTCTTTACTACCCAACATTATTATATTGAAAGATACTTAAAGGGAAAGTACACTATTGGTAATTGTCAAAGACCAGTGTTCTCACTTAATGTATCTCAACATATGCATAAAATAACAAACCTGTGACAATTTGAACTCAATTGGTCGTCGGAGTTGGGAGAAAATGATGAAAACAAAAACTACCTTGTTGGACAAATTACAAATTTGTGTATTTTCAAGATAGGAATAAAAGACTTCTTGCTAAAAGTCTTTTATTATTTTAGTGAGAAATTACATCTTTTTCAAAAACTACATTACTTCAGAGGGAGTCGTTTCCCACAATGTTTTATATTACCAAGTCAGTTTTTAAGTTAATATTTCTTTTGAGTCATTAACAAACTTGTACCTTCCCTTTAATCAGTTTGAGAGCCAACATTTGAACACAGACAGAATACTGCTGGACATGTCCATTCTTAACTTAACTGGCTTGATGCTACATGTAACTGTAAAAACACTAGCCTCGGGCCTGGGTCCAGAAATATATTAATCATTTTGAGATTCAACATTTGAACACAAACACAAGACCGCTGGACTTGTCCATTCCTAACTTAACTGGCTTGATGCAAACTGTATAAAAAACACTAGCCTCGGGCCTGGGTCCAGAAATATATTAATCATTTTGAGATTCAACATTTGAACACAAACACAAGACCGCTGGACTTGTCCATTCCTAACTTAACTGGCTTGATGCAAACTGTATAAAAAACACTAGCCTCGGGCCTGGGTCCAGAAATATATTAATCATTTTGAGATTCAACATTTGAACACAAACACAAGACCGCTGGACTTGTCCATTCCTAACTTAAC
Organism: Asterias rubens; assembly: GCF_902459465.1. NCBI lineage: Eukaryota > Metazoa > Echinodermata > Asteroidea > Forcipulatida > Asteriidae > Asterias > Asterias rubens. The sequence continues at coordinate 6,871,166 of NC_047069.1, read as the reverse complement.
TGGCTTGATGCAAACTGTATAAAAAACACTAGCCTCGGGCCTGGGTCCAGAAATATATTAATCATTTTGAGATTCAACATTTGAACACAAACACAAGACCGCTGGACTTGTCCATTCCTAACTTAACTGGCTTGATGCAAACTGTATAAAAAACACTAGCCTAAGGCCTGGGGGTCAAGTGATATCTTCGAGCCCTTTACTAGTGGTGGGTTGGATAATTTACTGCATTTAAGACCTCTGTATTTGTTCATACTGTACATGTACCAGCAGAATTACTAACTATCCTGAGGGTATAGAAGTGAAGACGTTTTTTTACCCCTTGGATGGGGGGATAATTAAGCTACTATTTGTGAAGTTTTTATTTATAATAATAATAATATAATATTATTGAATGAAGTATGAAACAATATTGGTCTGTCTCATCATTATGTTTTTCTTTATTTTTTTTGCAGGTATAATGCTGGTTTATGATATGCATTGGGTATTAAATGGTAAGTTTGTTTATCTCTACTCAGACTGTATAATTGTTACAATATTGTTGATTTTTTACTCCTTTTTGTTTGTTGAAGGCCTTAATAAAACAATGATACAGAAATTCTGTTTGCTTTTAACAAATGTGAATACACTATGTAGTATGCCAACATTGGAAAATGTCAAATCTGGTCAAGACTTTGGGTTCAAACAAAGAAAAAATGACCGGAGAGGGATTTGAACCTGCAACCTCCGTATTAAGGTGCTGGTGCGCTACAGTGTTGGCGGCCTCCCTATTTTGTAAATTTCTTCGTTAGGGGGTGCCAGTCAGAATATATCAATGCCTGTCAAAATGCCCAATTTTACAATGTGTTACGCCAATTGGTAACTATCTAAATGACTGTATAATGGCTTCACTGTTTAAACTTACATGTATCTCCCACAGCTATTTGGAAAGTTATCGAGAGACTTCTGTCGAAAGAGTCCAGAGAGCATATCAAGTTCTTGAGAGGGAATGCAATTCAGGAACTCATAGCTCCGGATCAGCTACCACCCTACATGGGAGGCACTGTAAGTCATCTACCAGCTTGGACATGTTCCCTGTATCCAACAGCAATAAAGAGTGCTGATTCTCATTGTATCATAAAGGGGTCAGATTATGATGCCCCAAGTTTATCAAGGGTTTTGGGAAGTTTCATGTGATATTTGCTTTGGCCCCCAACTGCAGGGATGTGATTGCCACACGTGGATGGACGTTGGCTGGCAAATGCTGCCATATTGTGCACGCAAACCAAAAACAGAAGCTCCAGCGCAGCGTTGATCTTTGCTGCTCTACTAGCATTGGCGACGCGCAATTTCTAAATTGTTCGTGCATTTCGAGTTTTCTAAATTTGCGCAGTTATCACCATGCGTAAAACCACCGCACATTGCACAGACACAAAACGAGGTCACTGCTACACATTGAGTCTGTTCCCCAATTCCATTAATACGCAAGCACAGCACACGCGTTAATAGGAACTAGACTTGGTGAAAGAAGCACGCTCCTACCCAGTAAAAACAACAAACCGTACGGGTCCAATGTGAGAACGATCACAACTTATGCGTCTTCTTAGCGTCATTTAAAAAAAAATCCCGTCTGACCCAGCGCTCTGTTTCCACCTCGTTCTCATATATGGCAATACAATTTGATGCAGAACATTCATCATAAAACCAATTAAATACATTTCGGCATGCAAAACTCAACATGAATAATTAATTAGCACAATCTACCCCCCGATTTTCTCAACGGATTCACATGATTCACGTTGGTTGACTTTTTGAGCCGAAAAAGCCGGAAATCCGGCAAAAGCCGGAGAAATCACATCCCTGCAACTGGCTACACTCTGCTCATGAATCATTAGTACTGTGTGATTTGCATACAGCTAATGTCAAAGGTCACACCATGACTGGGCACTCCCAGGGATGGCTAATAAAACATTTTTTTCTTCTAGTACGGCAGCTCCTTTGCACAGTGTGTGTATGTTTTTGTCAACATTTCCACGTGAAATACACCACAGAGTTATTTCATATCGTCCTCTAGTTTTAATAAACACAACTTGAAACCAACCTGTGAAAATATTATAAATTTGGTGGTGGTGAAGTTTAAGAGAAAATAACAAAATTGTTTTGGGTTTTGTCAATTAATTTTGTGCTTTTCCATATCACAGGCTTATAAGCAACAGTGCTTTGAGTGTCTTCAAATGATATTTTCCTAGCTTAGACATGTTAGATAGAATTATGGATTGTTGGTATTCAACTTATTTATCAGTTGAAACTAGTGAGCAAAAAAAAATCACCAAGTTGTGATACTTGGGTCCTTGAGCAAGACACTTTACCATTATTGCTGCGTCCATCGGATGGGACATTAAAAGCTGCAAGTTCCATCTGTTGTGTATTGTATGTAAAAGAACTAAGTACACTTATCGCTAAGAGAAGGTTTTAACCCCGTTGTTCCTGGTTTGATTGACAGCATATTGTGCCACATACCTTGTAAGCCATTACATGGTGCTACGTATGTAAAAGAATATGGCTCATACTGCAAAACGTAGCTCCACAAACCTTGCATGATAAATTCCATGAGCATCACTGAGTGACTAAAAATCCTTCATCTATTGGTGAATAAAATAAGCAGGATACCAGTCACAGATCATACTTGTGACATGGCATTTTGGCAGGTAACCTTAGTCCACTGAGCATAATTGTGTTGTGCTTAGCAAGTTTCCATGCCTCGAAATTGCGTGGTTTTCCTTCTATCTCGTCTACTACCACGGTCGGCCATTTATGGGAGTTGAATTTGACTCCCATACATGTAAATGGCTGACCGTCTTAGTTCGCGACATAAAAGGAAAAGCGTTCAGTTTTCAGTGACACTTGTGTGGATCATTATATTCTATTTTTGAAAAATCTTTCTAATCATATGCATTTTATTACAAACGGTTTCAAATGCTTTACATAGACCAACTCGTCCGATCCAAGGCATCGTGTTCCTTTAAGCAGCTCTGTAAAATTGGGTTCTGCACAGAAGCTGCATCTAAGAAATTTAAAAAACTGTTAAGCTGTTAAAGAACTGTATAAACATGACATCTGTGATTTCTTTGTTTGGGGTAGGACATTTGGGAGTGGACATGGCCTCCTCTCGAGGTTGAGGAGGAGGACGAAGATAAAGAATGTCTCAAGGAATTGATTGAGAATGAACAAGAGAGTATGTTCTCCGTAAACGGTGACGTGTCTCAACTGTCGCACTTTGACGATGTGACACCCGACCCCTCCCCCAAGAACTCACCCACTCCTAAGGCTAATAAGAGGGTCCACTTTGCTCCTGGGATGCTAGAAGCTGAAGAATCTGGTGCTGCAAAGACAAAAATGGTAAATCTTTGTGAATATTTGAAATGATTATAAACCAGTTTATCTCTTTAATGACTAATACAACTTTTAGCAACCAAAGTTTGAGTTGAAACCACCTCAACTCATTAGAGAAAGTTATTACCGCAAACTTGTTCATGTCGTATTACAGCAAACCTCACTTGTGCCCAATTTTATGGATCTGCTTACTGCAGAATTAGCTGTGTGAGCTAAGAACACCTAGAAACGTGAAGTACGCGCACACAAGCAAACATTCCATGCTAACCCATGAAATACGCTTGACTTTATTTGAACCTGCGACTTCCGGATTCACAAACCAGCACTACTGTTTTTCCGAGGTTGACCAATCAATCTTCTTTACAACTTCTTGTTGATACATTTTGTAATAGGTTGAGTTGTATTGAATTGTAAGACTCTGCTACGGTCAAAACATTAGGCCACTGACTATTTTGTTTGGATTTCTACCATAGATCCTTTTGTTTTGTAAGCAACAGCTTTGGTTTGCAACAGCTAATTCTATTGCCTCAAATATATTTTTTTTCCAGGTCAGACGAATGCCCAAGAAGCCCAAGTCTGATATTCATAGAGGACCTTTGCTAAACATAAAGTGAGTATTTTTGAGCAAGCTGAATGTTTTGTTTTTTTCAATGAAAAAGTTAATTTATCGCAAGAACCATCTCTGCCCTCACAGATACATATGTACCCTGTGTCTGCTCAAGGACAGAAATTTCATGATTGGGATTTGAACCCGCATCCTGGGTGTCTCAGCAACTAGAACTTGAGTCTAATGCACTAAATCGCTCGACCCTGGAACATAAGGACATGACCTTTAATTTGACCTTTTTGGTTGAGTGGAAGAAGGTCAAATCTTGCAACTGTTTGTTCCCGCTCTGGGCATTTCGGTACAAAATGCTAATGTCTCTGAAGGATTCAAGTTCTGTTTAAGACTTCATCACCACCCTTTGATTCCCGAATAAAAAACTAAATGACAGCAGTTACTTATTCACAAAAGGTAACTAAAAGAACAGTTACTTTTTCACAAAAAGTGACTTAAATGATAGTTACTTATTCACACAATAAAAGCGACTAAAATGACAGTTGCTTAGTCACATTGAATGATTTTGAACTGAGCTTGATGTATTTGATTGATTTAGACCCGGTGAACAGCTGGTGTTTGCAGAAGCCTCAGATCCTGAAGTAGAACCATCTCTTACAATGACTCTAGAAAACTCCACTAAGAGTAAAGTCGCATACAAGGTGAGAATAGAAGCATAATTGTCAACTTGTCTGGTGTCTTGTCTTTTAATTCAATTTAGTACAATGAAACATTGCTCAAGTTATAATCTTTTCATTTGGTGCTTGATTTTGTTCATTTGGTGCTTGATTTTGTTCATTTGGTGCTTGATTTTGTTCATTTGGTGCTTGATTTTGTTCATTTGGTGCTTGATTTTGTTCATTTGGTGCTTGATTTTGTTCATTTGGTGCTTGATTTTGTTCATTTGGTGCTTGATTTTGTTCATTTGGTGCTTGATTTTGTTCATTTGGTGCTTGATTTTGTTCATTTGGTGCTTGATTTTGTTCATTTGGTGCTTGATTTTGTTCATTTGGTGCTTGATTTTGTTCATTTGGTGCTTGATTTTGTTCATTTGGTGCTTGATTTTGTTCATTTGGTGCTTGATTTTGTTCATTTGGTGCTTGATTTTGTTCATTTGGTGCTTGATTTTGTTCATTTGGTGCTTGATTTTGTTCATTTGGTGCTTGATTTTGTTCATTTGGTGCTTGATTTTGTTCATTTGGTGCTTGATTTTGTTCATTTGGTGCTTGATTTTGTTCATTTGGTGCTTGATTTTGTTCATTTGGTGCTTGATTTTGTTCATTTGGTGCTTGATTTTGTTCATTTGGTGCTTGATTTTGTTTATTGGTGCTTGATTTTGTTCATTTGGTGCTTGATTTTGTTCATTTGGTGCTTGATTTTGTTCATTTGGTGCTTGATTTTGTTCATTTGGTGCTTGATTTTGTTCATTCGGTGCTTGATTTTGTTCATTCGGTGCTTGATTTTGTTCATTTGGTGCTTGATTTTGTTCATTTGGTGCTTGATTTTGTTCATTCGGTGCTTGATTTTGTTCATTTGGTGCTTGATTTTGTTCATTCGGTGCTTGATTTTGTTCATTTGGTGCTTGATTTTGTTCATTCGGTGCTTGATTTTGTTCATTTGGTGCTTGATTTTGTTCATTTGGTGCTTGATTTTGTTCATTTGGTGCTTGATTTTGTTCATTTGGTGCTTGATTTTGTTCATTCGGTGCTTGATTTTGTTCATTCGGTGCTTGATTTTGTTCATTCGGTGCTTGATTTTGTTCATTTGGTGCTTGATTTTGTTCATTTGGTGCTTGATTTTGTTCATTTGGTGCTTGATTTTGTTCATTCGGTGCTTGATTTTGTTCATTCGGTGCTTGATTTTGTTCATTTGGTGCTTGATTTTGTTCATTTGGTGCTTGATTTTGTTCATTTGGTGCTTGATTTTGTTCATTTGGTGCTTGATTTTGTTCATTCGGTGCTTGATTTTGTTCATTTGGTGCTTGATATGGGGCATGGTTGTGCCCCTCCCTCTTTTTTGTCTTCATTGTGTGAATGAAATCTCAATAATCCAAACCTTTCAGCTGCATGGGTTATGTAGGATGGGATGGGTGGACTATTAATATACATACATTCACCACATGATATCATATTGGCGTCTGGTATTCAATCACTCAAAACCACAGTGTCACATTGACAGTCACACAGTAGGAGGGTTGACTGTGTACTGTGTGGATGTATTACATGCTATTATGTTGCAGGCCGATAGAGTTTATCTATCCACCAAAAAGCCACAGTAGGTGATCCTAAATCTACTAAAAGATTTAGGATCTATCTAAAATTATTTTATCCCTCACAGATAAAAACCACAACTCCAGATAGATATAAAGTGCGTCCCAGTGCAGGGCCAATCAACCCTGGAGCATCCATCAAGGTCACAATAACACTACTCTCTGGTGATAAAGACTCCGTACCCAAGGATAAGTTCCTTGTTATATCAACAGAACTCAATGAAGTCTTAAGGTCACCAGCCGAACTGACTGAGTTCTGGAAAAGAGCCGCCAAGGATGATATTGTTGAACACAGGTAAGGCAAGAGATTTTTGGTGATAAGTACACAAAAATCTTAACCTTACTGCCCTCCAAATGTATTAAGGTAATTACTAAAAATAATTATGAGCATAAAACCTTACTTGGTGATGAGTTATGGAGAGCTGTTGATAGTATAAAACATTGTGGGAAACGGCTCCCTCTGAAGTGAAGTAGTTTTCGAGAAAGAAGCTATTTTCCACGAATTTGATTTCGAGACCTCATTATTAGATTTTGAGGTCTCGAAATCAAGCATCTGAAAGCACACAACTTCGTGTGACAAGGGTGTTTTTTCTTTCATTATTATCATGCAACTTTGATGACCAATTGAGCTCAAATTTTCACAGGTTGTTATTTTATGCATATGTTGAGATACACCAACCCAATTACCATAAGTGTCCAGTGTGTTTAAGTCAAAATCCAACTTTATGTTTTGTTTGACTCTGTTGGACCGAGGAGTGCACTTAAAAAACTTAATGCTTTACATGAGATCAGGCAAGCCACCATAATCAGAGTCTTACAGTTTGGGTGCTGAGTTATCAAACGGTGTTTGATTTTGTTGGAGTGAGGAAGGATCCTAGTAAATCATTTGAGAGAGTCTTGGCTTAAACAGTAAGCTGAGCATGGCAACACAAACAGTATATGTTGTGGGAAATACACAAGACCGACAGGACTTAATTAAGTATTGTTTGAATCTTTGCATGGTGTTGAGACATAAGAAGAAACTATAAATAAATAGTAAACTTGCAGGTACAACCATGTGTAAATCTCTTAGGGTGAGTGTTGGCTCTAAAAAGAGCCGGTTGGGTCTTGACGTTTCGAACAGTATACTCTGCTCGTCTTCAGGAGATTTAAGACGAGTAGAGTATACTGTTTAAAACATCGAGACCCAACCGGCTCTTTTTAGAGCCAACACTCACCCTAAGAGATTTACACATGGTTGTACCTGCAAGTTTACTATTTGGTTATAGTTTCTTCTTATGACTTAATTAGTTGTGAGTTGACAGTCTCAATGGTTCAATAACTGGACTCAGGCCAGCACCTCAGAGGATATTTCAAGCTCTGTAATGAGACCTGACTGTTTGTTTGATGTCCAGGGCCCAAATGAGACCTGACTGTTTGTTTGAGGTCCAGGGCCCAAATGAGACCTGACTGTGTGTTTGATGTCCAGGGCCCAAATGAGACCTGACTGTGTGTTTGATGTCCATGGCCCAAATGAGACCTGACTGTTTGTTTGATGTCCAGGGCCCAAATGAGACCTGACTGTTTGTTTGATGTCCAGAGCCCAATTTCAAAGTGCTGCTAAATGGCCGATTTTCTGCTTACTTTGCAATTTCCAATAGCCCTGCTAACCATGAGCACTCATAAAAGGCATACTAACCTTCAATACAATACAATACAATACAATACAATACAATACAATACAATACAATACGTTAATCTTTATTAGATCCCAAAAAGGGTAATGACACCTTCTGGTGCTGACAGAACCAAAATTAATGACGTAATCACGTAATCATGCAAAGAACGGGCAAGATGGCTGCCTAGTTTTCTAACTTGCTGTGAAATACGCTTACGCTTATGCAAAATTTTGTGCTGTAGTTGACACAAAAATGTTAAGCAGCAGTATGAAATTGGGTCTTGGCCTTACGCTTTTAAATTGTAGTTGTAGTTAATCTCACCCACCTGTGATACGTTGTATTGTTTGTTTTCAGGGTCCGCTGTGTGTATCTTGTGTCGAAGCAGCCAAACCTGGACAGGGCACAGTTGAAAAGAGACATGTTATCGTTACATAAGAAGGTGAGATTTTATTTATGGATTTGTTATATTTGTTTACACATCCAACAGCGCATGCGGCAATACAAGGATGATGAATAAGGATCAAGAAGAAAGTGAGGTGTAAGATAAGATGCATGGTGGACAAATACTAAGTATCACCATGTAAGAAACATCTTTTGTGAGTAGTGGTGGCTCTGTGAAGAACCCAGCCACACACACACAGCAGAGTCCAGCATTCTCCAGAAAATGGTCAGATCACCCTGATGGATATGTTGAGCAGAAACCGGCTCTACTCAAAGCCACTGCTACTCACAAAAGAGATTTTACATGTACATGGTGTTCTGCCTTACTTTGAACACTGCACTGTTCAGAACTATTTAAACCCTAAATGCCACGGGGCTTGGCATGTATTAATCATATCTGTGTCTAGCTATAATAATAATAATAACAGACCATTTTTATACATGTATAGCGCTTTTCACGCCCGAGGGGTGTCTCAAAGCGCTTCACATTATTACCCCTGGTCACTGGGCCTTAAATCATTCCTTAAACCATCACAGCTCCCTGGGGAGTATACAGCCTGTGCGCAATATATACGCTACTCTGCTAAATCAATCACAAGAACCATCTCTGCCCTCGCAGGTACCAATTTACCCCTGGGTGAAGAGAAGCAATTATAGTTAAGTGTCTTGCTCAGAGACACAAGTGTCCTGACCAGGACTCGAACCCACACTCTGATGAACAGAATCATCAGAGCCTGAGTACATTGCTCTTATCCACTCGACCACGACACCCCACATGTTGCTATATTGCTGTCAAATGTTCTGTTCTCTTTTTCAGGTTGACACCTTATCACATCAAGTGTCGACCATCAAAAAAGAAACCACCAGACTGTTACGCCTGGCTGTACTGCAGTTCTTTGTTATCATGTGCCTTGTTTTATTCTACAATCCCTGCGGTAGCAATAACAACAGCAGCAGTAGTAGTCGCACTGAACCGTCGTCTAATTCACCACTTGTCGACCAATGTCAAGCGGTTGGAGACTGAGAACAAGTTTAAAAAACACATGTTTTCTTCAGGCCTGGAATTCTTGCAGGCTACGGAGGCTCTGGCCTGAATTGCCCCTGGTATTGGCCTGCCCTTCAAAAGTTTCACATTAACTATAAGATATTCAAATGGCAAAGTGAAAATGGCCTTGCCTTTTTCAGCGTGTTCAAAGATGAAATTCCAGGACTGTTTCTTGTCACTGGATATATGCATGAACAAGCTTCCAATGCCACCAAGTACTACAGGGATTAAACTCTGCCGAAACAAAAAAATTAACAAAAACACATGGAATCTGGAAGGTTGACAATACGCCACCTTGAGTTTTATACCTTTTATACCTTAAGTATTTATAATGGAGACTGAGGACAAGTTTACAAATTATACTTTCGTGATCATAAGACCATAAAGCTTCACACAAAGCGTGTCACCATTGTTCACAGAGCCACTTTTCAAAGTTGAACTCAAATGTTCAACAAACCAAAACTGTTTATGCTGCCCAGCAAGTAAAACTTTAACATTTTACGTTGTAAGCTACACGGAAGACTCCTCCTCGGCAAAGACATTATTGCTCATTGTACTGTAAAAAGACCATGCAAGTCATTTATATTGGGTGCGTTCGTTTAGCTTCCCTGGGTCGACCCCGGTGTGTGGTAAAAAAATTTCCAGGACGAACGTGTGCAGATAATTACCCACGTTCGTCCTGGAAAAAAAAAAGCCACACACTGGGGTTGACCCAGGGAAGATAAACGAATGCACCCATTAGTGAACATTTTGGGATTCTTGCCATCCAACACCCAAAGTTTACTCATGCACTTTCTGAGTTAACGGCTGGGTTTGTATAGGCATCACTTTAAGGCACTGGACATGATTGGTAATTGTCAGAGACCAGTCTTCTCACTTGGTGTATCTCAACATGTATAAAAGAACAAACCTGTGAAAATATGAACTAAATAAATTGGTCGTTCGAAGTTGCAAGAGAATAATGGAGAAAAAAAAAACATTTTTGGCACAAATTGTGTGCTTTCAGATGCTTGATTTTGAGGTTTCAGCTGAGGGCTCAAAATCAATCAAAATACTTAATTAAAAGAAGTTACTTCATTCTAAAAAAAAAAAAAAGACACTTCAGAGGGAGGCGTTTCTCACAAGTGTTATACTATCAACAGCTCTCCATTGCTTGTTACCAAGTTAGTTTTTATGCTTACAATTGTTTTGAGTTATTACCAATAGTGTCCACTGCCTATAAAACCCTTAGCAACAGCTAAAATCACAATGCATACATATATGGTCTTGGTGAAGACAACCTTGCAGGGTACCAGTCAAACAATTATATTATGTAAACAAAAGTTATATTATACAAATAATTCATGAAATTTTAACATCAATTCAAACCATTAAATTATTGTCACGATGAGTTGCCTTTTACAATTTTGATAACTAGCAAATGAGTTTAGATACTTTTTGATAGTCAATCTTTGAAACGTTTGTACAGTTTTTGACGGTTAATAAAAAAATAATACCTTAATGACATTATAGACCTTTCTAATGTTGATAAACAAACCGTGATTTGAATGTCATTCTAAATATCTCTCTGACTGGTGTACAAAATCGTTCTGATTGCAAGATGCAAATGTTGGTAGCTTTGCATTATATTATACCCACAATTTTGTGTTGAGATGCATGTACATTTGCATGATTTTTGTAGCCCTTTCTTTTACTATTAATGTATTTATAGTCTCTATTGCATTGTTGATGTTTTTTTTGTTTGTTTTTCATTCTTTGTTTTTGATTAATGTTTACATAACGTGTTTGCTCAATCTGTATTGTTTTGCTTGAATAAATAAGCCATAAGAGACCATTCATTTCTGTATAATCATCACCATACGCACAGAAATTGCTAATATTGTTGAATAGCTGACATATTGTTTGTTGTGAAAATGTCTGCATAAATAACATTAAAGAGGGGCGTTAAAGGCAGTGGACACTATTGGTAATTACCCAAAATAATTATTAGCAGAAAACCTTACTTGGTAACGAGTAATGGGGAGAGGTTGGTACTATAAAACATTGTGAGAAACGGCTCCCTCTGAAGTGAAATAGTTTTCGAGAATTTCAGGTCTCGAAATCAATTATCTGAAAGCACAAAACTTCGTGTTACAAGGGCGTTTTTTCTTTCATAATTATCTCGCAACTTCGACAACCAAATGAGCTCAAATTTTCACAGGTTTGTTATTTTATGCATCTGTTGAGATACACTAAGTGGGTCTTTGACAACTACCAATAGTGTCCAGTGTCTTTAATTCAAATTCAGTTTTGTGCACTCGTTTTCAAATATTTTTTTAATACGAAAGTGTGGGACAAATTAACTGCCTCTAGCTCTGTGGGCTAGCTAGCCCGGTGGTCTAGTGGTAAGACATCTAGTAGCAATGCAAAGGTTGTGGGTTGTGGAGTACACACACACACAGGCACAAGCAATTATTCCCCCCTAATCCGTGAAATACGTTTGATGTAAGCATTCCCTGCTTCTGTAAGCTCGGATTCTTTGTTTCGATTAGCAGGGCCAGGAAATTAGGCCAAGGTGGTAAGAGAGGTGGCAAGAGGATTAAAGTAACAGTCATGAAAATTAGCTTTATGAACTGCCTTTTTCATTGTTAAAGGATTTGGGTACCTTTTCAAAATGTCCATAGATTTACATTAAACTTACAGGGTTTGAAGATAATGATAGTGGAAAGCTTCCCTTCAAATATTACTTACTGAGGTGTTGTAGTTTTTGAGAAATGAGTAAAAAAATGTCATGAAAACACGTTTGTAAATGATTAAAATAATTTTCGTCTCATGAGACAAAAATTATTTTCATGACATTGTTTTACTCATTTCCCAAAAACTACAGCACCTCAGCACGTAATATTTGAAGAGAAGCTTTCTACTATCATTATTTTCAAACTGTAAGTTTAGTGAAAATCTGTGGACATTGTGTTTTTGTCCTACAAAAGTTACATAGACCCTTTATTAAAGGAACGTTACAGAATTGGTAAGTAACAACAATAGTGAAGATTACAGTTTTACATAAAACTTCCACGGTCTAATTAGAAAACATCCCTTGAAATATTTCTGTCTGAAATTTGATGAGAAACAAATAATCTAATTTCGCGTTTGGAGTTTATCGCTCAGTGAGCGTTTTATTCATTCTTGTTTTGGCATCGATACAATGCAAAATGTGTAATCTGTTTTTCACTATTTTCTCGTAATCGATCTCAAAATTCTACAGGTTTGTCAGTTTATGTATATGGTGGATTACATGAAGTGCTTACACTGCCAGCAACCTTTTTGCTAGCAAACCAATTCTGTAATGTTCCTTTAAGGTTTTGAGAGTACAAAGTACATACCTGGAGTGTCTGTCATCTTGATGCACGTTAATTACAGTCTTTCTGGATGACTACCAGAGATCCTCTCTGCATGCTCTCATCCTTGTATTATGACCAAAACCTCTGACATATAGCGCCCTCACACTGTAAGAAAAAATTAGTTGTGAAGTTTACAAATGAAAATTAAATTTCTTTAACTAAGTAGGTGCTCTGTTCTTGTTATTTTGTTACTTAAAACATGATGAAAAATGAAATAAATTCCATGGCTTTATCAATAAAATTGATTGTAATGTAAATATAGGATGTATGTAAATTTAGAGTTGGCACAATATTTTTGTACACTGATTGAACTGTAATGCTGAAGAGGCTTCCATGTGTTGTCTGTGAGTTCGCTCCAAATTTGCTGACCGTTTTTTTCATAGAAAATAAAATGAAGTTTTTGTTATCAAGGAGTGATGTTCTTGTGTACAGGATTTACTCTATGATTTGTATTGTGATTGTTTTTCACAAAAAATAAAATGAAGATTTTGTATGTGAATTATGATTTGTATTATGATATCATTATGGGTATACAGGTTATTCAAAGCTGTGGACTCATTTATACGTGTACAAGCACCTTGTTAGGGTCTACAAGGTGCTATGCCCCAATCTGCAGATAACAAAAACACTGATGCAAGCTCCCTTTTCTTAAAGACGGTGGACACTATTGGTAATTGTCAAAGACTAGCCTTCACAGTTGGTGTATCTCAACATATGCATAAAATAACAAACCTGTGAAAATTTGAGTTTAATCGGTCATCGAAGTTGTGAGATAATAATGAAAGAAAAATAACCCTTGTCACACGAAGTTGTGTGCGTTTAGATGGTTGATTTCGAGACCTCAAGTTCTAAATCTGAGGTCTCGAAATCAAATTCGTGGAAAATTACTTCTTTCTAGAAAACTATGTCACTTCAGAGGGAGCCATTTCTCACAATGTTTTATACCATCAACCTCTCCCCATTACTCGTCACCAAGGAAAGTTTATGCCAATAATTATTTTGAGTAGTTAACAATAGTGTCCACTGCCTTTAATGACAAATATAGAGCTGCTTAAGCACAACAAATTAGCTAAGCAAAACAAAATAATGCTTACCAGAATATGGGTACCAACCAATTTGCCGTTTCTCATTTACAATCTGTTAATAGTATTTTGCTAATTTTCGCTAGCAGAAACACTTTAAAGGCATTACTAACAAATTTCACAGGTTTGTAATTTTATGCATAAATGTATGTTGAGATACAACAACTGTGAATGCTAGTCTTATACAATTACCAAAAGTGTCCAGTGTCTTCATGGAGAAAAGGAATATATAATTTGACTAAATAAGAAACTGGTTTTTTTCTTCACAACAACTGAAAAAGTGGTGGCAGGATCTGGAAACTTTTCAATTGGCACCATTTTGGACACAGCCTACCAATGTCTTGCTCCAGGACACAATTAAGTGTTACAAGCTTTATGAATTGCCTTCTTTATGGTGAAGATTTTTAGACTAGTTCAAGTTCAAGTTCAAGTTCAATTTTATTTCCACTCAATCATTTCAGATGACAAGATATAACATAGAGTAGTAAAAATACACAATAGATTAAGTGGTGGAGGACTCCCAAAAGCAAGCTTGTAGGGTGGAGTCCCCCAGGGATGTGAGTAAATACAAACGTAGTTTGTTTTCAGAACAATGTCTGGGATATTTAAAACACGACAAAAAGTTACTATGTACCTGCATCGTGGTGCACATGGCGAATTGATGTCTTTGTGGATTGTTACCTCTCCTCTCTGCATACTCTCATCATTGCATTAATGGCCAAAGGCTCTGACATATGTAGCGCCCTCACACTGTAAAAAAAATAGTTGTGTACTTTATTAATAAAAATAAAATTTCTTTCAAAAGTAGGTGCTCTTCTTTTGTTATTTTGTTAAACTGTTTCTTCCTTTCACCTGCACCCTGTACTCTAGCAACACCCTTGGATTCACTGGTCCACGTCTTTGGAATGCTATCTCTAGCGGTTTAAGAACAATGCCATCCGTGGGTTGATTTAAGATCTCTTACAAAAGAGTCCTCCTCTCCCACTATGTAACATAGCTTTTCTCTCCACTTATCTTACTTTTGTCGTCTTCAGTTAGCCTGGTTTAATATTCTTTGTATCTTGTTGTCAGCATTTTGTATTGTCATTGTGTGTTTGTCTTGTCCTTGTTTCTTCTTCGCTGTTTGTTCGTTTGTTTGTTTGTTTGTTTGTTTGTTTATTTGTTCACTTGTCTGTATAAAGGCTGTTGTCTACAAGCCTTGGCTAACTCTAACAGTCTCTTGCTCTCGCTCCTCTCTTGTACATAGTTAATTCCTAGTTATTAATTCATCATTTGCTTTCAGATTATATTGTTTCAGTATAATTTAATGCGCTTTAGATTTGTAACATTTCTATGTACTGTTCAATTCTCACAATTGTTCTTTTTTTTTAACAGGTTTCGAGAAAGAAGTTATTTTCCACGAATTTGATTTCGAGACCTCAAATTTAGAATTTGAGGTCTCAAAATAAAGCATCAGAAAGCACACAACTTTGTGTGACCATGGTGCGACAAGGGTGTTTTTTCTTTCATTAATATTTCGTTTACCTTGTAAACCCTTATAAGGTGCCAACTAATTGGGTCTCAAAAAATTCATCACTGCAATAACCTATCTTTCTAAAAGTTTGTATATACTCGAGTATTTATTCCTTGTTTGGTAGATACGTGCGCTATATAAGACTTTGATATTATTATTATTATTAAACTTTGATGACCAAATGAGCTCAAATTTTCACAGGCTTATTATTCTATGCATATGTAGAGATACACCAAGTGAGAAGACTGGTCTTTGACAATTACCAATAGTGTCCACTGTCTTTAAAAACTTGGCAAGCATTGTTCATTTTCACTTCCATTGTGAATAATAAACCCCTTTTTACACAAACCCAATAAGAAAAATTAATCAAGATTGCAATTTTGCTTGTTTGAATAATTTGTAGCAGGTTTGAGTGTGGAACCATTCCTCAACACACCACCAGGGCCCAATTTCATTGAGCTGCTTAGCGCAAAAAATACTCACAATTGATTGCATAAAAACTTACTTGGTAACCTACAACGGAGATCTGTTGATAGTATCAAACAATGCGAGAAACGGCTCCATCTGAAGTTACGTAGTTTTTAAGAAAGAGGTATTTTTTCTCACTCAAATATTAAAAGGCTTCAGGCCTGAAGCTTTTTCTCAGGAATCTGAAAACAAACAAATTTGTGCAACAAGGGTGTTTTTTATTCCATAATTCTCTTGCAAATTCAATGACCAATTGAGTCAAAATGTTCACAGATTTATTATTTTATGCATGTATGCATATATTGGGATACAGCAAGCGATAACACTGATCTCGGACAAGTGCCTAAAGGCAGAGTCACACTGCAGCGGTAATGATAACGATCGCGAGGCTAAGAGAATGCTTTCTATTGGTTGAATTGCTCCACGCACACGCTCAATCAACCAATAGAATGCATTTTTTTGCGTCGGGATCGTTATCATTTTCGTTATCGCTGCAGTGTGACTTGGCCTAAAGACTCATCCACAATAAAGACTCGGTAAAGACAATTCATAGGGTTAAATACAAATTCAGGTCGTTTGTTTTTATTGTTGTATTCAGTTCAAACAAATATTGCTAAACATTGTTGTTTCAGTTGCACTTTATAATGCACACTTATAACTTACAAACTTTAGTGGAAGGAAAAGCTACAACATTGGTTTTAAAGGAGTGAATATACCACTTCCATTCAACAACTTGCAACAAATATATCAATAAGATATGACCTATGAAGATTTAACTATACTATATTTTTAATTTTTCCAAACTGTGTAAGAGGTCATAATATTAATATTTTCCCAAACTTCTTTTTTTAGTCTACGTACAAGCATTTTTATCCAGTCAGATTCAACCAAATATTCATTTCCAGAAAATCACTGAACTTTCTTTCAGCTGTTGTGAGATGTAAGTATTACTGAAAAAGTTTTGCAAATCTTTTACTTGGCAATAGATTTGTCAAGAATGTCTTACTTTAGCCGCACTTCGAAACGGTAACCAATGTTGTACCTTCCCTTTACCATTCTATTACAAATGAGGCAGTATTTTAAAGATCCATTATATTAAACCATTTGACAATTTCCAGCACTGCCAGTCTAATTACGGCAGAATCTTTCTAATAAACTAAATCTCTTCTCGACAACACCGAGAAAACCCCCCAAAAAACTCAAAATTCTCCAAACCTTTACAACATGATAACCAGCCAAACAATACAACCTATATACATGTACACATTCCTTGACACCACATCACCAATCAACATGTCAAGCGGATTTTGATTGGCTTATTGTATTACATCTACATTGAAATGACTCTGGGCAAACCAATCAAAAGCTCTGGCTTATTGTTTACAAGTTCTGAACTGCCACTGTAAATTACAAACTGTCCTACAACTTGATCGTGTGTTCTATCTCGGTCGCACTAATTTATATGTCCCTTCTTTTTTGGCGGGTACCAAAATATGAAACAATACAAACAAAACAAGGTACACATATGTATTTCAGGTTTTACCTATTCATTTTGCATACATGTTGCTTCAAATGAAAGAAAGATTCAATTCTGAATAAGGTACAAATGTATTGGCAAATAATGCTGCATACAACCAATTTGATCTCGTAAAAAACTTCAAAGACAGAATCGTGGTGAATTTCAACTTTATGAATTCACTATCACTTCAAAAAATCGTACAATTGTATATCTAGATATTTTATTAATAATTCAGGAAAAAAGTGTCCATAAACAGGACATTAAAACAAAATATGAAAAAGGGATTGGAATACACTCCTGGCTGACATCCAAACATTTTTTAAATTCAAACTCGTTCAGGTTTGCATTTGTAGCAGTTTGCATTCCACAATTACAAACAGAAGTTTTCAACAAAATATACTAGCATCAGAACATTCAACAGTTACTTGCCCCAGCATTCAAACCTCTTGCCTTTTTTCTTAACTGAATGACCCATTAAAGCCGATTGTTTTTGCAGTGTTGTAGTCGAGAGCTTTCCAGTCGTGAGTTAAGTACTCCGGAGTACTAGGGTTCAAGTACTCCGGAGTACTAGGGTTGCCGAGTAGTACTCAAGTATACGACTTGGGATGGGCCAACTGATAAGTACCAATTCCAACTGTTGAGTACTTTATAGAACAAAATTCCGAAAATGAGGTATTAACAAACTTTGTTGGGTTTTCCTAGATGACATTGTGAGCTTGTTATGATGAATATCTTTTAAACAAACTCAATATTAGACAACTTCAATTTTACTGCTTCCTGTGCTTTGTTCCTCCATTCCTTGCATTAACGCATGTAGTTAAAAGCAAAACAGGTGGTATTTGGAGTAAATTTTAAGTCTAGTATCATGTTTTGACTTTCGGATTCATGTACTACATCACTTTTGTTTTGTGAAAGGGTCAAATAATTCACATCCTCTAAATTTCAATAACCACACCAAAGAACCAGCAGGTGAAGTTTACATCAAAACTGGTGGTGGTCATATTTGAGTGAAATAACAAATGCTTTAAGTTTTGCCAGGGATATTGTGCCTCCTAATATAGGTTGTTCCCGCTTGAGTTTCAATATTGTTGATTGGAACCTGTATCTCTAAATAAGAATACTAAAGCCCCTTTCACACAAAAGCAATTTAGCAAGCCCTTGCTAAATTGTAGCATGGTTGTAAAATTTTACAAAATGCACCTCGTGTGAAAGGACAATAGTTTTTGGCAGAGGTTCGGACCTACGACAAACTCATTCCATAGAGAATCTTCTAGTGCCAACAGCACATGTTGCATGAACTGGTTTTTATGTTTTAAATAAAAGATTATTTGTGTAACTAACACATGATTTGCTTACAAACAAATCAGCTGTGTTTTGCACTTTTTTGATGTTATGGTTTTTTACAAACAGTATAAAATAATACTCGGTATACTTTTTTCCCTCCGAATAAATTGCCACAAACCTGTACATAAAAATTAATATAGATTGTCTCAACTTATTATAAATAATAAAAATTTATGTAAAAAGAACATTAGAAAGTATTTTGTGTTAAAAATTCTTCTAAACATTCTTTTCAAAATTATAAAAGAACTTTTTTATTATTTAAATTATTACTAGAAACCAATACTGAATAAATAAGAAAACGTTAAAAACATAACCAGACCAGTTTAGTTGATAGAGTTAGGCTTGTGCTTTTGTATAGTGGTTATAAGGGTTAGGCGAGGCTTAGAGTTAGAGTTAGGTTTGGTTGAGTTGCTTCAGTTGGACATATATTATACAGAATCCATATGCACCTAAAAAACCGAGTGTTCTTGATAAAGCAGCATTTTGTTGATAGCCCGGCACAAGGATGTAAGGCTCCGCAACCTTCTGCTAGGCACGCTACACATACAACACTTTGAGGCTCATGTGTAGCATAAAGCTTTCAGAACCAAAATGGCTACCTTTTTAACAATGATGTCTTTCCATAGTCCTTAACTTGCATGCAGTTCCGTTTTCTAATTCCTATTCTTATCGTTTTGCAATACACGCACATCATGTGACATTGTTTACAATACACGTGTATCATGTGATATCGTTCTGCAACACACGCGCATCATGTGACATCGTTTTGCAATACGTGCGCATCATGTGATATTGTTTTGCCGTACAGGCCTGTTTCGTGATATGGTTTTGCCGTACACGCCCGTCATGTGATATGGTTTTGCAGTACACGCCCGTCATGTGACATCGTTTTGCAATACACGCGCACCATGTGATATTGTTTTGCCGTACACGCGCATCATGTGATATCGTTTTGCAAAACACGCACATCATGTGACATCGTTTTGCAATACACGCGCATCATGTGATTGTGTTTTGCAATACACTCCCGTTATGTGATATGGTTTTGCCGTTCACGCGTGTCACATGGTATCAATCCTCACAGCCTACGACACATTGCACTGCCATTACGTGAATTTACCACTAACCAAAATCTCTAAACTCTACTCGATGGTTTCATTTTGACTCTTATCAGTTGTCGTCAGTAAAGCAATGTAAATAAATACTAACATTCAGCCTAGACCCACTTTCTCTATAAAGGCCAGTGATGGTCAAGTGGTTAAGAGCATCGAATTCAAGTTCTGGTGCTGATTCACCGGAGTGTGGGTTCGAATCCCGGTCGTGACACTTGTGTCCTTGAGCAAGACACTTGACTATAATTGCTTCTCTTCACCCAGGGGTATAAATGGGTACCTGCGAGGGTAGAGGTTGATATTGTGTATGAAAAAGCCACAAGCGCCTTACAGTCAGTTCAGGGCTGTACTCCCAAGGGAGCTGAGAAAGATGTTATTGGCCCCATGACCAGGGCACTAATGTAAAGAGCATTGATACGGTTATTGTGAAATGCGCTACATTATATAATAATTTGTTATTATTATTATGGTCATCCACAGGCCAACGTCTTGTGTCAAATAACAGAAATAATGAAGATTAGTTTCTTATTCGATAATCAAGATAAATGTCTTCAATCCAATTCAATTCAAACAACATTTATCGATTTATCTTCAAACAACATTTATGTTGTCGATTCTTTTGCTTTCATGACAAATTTAACACTTTTCCCCCAAATATTCAAATTTCAACTAAAAAACTGGTGAAATTTTGCGAAATTTTTGTCAGAAAACTCACCGGCAGTGGTCCCCTAAACAACTTCTTTGTGCTTGATTACCTTTTGGTCAGATAGGAAAGATCTTGTTGTAAACTGCTGTTTCCGTTGAGTATCGCAACCTGAGTTTGTCATAGGCAAACTAGGGTTTTATGCTTTGGGTGATTCACGTAATGGCAGTCAGGCTCAGTGTTCTCTTGGTTTTACTTCAAGCTGTGTCCTCTAACGGGTTAAAGGGACAGTACAGAACAAATGGTATATTTCAGTGCCGTTTTTGTAAATTGGTAAGGTAAAAGTTGATAGGTGGGCAACTAGTGGTCATACAATATGCAAATATTTCCTGTTCATTATTCACAATCTAATGTGTACAGAGTATTCAAGAATGTTTCAGTAACAAAAAAATTCATGTTGTCTCAGTTGAAATTTAAAGAAGCACACACAGGAGCAGAAATTCAAATTTGACCGCCAGAAAAAAAACCCCATCTACCACAATTAAAAGTCGAATTCCGTTAACTTGTTATGTTACAGTCCGAGATAAATGAAAAGTCACCTTAAAGGTGAAAAGTATGGTGTTACAATATTTGCCCACAAAAGAAAAAACAAGTGAAAAAGTTCACTTTGATCATGTGTATGATATATATATATAACTACCCTGGTTTTTGGTAAGATGACCAATATTAGTTGAGACAAATTTTAATAACAGAATTTTCGACAAAACCTGACACCTCTGACTGAAGTCAGAATACAATTTGCACAATTTACAATTAAAAATTATAGAGTACATGTGTATATATATATATATGGTTGTTGTTGACAGAAAATGAATGCCAGCCTCAGCGGTATAATCAAACAGACCACCTATCTTTGGCATAAAATGTTTACATTGATTGCACTCCTCATATGAAAACTATTAATTCAGCTCTAGGTAGAGTAAAATATCATAGAGCTAGGGGGGCAGTTTTCCCAAAAGTACCATCATTGGTACAAGAGCTATATTAACCTACATGTAAACCAATCGTCATAGAGAAGCATGTATAAAAAAAACTTGCTTATAAGAGTGTCTGCTTAGCAAAAGTTAGATGAGAACCAGTGAAAAATAAGATAGGCTACATGTAAATTTGGTTGGTAACCTGTTCTGTGCTAAGCAATTTTCATGAAGCAGCTGTGATCAGAAAACTTTGTTTATTGGATTGATCTTCTGAGCAGGCAAAGGTTCAGAGAGAACCACTGAAAAATGAGATATGCTACATGGTATTGTAACCAGTCTGTGCTAAGCAATATCTTTTCTTTGCTTACAAAATAGTTTGTGTGTAAGCATACGGTTATGAAACAGGCCCCAAATTTGACAACGCTGCTTAAAGAAACAGTGAAAGTTAGGTCTCGCAAAACAGGCTAGCAACCCAAAAAACTCTGCATTGGGAAAATACTTAAGACTAGTTCCGTGTGATATTATTTATAAGCACATGAATTTGTTAACATGGCTTAAGCCTGGTTCATACTTCCTGAGAAAGCGAATGCGAAGTGAATTTTGGTGGCGCAACAATTTGTACGCACTCCATTTCCCTTTGTGACGCAGAGAAATTCGCTTCGCTGGAAGCATTCCCAGGAAGTATGAACCGGGCTTTACAGACCATTTTCAGCCAATGACGAGCTTCTATAGTTAGGATTCCTAGACCCAATAGCACCGCTCTGCTTTTAGTGGAAGAGGATTTTGTTGTGTAGACGTACAGGTCAGCCATATTGCATTAATTAATAACAAGTGTTTTTTCCTCAGTGACTGCTCTAATAAGTTCCAACACCTCTATGTTCTGACAACCGCTGGTGATCTACACACCAGGAAGGGTAAAGGCCGGTTTATAGTCGGTCTCGCAATGAAAATCTTGACGCGCGACACAGTTTATAGTCAAAACTGTGTTGTGTTTTTTTTTCGCGCTTCAAGATTTCCATCGCTCGACCATCGCGCAACCAACCATAAACCGGCATTTAGGGTTGGGTTAGGATCAGGAAAATACATCAGGGGTGTCAAAACATAGGCGTGTAACTGTTTTTCTACAGCACTTGTGAATATCGTAAAATTTGTTTATAACTGTCTGCCGACATTTTATATAAGTGGAAATGTCATCAAATTTGAGTGAAACTTGTACCTGGTTGGGGGAAGGTCCCCAGTTGAAATGCTGTACAAAACCAATGGGAGCTGCTGCTATTGAAGTGCCATCAAAAGGGACAATTGATGGAATAGGTCAAGTAGAGAACAAAGACATTCAGACGCTGACAAGAATAATTAATTTCCTTAAAAAAAAACATACTTTGCAAATGTTGCTTTGAGATTATCGACCAGAGCAGGGTTCACAAGTTGGACTGTTAGTCTTACTTGAAATAGATGAGAGTATTAGTGGTAGTTGGCAAGTTGGCAAATACGCTGCAACACACTCTCCCACAGAAAAATAATGCCCTTGAAATGCCACTGACAATGAAAGTTCTTGTTTCACCTTAGGCTTAAAAGAAATTTCAGTAACAAACTGCGAACTCTGCGTTTTGCGATTATTTTATTTCATGTTCGCAGGTTTACATAAAGGCATCAGGTTCAGTGCTGATCTAGGTTCTATGAAAAAAACAAAAGCGCTAAGTCAAATTTTGTTTTATGTTGAACCAAGAGCCTGGATGACTTGACAAGTTTACTGTCCGGAGCATGCTTACAAGATAAATGCAGACTTTTGTCTGGAGCTACACTTTACTTCTTTGTTCTGGGCCAAAATTTCAAAAGAGCTGCTTAAGCACAAAAAGGAGCTTAGCCAAACAAGTCATGCTAAGCAGAATAAGATGAAACCAGCCAAAATAACAATTTGAAAAATTTGTGACTGGTATCTTGTTTGTTATTGCTTAGCAGGAAATTATTAATCAATATTTTTTAAAAAGATAATTAAGCAATATTATTTTGCGTAAGCAGCTATACCAAATTAGGCCATGAGGTCAATTTCATAAAGCCTGTAAGCACAAATACTTGCTAAGCACAGAAAAAAAGTATTGCTTAACAGAAATAGGTTACCAGCTAAAGTTGACATTAATGTGACTGGTGCCACGCTCAATTTTGGCTTTGCAGAGGAAATTGCTGAGCGGTATTTTCTGCTTAAGCAGCTCTATGAAATTGGCTCTGGATACGAAGAAGCCACATGTAACAAAATAAACAGCCATGTTTTCAGAGGCTGTCTTGCAACTTTTCACTTAGTATTTGGCCCATTTTGTCCTGTGTAAAAAATTCAAGACTCAGTATAAGTCTTGACGACAGTATTGATTTGGTTGTACATGTAGTTAATTGCGATATATACCAACCGTCAAAAATGTATAGTTCACAAAATATATCAATTAATTATAACTCTAAACTCAATTAAGAACTGTTTAGAACACCCTGTGTCACACCACAGGTAACAATTAATAAGTAGATTTGTTCACCAACATTTGTAGAATCTATTCAAAAAGAAAAACCCCAACAACCCTTAAACCGAGCAATGATCCTTCAGACACTGGAAGCTTGCAGGCTCCAAAAGAGAGAGCCTAGTTCTATAGATTCAGACTTCCTTTGTGTACAGCTGTTCTTTGGTTGGCTGTGCTGGGTCCAGCATCCCCGATACTGACCATAAACACATTGTCTTTATTTTCACAGTTTGCGCCGAGCGAGGGGGCAGATTGTCTCCAATACGGGCTGCCTGGCCCTCTATTGGTGGCATTTTTCGGGGGATTCTGTTCGTGCTCTTCGTTTTCAGGAGTCCGTTTTTTCCGCTGTTCCTCAAGAGAGAGCATGATGAACTCGTCGAAACTCTGATCCAGAGTCCGCTGCTGTTGGGACTGCTGGCTGAGTCCGGTGTCCGTGAAGCGATTGGGTTGAGAGACGCTGCGCATCATTGGCTTGTCCTCCATAGACACCGAGGGCTGCGGGGGGTTACGCAACAACACGTCGCTTGACTGCGATTGACGTACGAGGGGTCGACGATAACGCGGCTGATCCGATCCTGGTGTGGACATGATGTCGTCTGAGTTAGTCGTCACGCTCATGATGTCCGACTCAGGGACGCTCTGCAATTCCCGCATCATCGGGGTGAAGCTGGAGTATCCGGCAAGAAGAGACAGATCGTGGGTTTGCTGCTCCCCTTTGAAAGGGCTCTTAGGGAAGCGGAAGTTTGCCGATTTGGTTGGGGTTGGCTCAAGGGAAGGTGGTACCTCCAAGGGTGGTGATAGTTCCTTCCTATGGGCCAACTCACATTCTAAATTCTCAAACATCCGTTCAACATCCTGTACAACTTGAGCTTTTAAATCCGGACTGATTATGTTTGGTTCGGGGCTATACAGCTGTCGACTCTTTGCTTTGTCGACATGCCCGTTTTCTGTTTGTTGGATTGTCTCCCCGGGTTTAACTTTAGAAGTTTTGACTGGGCTTCTCCTTGCAGCTCCATCCTTTTTATGTTTATCCTGTTCTTTGTCTTCCTTAGCATGACCCTTCATTAAAGGTTGGTCCTCTCTATGTTCTGATTCGCTGCTTTCTTCGCTCAGACTCCGTGGTCTTTTCATTTTGTGTTTGCCTTCCAGGGAAGCTTTCCCCATTGGAGTTCTTTCCTGTTTGGAGCCCTCCATGGCAATATAATGCACTCCGTTTGTCTTTGGCTTAATAGAATCCTCCGATTTGAATGAATGGTTACGTTTCAAACCCACGCTGGGTAATATCTCCTCAGCAGGGGTCAACCCAACATCCTGATGCACCAGGACTGACGACAATTCATACTGCTCAGAATCTTCATAATCATAGTCAGGGACCACACCCATGAATTGTGTGATGCCCTCACGATCCACGCATCCGCCTTTCTCATCCATTGCACGCAGGAGATTTGCATGGTCCGTTCGCGGCACATGTTTCGGCGACACTTCGTCTTCCGTTTCGCTCACCCCCGATTGGTCGATGAGCTGAGATGATTCGCTTAGTGACGTCCCCAGAGAAAGACGCGAGTTGTGGAGGGACGAGTGCTGTGAGGAATGCTGCGAGCTCTTACGAAGCTCTTCAAAGCTGAGGTTCAAATAGTCATTCTGCGATTGCGGAGAGATCGGTATGGTGTTGTTGCTTCCGACGCCGTTTGTTCCGTTCGCGGCAATCTCTCCTTGCGTGGATTCCATTTGTAGGACATCACTGCTAGACATGCTCGGGGAATGCGTGCAGCTCAGCGCCTGACCCCGCATGGTCAGCACTAGAGAACGAAATAGTTGCCAGTCGCCGAAATTCATCCCTAAGACTTCCTTGAGTTCCTCAAGATCACACTGCATCAGTACGTGACCGTTGACATTGTGCTCTGCAATTCTAGTCTGGTACCGTGGAATTGAATGTTTGTCAATGCCCTCCAGTTGAAGTAGACGATCACACACATCCTTGACTGTTAGGAAACCAGGGCTCGGGGTACCACTCACAGCAGGACTCGGTATCTAGGATTTAAGAACAATAAGTTTAATTATAATATCAAAGTCTTATATAGCGCACGTATCTACCAAACAAGGTACTCAAGGCGCTGAGTATATACAAACTTTCAGAAAGATAAGTTATTGAAGTAATGAATTCTGAGCGCAATTATGTAGCACCTTATAAGGGTTTACAAGGTGCTACGGCGCATACAGCAGCCACAGCCAGGAACACTGGGGCGAACCCCTCCACTTTTTGATAAGTGCACTGGGTTCTTTTACATGCATTACACAACACATTGGATCAACAGCTTTACGTCCCATCCGAAGGACGAAGCAATGGTAAGTGTCTTGCTTAAGGACACAAGTGTCACGGCTGGGGATTCGAACCCACACTCTGCTGATCAGAAACACCAGAGTTTGAATTTGGTGCTCTTAACCACTCGGCCATGACACTTCCACAATAGACTGGGCATTCACCAAAGAACACTAGAATTAGAAATATGTTTCTGTTTCCAAACATTGAGACCTTTACCGCAGTCTGGGCTCTTTTTCATGAAGCTTTTCAGAAAATAAATCGCTTAACAGAACATGATTGCTGTTCAAAAGAAATGTCACCAACCAAAATGTTATGTGATGTTCACAAGTAGTGAATGGCTGCCTAGGAATTTTGCTGTATATCATGGTGACATGAAACAAAAGTGACGCCATCAGTGCTGAGTGTTATCAGTGAAATTATAAAACTATTGTATACTATATATTGATGTCAAAGAAAACATCAAAGTGTGTAAAACACCAAAGTTTGACATATTTTTGACTAATATGGGATTTGGGCATTGCATGGTGAGGTACATGTACATGTGTCAATATATATTTGGTTTGTGGTTAGTGAATAAAACAAGAAGTCTGCTCGATCCACTAAAGCATGTATCTACATGTACTTGCTGGGTAGATTATGTTCTTTTGAGAACTTGTCTTACTTTAAATTCTATTATGGCGGAATAGATTTTTTGGAAATTCTGGAGACTTCTCAGTTCTGAAAAAAACTGCCCTGCTTCTTAACTACTACCTGGGGGAAGTTACATGTAGAAAATCAGTCGGGACTACTACTTTAGACCTAAGTCGTCAATGATCGGTATTGCATGGTGTATTATGTACTGTGCTACGTGTAAATTGATCGGTGCCGTCTTGGGTCAAGACTAAAACTTATCCATGCCTGCCATATCTGCGTGGTTGAGAGTTGACGGCGAATTGACTGACACAAGCGAGTTGACGGCTATTAGTAAGACCGGGTGTGATTCGCGCGCGATCGCTGACAAGCCATGGAGTTCTCCATGGTTTTAATGACGATTTTCAAGTTTTTCGAATTTAAAAATAGCGAATTCGGAAGCATAAATCTTGGAAATATCTGGCATTTTTTATCCGATTTATACATTTTAGATTTTGAACAAAACAAAACCTGAAAAATTTTGGGGGTAAAAATAAGAAAAGTTGGTTTTCCGATTTAAATCGGAAAAGTTGCATCTCTGTGTAATCCATGTGACATACAACATCGGAATTCAGTCTGAGGAATTCGACATTGAACATTCACTCTTGAATGAACAAGTCATGGTACCAGACATCATTCAAATCTGACTCGTGAATGGCTTATTATCCCATTAGCTCTTCCATTGAGCAACCATAGCTGTCTGGGAAAGAGGCTAAATGTTAGTGGCTTGGCTGTTTTGTATGATATAGACCAATCCGCCGAAACAAAATTGGTAGCGCCCTCTATTGAAAATTACCAACTGCGGTGTCTAAGCATTGAAGACACCGCAGCAAATGGCACGCGGTTTCAACACTTAGCGCCCGGTGTGCATCGGATTGGTCTATACCAGTTCAAGTTTTTTGGAAAGGTTCACAGCTATAACAGATTTCTAAAGTAGGATTCAAACCATTAACGTTAATTGAAAGTGTTGTTATTGGGAAGGGTAAAGCCTCATTCATACTTCATGCAAATTGTGAAAGCAAAGCGAAGTTAAAACATCCCTTCGCAGAATGCATCGCAACTACACATACAACCAATCCAGTTGCAGAATTAGCAAACATGTGAGGGCGCACTTTAAGTAGTTACGAGTTTAAAAAAACTGGTGCCCCAGCTGTGGAATTCAGATATACACAAATGGAACACTACTAAAAATACAGTGATACCTCACCATGCAATGCCTCAAACCCCATGTGATCAACACTTCATCAGACATGCAAGAGGACATGTCCGATCATGCTTAACTTTTGTACAGTGTTTCTCAATTTTCTATGGCACTTTTTTGAAAAGAAAAAGAGGGAATCAGCTGATCAGCTGAAAAGTTGCATGCCTGCTTCACATGGAACTTGAAAGCTATGATGGTCGAAAGGAGGAAAGAATTCTCACGATGAATAACACAGAGTTTTTAGTCTTTTAAAGTTCAGTCCCATGGCCTAACGTCAGAAACTCCCCCAAACTGTGCTGCGCTGGGGATAGGGACTTGACGAACCCCGCAGTTTCCTGATATGTAAATTTATTCACTTACGCATATGTAAACCATGCTGCGTGATATGTTTTGTCCAATCAGACGTTTTCAAAAAGGAGACTCGTTCATTTGTTTTTTGTGTGGGGTTAAGTACTTATGAGTGTAGGGGGACATTTCGCACGAAAACGAGACTGGAATTAAGTCTAAGTTTGTTTTTTTCACATCACAAATTCCCTGCTACGAAAATTTGCTTTCACTTGAAATATAAATGATGCTTTTCACAAAATTCTTACAAAGTTGTTCTGGTCCATTTTTTCTAACCCTTCTTTGGGAAATATTTTTGACAAAAGCTTACTGACCAGTGAGTGACTGCATGAAGAACGATCCACAAACAATAAAGATACTTCAAAAATTGTTTTGAGTGTAATAGTAACTTAGAACTAAAATGGACAATCGCATTAGAAAATTCTATTACAATTCTTGAATTTTGAGTGATTTTAAACTAAGAAGACAGAAAATTTAACAGTTTAAATTACCCCAAAACCTGAACCAAACTAAGCCAAAAACTCCTTTTGAACATTTCCCATAGCTGAACTTGCAAAATTCATGAACAAACAACAAGTTTAATCCTACTTAAAGACTTATTCTAAACCTTTTGCTCGCACATTGTAAAAACTGTAAGTGAACTCTCACAAAAGAAGAGTAAATTTTTCAGAAAAACTTATGAAGATTTGTTTCACAATGATTGATTTAATAAAAAAAGGGAATCTCAAGATTCTGACACACTGGGCCCAATTTCATAAAACCTGTAAGCACAAAAATGTGCTTAGCATGAAACTTTTTCCTTGATAAAAACAGGATTACCGACAAAAATGCCATGTGACTTTTAGGATAAGCAAACAACAGCTGAATACCAGTGTCAAGCAATATGTAACAAATCAAAATTTGGTTGGTAATCCTGTTTTTATCAAGGAGTAAATTTAATGCTAAGCAAATTATGAGATGGGGCCCAGCTACACACGTAATTTGTTAATGGAGAGAGCTTAGAAAATGTATTTGATTGAAAAGCAGGAATTGTCGTTGGTTGTACTGTCCTTATCAAACAGGGAGGAGTTGTGTCAAAACAAACAGCACAACATCAGGAGGGAGAAAAAACAAAACCCATCAAAAGTAGTTCAGAAATCTACGCCACAAAGAGGTCAGCAGAAAGGGGGTCAAAGTTAGATCAAAAGGAAAACACATTTCAGAAATTCGGGAAGATTTGTTCGTTTATAGATATTTTTTTTAACTGGTGTCCACAACAACGGTTGGGGTTAGATTGGATAGCTAGGTACTATGGAAATGGATAGGGGAGAATCAAACAGAAAATGTGTGTGTGTGAAGGAGTGAGGATAAAAGCAAAAGGGAAGGGGCCAGTCAAAAGTAGAAACATACTAGAAGGTTTTATTACCTTAGCTACTGGTATAATAATTATTTCAGGCTGGATGACGAAACGATGAAAACAGAACAAAAAAAGATATTCAGTCGTGGCGATCAAAAGAAATTCAAGCTATGATGGTTTCGTCAAGAGCGGGTGAAATGTGAAATGTAAAAGGCAAAGACTGTGCAACTTCTGTACAGAAACAATACATGGTGTGGTTCTGAAAATAAAAAGACAGCCTTACGTTCTCTGTTTGGCGAGAAGATGGAAATTTCAATACACCTCATGGCGAAATTGAAAGATTATGAATTCTTGTTTTCTGAACTTATGCTTTCACGCACGCGCACAAGCAAAAATTCCTTGCTAAACTCGTGGATTCAACACTTCAATACGTTAAGCAGAGCCGCGAAATTAGTCTATAACTGAAGGCAGAGGATTAAAAAACGTCGGTTTATTCACAATGTACCTTTTTAGAGAATGGATTGATGGCAGCCATCTGATAGCTGAGCCTTGATGGTGTGTCACTCAGGGTGGAGTACACAGATGATCGGCTTGACACTTGATTGGGGAAGTTACTGCCGAAACTCTGTGGGCGTGGCAGGGCGGTGATGTTGGGCAGTGCTCCCGCCAAATCCTGGCTCTCCAGCGAATCTTTAAGGGATAAATGTAAAAATAAAGACGCTTCAACAGTTTTAAAGAGTGTAGCACACATTTCAGACAGGTGCTCCAGAGTCGCGCCGAACCAAAGTCTGAATTTAGTACATGAAAAGTTTGACGTCTGAAACAGTTAGGAGTGACTGGACGCTCCAGAAGTCCAGAGAGCAACTGTTGCCGTCGTTCCGAATGGCTCTGGAGCGCCTTGGTTTTAGAAGTTGATCTGGTCATGAGATGAACCTAATGTAAATGCTATGATAAGTTCGCCTGTCTGAAACCAAAATTGATTAGGGTTGACCTAGAGTCGCTCCTAATCTATTTGGACCTAATCTATTTTACTCTGGCATCCCCTGTCTGAAACGGGTGTTAGGGCACTTAACAAGGCAACAAACTTGTCCTAAAGTGAAGACCACTTAAAGGCTCTATGTAACTTTTGTAGGACAAAAAACACAATGTCCACAGATTTATTAAAAACTTACACAGTTTCAAGATAATGATAGTCGAAAGCTTCCCTGGAAATATTACGTGCTGAGGTGCTGTAGTTTTTGGGAAATGAGTAAAACAATGTCATGAATGTAATTTTCGTCTCATGAGACGAAAATTATTTTAATAATTTACAAAGGTATTTTCATGACATTGTTTTACTCATTTCCCAAAAACTACAACACCTCAGGAAGTAATATCTGAAGGGAAGCTTTCCACTATCGTTATCTTCAAACCCTGTAAGTTTAATGTAAATCTATGGACATTTTGAAAAAGTACCCAAATCCTTTAAGAGGAAAAATCTTCAATTTCTATACTTCACAGCACGGTTTCACAAAGCACTTAAAATTAGATTCATCTTAAGATGCGTTGTTAGTATCACTGTGGCGTGTCGTGGTATGAGTAGTCTAGTTCACCAGACACAAGCCCTGGTGTTGTCAGCAGCAGAGTGTGGGTTCAAATACCGGTCATGACCCTTTTGCCCTTGGGCAAGGTACTTAACCATAATTGTTTCAGAAACGTTGGGAAGTGGTGGATAATACCCATGCCTACATCCTTACAGACAGCTGATAATGAGGACATTTGTTTTCTTTGCCAAGTCAGGGTTTTATTGTGGCAATGATATTTCAAAAAAAAATTATTACTCAAGAAGTTCCAAAAGGTTCAAACAAATAATACCGCGGATGGGCAGAGTTATCAAACAAAAAGTTTGGTGGCTGTGCAAGAAATTACTGAACAAAAGAAACTGTGCTAAAACTTCCAACATATAATGGCATATGGCGTAGTGCAACGCCCAAAGAATTATGTTTCTGTTTATTACACTCAACTAAATATTAACATAAAATACAGAGCCCTCTTGTGACATCCGCACACACTCACCTTTAATCTGTTTGCGTAGATAGGGATCCAGATGGCAGGCACAGGGTAGGAAGCGCCGTAAGTCACTGACCGTCAGCACAGGGTTGTGCTTGGTCAGGTATACAAGGAAACTCCGCCCATCTTGGTCTAGGTCCAGTAGAGGCTCAGCTTCTCTGCTTGTTGGGATCTCATCCAGAATTCTAGGGGTGAAAACAAACAGCTTGTAGGTTTTTCAGGACAGAGACGGGAAACAAACCCTCAAAGGATATGGTACCCAACCCTCGCTACCATGGGCAGCGCGCCGTATCACCCGCTAGCTCTGGGAGGGAAACTCCGATCCGTGTCTTTTATTGGCTATCATTTACGTGCAAAATATGAAACACTGTGCATCTTCAAAAAGCTATTTACGTCGAAACGGGTGCATTTAAAGATGTACGTATTCACTTTTTTTGTCACGCAACACTAAACGCCAAGGCAAGTTTATGACTTTTATTACACACAGCGCATCCAGCGTGTGCGCGACTAACGCCCAACACAGAACGGATCAACCACAGGACTAATTTTAATATCCCATGTGTTTGGATATTTTGGAGTTACACTTCCAGGGGTTATGATCGAGCAAGGCATGCTAGGAAAAAATGGCGCGGTAAGATCGATCACCCCTGGAAACGAGGTTGGATGGTACCCTCTTTGGTCCCAAGGCATCCCCTTGATGCAGTCAGCACGGCACCCAAGCATTTCCAGAACTTAAAGAAAACTATTGGAAATTACTCAAAATATGTTTTAGCATGAAAGTTTACTTGGTAAAGAGCAATGAAGAGCTGTTGATAGTATAAAACATCGAGAGAAAGCTCCCTCTGAAGTAAAGAAGTCTCTGAGAAAGAGGTAATTCAAATATTAAGACTTCAGGCCTGAAGCCTAATAGGCATTCGAAATACACACATTTGTGCAACAAATGTGTTTTGTTCTATTATGATTCTCATGCAACTTTGATGACCAATTGAGTCCAAAATAATCACAGATGTTCTATTTAGTGCATAATGTTGGGATACACCAAGTGAGAAAACTGGTCTTTGAAAATTACCAAAGGAGTCCAGTGCCTTTTGGTGACATGATGCATTAAAATGCCCTTTTCCAGAATTTGGAATGTCTGATTTGGCTACAGTTTTAAAACTAAACAAAGGATGGAAATTCTGATTCAATTGGAATGGTTGACAGGTTTCTAGTTATTTTTTATTGTGTACACAAAGTAAGGAAAGAAATGTGTGAATGAGAAAAACGTCCAAACCTTTCGAACAGAGCCTTGAGTGGTAACTCGTCATCAAATGCATCCTCATGGCCCCGATAGTAGACGGCAAGACGTGAAGTCCTGTATGGCCACTTCTCAGTCAGATTGACCCACGAGGCCAGTCGCTGCCATTGGAACGTAATGCTATTGGCCCTCAAGAGACGACCTGCAAGGTCACGGCACATCTGAATTATAGCACTATTAGCACTTTCATGTCTGACTTGGCTTTTTTCCACTTTATACCTGATTGTTTCATTGGGTTTCCAGCAGCACAACATACAGACATTATATGTTTAGGAGACATACATTGTACGCCCTTTGACGATAGTTATTTTGTTAACTTTTATGCTCTCCTGGGCACCCCACTGTTGTTTTACTTAGTTGTCTTAAATATTTTTAATGTATGTACATGTGCTTGTTAATGTGATTGCCCAAATAAACATTATTATTATTATTATTCCAGGCTGGAAGTAAAAATAATAATAATAATAATAACCGTATTTATAACACGCCTTTTGCCAAAGGATACAAAGCGCCAGGTATTATTACTGCAAGGAGTGGGGTGAATTTTTGAGATATAAGACCTAATCTTTAAGCGCCATGTAATGGTTTACAAGGTGCTGTGGCGCAATATGCTGCCAATCCAGCCAGGAACACCGGGGCGAACCCCTTCTCTTTTCGATAAGTGCACTGGGTTCTTTTACATGCAACTAACAACCAGATGAGCATTTGGAGAAAACCAAGTTCGACAAATTTGACAGTTCTCAGACATTTAGGCCTACTAGCCAATGTGGAAAACTTAAATTTGACAGAGAAATGGAAATCCATACTCCGCCATATTTTTTACTGCAAGGATGGGGCACTCTCAAAAATATGTTGTCACTATCTGCCAAAGCGATCATTGTCAAGTACGTTTTAACATCTGCGTTCTGTCACTTTTGTGGGCAGTATAGTTTTAGTTGCTTCTTAACATCTGTGCTCTGTCTCTTCTGTGCGCGGTACAGTCTTTAGTTGCTTCTGAGATGGGTTATAATGGCTCCTTTAAAAGTCTTATTGTCCTCTTGATCGATATGATGTCCGGTGGTAATGTGTTCCAGTCTTAAAACTTTTGGGGGTATAAAATAATTGATCTTCAAGCAGGCTTAACTCCGTTATTCTGATTGGTTGATCCATAGCAACCAGAGTGGGGTATAAACTCATATTGCATGGCACATATCACACCCTGCGTCTTGTGTGTTCAAACTGAGCGCCAAGTTTGCTTGAAGAGAAATACGTATCACACACACGCTTGTGGAATACGAAAACATGGAACGCGTCTGTGTCCCATATCCAACTCGGCCATCTGCCTCGCTATTTATTTTCTGTATTCTACTCACGCTTGTATGATAACTTATAATATTTGAAGCAGTCTTTGGGTGAGAACAGATGGTAGGTCTTGCATGCTGTGAATTGTGTCTAGATTGGAGTGTGCTGTGTAAATTTACATACCTGTGATGGATACGATATTAAGAAGACGACTCATGCTACGAGGACTAAGATCGCTGAACTGTTCGTCTGACGCTAGGAGCTGCGACACATCCCTAGTGGTGCCGGAGTGCATCCTACCTAGCGCCTGGTTGTCGCTCTCATCTTTGGATAAGTGGTCTTGCTTTGAGGTTGTTGTGATTGTCTGCTGGTTCATCTCAGGCTGGATAGTTGAAGGCAAAAGAGAAAAATGACAACGATATTTTGGTTAAATAGATGGTAAATTTGCATTGGGGATAAAGAATATTCACTTTGGTTGTACCCATCACCGATGTGTCTTAGCACTGTGGGGTGTCGTGGCCGAGCGGTTAAGAGCACCGAACTCAAGCTCTGGTATTTCTGTTCAGCAGAATGTTGGTTCGAATCCCCAGCCGTGACACTAAAAAAAAAAAGGAATTTAAAAAAGTATCCTCGAGGTCTCCCCAAAAAAATCTACTAGTGACACATTTGTCAATCGGTTCCTCTGGTCCCATTATGTTGGTCAACTACCCCAGGGACAACCTGATAAAATAACAAACAAAACGCAAAAATTATAAAAAAATATTTTACAGTTTGGTGTGTTTATCTCAAGTCAACTCTGTTGAAGCGTCACTGAATGCGACAGTGCCATCACTTTCCAAACAGTTCATTTTGGCTTTACCCATATACACCGATGTGTGTTTTAGCACTGTATACTCGATACTTTCCTGAGTTCTGTGAACAAAAATCACAGGCATAAGATACTTGGGTGGGATTCAAACCCACAAGCTTTGAAATTCTAGAGCAGTGTCTTACCAGCCTTACCAGCTAAACTAAATAGATTGCCTGGTAGCTAGAGGCAGTTCAAATCCTATGTTTTAGCAGCGGGTACCGCAACGATTTAATAGATGTTACTTTGGGTTACTTTGAAGTTAAACTCACTGCATTGTGAAACCATTCTTTGAAGATCCAGGCTCGGTTTCACAAAGAATTTATATTGAAATCACGACTAGACTGTGCAAGTCTTTCACATATTCAAGTATTGGGACCAGCAAAATGAGGGAGCTTGCTTCCTTCATCAGGTGTTATCGCAATGAATGGGGGACCAAAGTGGTTTGAACACAGACAAGACTTGTGTGGTCTAGTTTTTTTGTATAGTTTTTTTGATGCAAGTCGCCAGACACACAAGGCCTGAAGGCCACTTCAAAGTGTGGGCTACAACTGTTTTTTTTTTTCCAGAGGCCGTTACCACCTACTCCTAGGGCTGAAACAGGGTTACCCCCTTTTACAGTCCATACGGATGTGGGCTTGGGTATCATCAATCCGAAGCCTGGCCCGTAGAGCAGAGAGCACTACCTCCCCAATTTTACGTAGCAAGTGTCACAACCGGGATCCGAACCCACACCCTGCTGATCAAACACCAGAGCTTGAATCCAGTGCTCTTAACCGCTCGGCCATGACACGCCACAGTGCCTAACCAAGTATGATCATCACAACACAAATCACTATGTTGATGGTTATAATTAACCTGAGAGATAAACCTTAGTGTTTTGAGAAATCGAGCGCAATAGTATCACACTATTTATCCAGATATATCAAGATAATTCATCTTCTCTCAAAGTTTGACCTTTTTATGGAATAAGTCAACTTGGCGTGATCATTTATTTGACCAAGGAGATGACATACTGACAACCAAAAATCGACCTTCCATCTTATTCTTAGTTACAATAAATCACCCAAAGTGACCATCTTAGTTTCAATTAAAACCTAGTGGGTTAAACTATCACGATATGTTAGTTTTAGTTAAGTTGACTTAGCGAGATAAATCATCTTAGTTTCAGTAATTCAACTTACAAGATAAAATATCTTGATAATGTTAGTTTCAGTTAAGTTTTTTAGCAAGACAAATTAACACAGTAAGTCAGCATCTCAGTTTCGTTAGTTATCTTAGTGGGATTATTTATCACAATTAGTCACAAGTTAGTTTTAGTTAAGTTGACTTAGCGAGATAAATGATCTTATTTTCAGTAAGTTAACTTAGCGATATAAATTTTCCCGATAAGTGGTAGGCACACTTGGAGCTCCACAACATTCAGTACAGTTATTTAACATCTTACAAATGGCTGTCAAATAAAAAAATTCAATTCTTTGCATCAACACACTCCCAATTTCAATCCCAGTTTTTCCCCAATAGCCGAAATTGAACTGAACCCCAAATTGATGCAAGACAATGCAATTATTTTTATGTTTTGATTTCGAGACCTAAATCTGAGGTCAAACAAAATTCGTGGAAAATTACTTCTTTCTTGAAAACTACGTTACTTCAACCTCTCCCATTACTCGTTACCAAGTGAGGGTTTATGCTAATAATTATTTTGAGTAATTGCCAATAGTTTCCACTGCCTTTAAGTAAGCTATTAATTAAGCAACACACAAACAGATCAGGGTCTAATTTCAAAAAGCCTGCAGGCCCGAAAAAACTTGCATAGCACAGTCAAGTATTGCATATGCAATAGATTTCAGCCATTACATGGAGTTCACAACATTGCTGTGACTGGTGCCAGACTAAATGTTTGCTTAGCAAAGAGCTCTGCCAAGCAGTATTTCTGCTTAACAACTTATTAACATTGGGCCCTGTAAACAACAAAGACAGTTGAGTAGTTTAACTTTAGGGGAGGGGGGGTGGTTGTGTAGTGAAGAAGGTTTTGTTGGGAAATTATTATAACTGCTGCCGATCGACTGGTAGGGGGCGCCAGCACGACTCCATGTCAAAGCACTGTTGGCCACCCCTGCAGGCCGATCAAGGGACCCACTTGCCATAGAGGGCGTCCTCTGGCTTAGGTGTTCTTATTCGTATAATAGTCATGACCTTTTTTTAGTGTAAATATTTAAAGCTCCGGAACAAGGGATAGAAAAACCAGTATTTATATTCTTAGCAATCGACGCTACACTATGTAAAAGTGCAACTGGATTTGTAGATGATTCATTATCTATCTTGGTTTAACTTAAACTAGCTTTCTTATGCCACAAGGATCAAGGATTTAAGCTTCTTATTGCGCTGAAGGCCCCCCCCCCCCCCATGTACATGTAGTTTTGTGCACATATATTTAATAATTCCAGTACTTAAGTACACAAACTGCACACAAACTGTAAACAACAAA
The DNA here is from genome assembly GCF_902459465.1 of Asterias rubens. Taxonomy (NCBI): domain Eukaryota; kingdom Metazoa; phylum Echinodermata; class Asteroidea; order Forcipulatida; family Asteriidae; genus Asterias; species Asterias rubens. Next base: position 6,833,405 of record NC_047069.1, on the reverse strand, counting down.
ACAAAACAAAACTAGTGTGTGGATACACAATTAATGCTATTATTAACTTCATGCCTATCTAACAGATATTATATGGAAAACAAGTTCAAATGCTGTGTTGAGTATACATTGTAGTAATCAGTTTCCCAAAAGCAAAATGTGCATTATGGTCCCGGGTACCAAGATGAAATACACCGAGTTCGTTGACGCCAAGACTTGGGGCCAATATTTATGGCTGCTTAGCAGAAAAGCTTGCCCATCAATTTCTTTTGCTTACCATAAGTAAGCAGAATACCAGCATTGTACATTACATGAAATTTTGACTGGTAACCGAGTTCTGCTAAGCAAATAAAATTAAACACATTCTACAAAAAAAAAACATCAGTAATGTAAACAAGTGACTTCTAATCTTTTCCAAATGATTATGAAATTTCCACATTCATGTTTATTTTATAATGGGTCCCTAAAACATGACAAATCAATGAAGTGTGTAATGCATTTCATATGTCTGTTATCACAGATCAGGCATGATATTTTGCCGTTGGAAAAAAAAGTAGCAATACTTTATTAAGCCAGTGGCTGACCTACTTGTACACATGGTGTAGGCTTTAATTGACATTTCAGATCATCGAAACTACAATTTAGTTTATTTTTCCAAGAGTAACAAAAATCAGACTCAAGTGCCAAGAATACTTACCTACAGAAATGTTCATTTTGGCCATGATTGTATATTAGGCCTATTGCACAATAATAAGACCAAAGAAACTGAGAAAAATCATTTCAAATGTATGCATCTTTGGCTGGAGAATTTCCTAAATCCTCCGAAATCCTTCACCCTATGGTTACTCAACACCAAAGAATTTGGACTTGGGAAAAGATAGGTATGCCTGACCCATTGGTTGCTGTTTGGGCCAGGAGCCCTACATGTAAATCATCCACAATCAGGCAGTATAATGAAGTTTTTTTTTACATGTTTTAAAGGAACACGTTGCCTTGGATCGGTCGAGTTGGTCTTTGAAAAGCGTTTTTAACTGTTTTTTTTATAAAATGCAATGGGTAGAAAGATGTTGTAAAAGTAGAATACAGTGATCCACACAAACATGCCTCGAAATTGCATGGTTTTCCTTTTACCTTGTCGACTAACACGTTCGGCCATTTATCCCATAAATGGCCGACCGTGTTAGTTTGCACAGTAAACAGAAAACCAGGCAATTTCGAGGCAAATTTGTGTGGATCATTGTATTCAACTTTTAAAATATCTTGCCAACCATGCATTTGATAAAAAACGGTTACGAGCGCTTTTTATAGACCAACTCGTCCGATCCAAGGCAACGTGTTTCTTTAAAGGATACATATGAATAATGGGAAGATAAAAAATAATTAGTGGACAACTTTTTTAAGACACATTTTAGAGGAGTTGAATATTAATAAACGAAAGTAATTTTGCATGTGAATGGATTTATTAATGTGGGTTAGAATGACAGCTGGTTTATCATCGTACTAAGAAAATCTAACGGTAATAAAAAAAACCAGAGTTCCTCAAACAGATCTCTGCTCAAATTTGTCAACAAGTTTGCAAAGATGTTTCTTCTGAAAGTGTTAAAAGTATGGCTCAGGTGATTTTCCCCAGCAGCCCCCCCCCCCCCAAATCAAAATAACTCTGACTTTACTTAGTGTAAAAGTTTGTTTGTTTCTAGAGGAGTAATTCTCTTTTAAATCTCATCTTTTGAGAATGTTTGCATGCAATCTCAAAAGGCAAGAGAAATGAGCACACCACACAAATGGAAAATATTTCTGACAACAAAACATTGTAACCATGCTCTTCACTCAAAAAGAATATAACACGCCAAATTCTGTATCATTTTGAAAACTTGCTAATACAAGTCTTGAAAACTAGATTCAATTTGTTGCACCAATTCTTCGCCTTTCTAAAGCCACACTTGTAACCTTCTTGAAGGCACTGTATACGTTTGATAATTGTTCAAGACCAGTGTTCTCACTTGGTGTATCCCATCATAAGCATAAAATAACAAGCCCGTGAAAATTTGGGCCCAATCGGGTCATCGAAGTTGCGAGAAAATGATGAAAGAAACAACACCATTGTTGGACGAATTTGTGTGCTTTCAGATAGGAATAAAAGACTTCAAGCTAGAAGTCTTTTATTATTTTAGTGAGAAAATACCTCTTTCTCAAAAACTACGTCACCTCAGAGGGAGTCGTTTCACACAATGTTTTATACCATCAACAGCTCTCCAATGCTCGTTACCAAGTCAGTATTTAAGTTGATATTTGTTTTGAGTCATTACCAAACGTGTACCTTCCCTTTAAGGATCTTTTAAAAAACATGTTTTTTTTTTTAAAGTGCTGTTTGATGCTTTGCATGGTGTGGATAGTAAGTACTTTTGACTTGTAAACTAGCAGGTACTACCATGTACATAGTATAAACATCTCTTGGGAAATATATTTGCTATGAAAATAACCAGTATGGTATTGACGTTTTGAAAAAAATATAAATATGTTTTTGGGGAGTTTTTTGTTTTCCTCTGATTTTCTTTGTAAATCTGATGGCTTAATGATCTTCAGAAATGCAGAGTATACTGTTTGAATGAATGAAACCATAACAGGCTCAGTTTCAGAGGAAACACTCCTCGAAAAGAGCTCTATAGGCCTATACGGTCAGGCCTTTAATTTCGTTCTAGAACGGGTACAGCAACTTTCCTCTGAAAATAAGGGGCATATCTATGAGGAAAATGTAAGTTTAAATTGGAACTTTGCAGAGGGTACAACAGCAAAAACAGAGGGCACCACAGCAATGGGAAACCTTTCAGACGCTAAGCGTGCCCTTATATGCTCAGTATTGCGCATGTACATGTAGGTTTGCGCATGCGCACTACTGGCAAGAACTGTGAAAAAGGACATTCAAGAATCTTCAATTGCTGTGGGTTCTGTATGGTTGTGCCCGTAAGTTTACTAGTCACTGCAAATTCATTGCATGGTGATGAGGTATCAATATATATTGATATACAGCAAATTCTTGTTTTGATATTTGACGTCCAAATTTTCTTCACATGCACTCACTTGATAATGTACAGTACCAGGAATGAAGGGGGGGAGGGGTGGAGTTGGGTTCTCATTCCATGAGTCATGCACCATGCCAAAGATGCCACTATCCACAGATCATACATAAAAGAAATCAAACAGTTTGTTACAAGTTGCTTGATCACTGTTTCTTTATAGATTCAGTTTACCCTGATTTTCTGTGTAAATCTGACCGCTCGACGACTGTTTTCGTTATCTTGATTTTCGGAGATGCTTGGGAGACCCCACCGCAATTGCTGTGCACAGAAAATGTTTAAAGTCCTTTTTTAACTTAAAGGGTTTGGGTACTTTTTGTACGACACAAAAAAACAAAAATCCACAGATTTACATTAAAATTACACGGTTTAAAGATGATGGTAAAAAGCTTCAATTATAGTATTATTGGTGCTGTAGTTTTTGAGAAATGAGTAAAATAAATTCACCCCAAAAATAAATTTGTCTCAGTGAGACGAAAATCATTTTAGCATAATCAACAGATTTACCCGACTCTCCTGAAAAAATTGCTCTGTGATTTTCACTTTTTCTCTCTCAAAAACTTGACAACTAATGAAGCTGAAACTTCTAGGGGTAAATTTGATCACGTATATCTTCATTCACAGTGAGTAAGGAGTCAAGTCATGGCCCAAAACATCCTACAAGAGATATAAAAATCCTTTAAAGGGAAATGACACCCTTTTTTTAAAGAGAAAAATCATTCCAACCCTCTAGTTCTCAAAAACACTCACATGAACCAACCTGTGAAAACTTCATCGTATTCGGTGGTGACCTTCAAGTGAAGCCAACAGAAAACAACTATTGCTTTTTTTCAGAGATTTGGTGCACATTTTTATCAAGCTTATTTCGGCAATTGAAAAGCCCAATGCTAGTTTCTCGACTTTGAGAGTGCTCCAGATGGACATTTTTACAGGAGGATTGGTACTGCTTCGAGCTCGGTGTGTTTTCATAATCTGGAGACATCTGTACCTTTTTCAATTAAAGCCATTATACACTTTCGGAACAGAAAAAAAAAAAAAAAAAAGTTCACAGATTTCCAAATAACTTACAGGGTTTACAAAAGGTAATGGTGAAAGACTTCCCTTGAAATATTATTCCATGAAATGCTTTACTTTTTGAGAAAACATAAAAACAATTACCAATACTCGATATCAAGAGTTACAGATTTATTTTAAACACATGTCATGACACGAAGCGTGAGGAAACAAGGGTGGGTTTTCCCGTTATTTTATCGCGACTCCAATGACTGATTGAGCCTAAATTTTCACAGAATTGTTATTTTATATGTAAGTTGTGATACACGAAGTGTGGGCCTTTGGACAATATGTTTACCGAAAGTGTCCAATGGCTTTAAGGTTCAATGCATGATTTTAAATCCACAAGTTTTCTACTTATCAACTAACACTCTGCACTAATGCTAAAAACAGAAACTCAGTATGTTTGGGCCATGAGAGAAAATTGGTCTTTTTTAGCAAAGTGACCTACACTATGAATATTTGTCAGGGGATTTGAAAAAGTGATCATGGTGTGTGGCTATTCCGATTTATTTCCATTCAAAGTGATGCAACCACAATGAGGCTGAAAAGGAAGTGGTCTGGTACCTTGCTAGACTACATGAAGTTAGTAATATCATTGCCAATGGGGGGAGACAGGGAATATTACAAAGATGGCTGCTGTGTGCTGAACGTATACAATGTAGGAAAACAATGATTTGGCAACGAGCTTGCAAGTTGCAATATCAAAAATTCCAAATTTACATTCCTCTTATTTTGTGTCCATGTTATGTTGAAATAGATGTGAAGAAAGTAAAGACTGATTGATATTTCAAAGATGGGTAAAGTCACAAAAGGTCTAAAAACTATGTTGGCTTCATGCTCTTTTGTCAAAGACTTGTATACCGCACTTTTTGTTTGATCCAGCAAGACTTGCACAGTCCTTTGCTTTAAAGAAGAAAGCAAACTAAAATAAAATTAAAATAAATTACACAAATTTTGTATAAAACTCCATTACATTTTTATTTTTAATACAAAAAAAAATAATCTGAAGAAGGTCCGGTTGGTTTGGGTCGAAAGCTACCCTACTCATTATATTAAACAAAATATATATATAAACAAATGGTGTAGGTATAAACCTGACAACATGAGAAATGTGCATTGAGGTTAAAACTATTTTGACCTGTCCGAAATAAAAGGCATGTCTTAAAAACTGTGATGGGGGAGGAAAAGTTTTAAGAACATTTTTTTCTTAAAAAGCCTTTTGGGTTTACTGAGTTCAAGGTTAAAACTAATTTAGGTTGATGGTTCAGAATCATTGAACATGTTTATTTGACTGTTTTTATAACAGCAAAAAAGGGAACACTCAACGGCAACAAAAAAACAACAGACATCTCATTGAGCAACATTGACTGCAGGAGACGGGGATTTTCCATTGGCAAATTGGAACAGAAGGTGACAAGAATTATGTATTCAGGCCTGATACTTCACATAGGCGATTGCTTACAAGCTCTTTGGTAATTGCCCTGGTGCCCATGAAATGCTCATATGGTGCCCTTTACCAATAAGTAAATGCCTTGGTGCCCTTGCCCTTTCAAAATGAAGCATACAAGACTTTGTATTACCTTTTGATTCGACGGTGCCACATGGTTCGTCGTGGGGCTCCCACATTCAGCATTATCCTTCAGCTTGATCCCAACTTCCAAGTAGAATGGCAGGTGAACAAGATTCCTCAGGTAGTCGTGCCCTCTGATATTAGATTCCTTGAAGACAGTGTGTAGATTTTGATCGATGGCCTTTGCAATGATGTACGGGTCAATAGCAAGGATGGTTATGTACGGGTTGTCAGGCGAGGAGAACAGGGCCTTAATAGAGTCCAATAGGTGAAGGATCTGCTCTTGCTCGCAGCTGTCCAACCCGTCAACGACCACCACCATGCGGGTCTGCGTTCCTTGGTAGCCATCGACGCAGTGCACAAACTGCGACAACGTGTCCGCCTCCGACTTCAGCGCCCGCAGGAAGCTCTCTGATTTCAGGTCGCAGTTGCGGGTGGCGCCGCGCCGTAACCGCAGCTGAGGCGACCACACCACATTGAAAATGAACTGCAGTAGTCCGATGAGGTTGACGAGGAGGGCCACGGCGACCACGCAGCCGTTGGTTATCATGGCGATAAAGATGTGCTTCTTCATCTTCTGGGCGAGGGTGTGGCCGTTCAGGAAGTAATAGAAGAGAAGGACTAGGAAGGCGATGAGGCAAGCTAGGACAAGAAGCGTGACAAGGAACCGTGGTATACAGCAACGATGTTTCCATCTGGATTGACCTGTTGGAAAAGAACCACAACAAACCATGGATGAGCTGGTGGCAAAGCTTAAACTAGGGACTAAGCTTGGGCAATACTGCTCTTATTATCACACGATGAATAGTCATAAAATATCGCGATATTCAATTATATCGCGATTTATATTTCGCGTCTAAAATTCCTACATATTCCTATGTCAAATTTAAATACTCAAAAAAAGTTTATACCCAGTTTCCTTGGCATTAAACGACTGAGAATATTTCTATTCCCCCTGGACAGGATGCCCATTTGTACTACTGGGTGGAGAGAAACAATTAGGATAAAGTGACTTGCTCAAGGACACAAGTTTCATTCATACATTCATTCAATGGTTTATTAAAAATCTATTCAATTCGCTGCCAGCAGCAGAATTACATGAACAGTTACATAGTTAAAAATTTGGAGTAAATTATTACATTACTATCTAAAATGGCCTAAATCTTACACAGAAAAACTGAGAGAGAGAAGTACTGGTCACTCTTATAGGGAGGAGAACAGTTACTTAAAATTAATTATCAATATAAACCACAAGGGAAACTGACTGGGTAAATTTTGAAATGATTTTTGGGGTTGAACAAAGAATTGACTTGAGTGGGATTCGAACCAACGACCTCCGGATTAACGTGACGGCGCTCTACCAACTGAGCTATCTAGCCCTATGTTGGCAGTGTCCCTATTTTGTCAATATCTTTGTTCGGGAGTGCCAGTCAGAAGCCATACAACCGTAAACTGCCATGTAGCCAGGGATCACACCCAAATTACGATACAACCTGGGAAGCGGCAGCCAGGGGATCACCTTAAGGGGATGCGACTTTTTGTTTCAGATATCAATATAAACCACAAGGGAAACTGACTGGGTAAATTTTTTCAAACCAACGACCTCCGGATTAACGTGCCGGCGCTCTACCAACTGAGCTATCTAGCCCTATATTGGCGGTGTCCCTATTTTGTCAATATCTTTGTTCGGGAGTGCCAGTCAGATTAATTAATTAAACATGTGAATTAATTAAACGACAAGTGTCGTGATTGACACTCGCTCTAGACAACACCCCATAAAAGTGTTTACAAAATCTTGTTGACATTATTATTATTACCTTCTGCGTATTTGTTTCTGGTGACTCTGTACACCCTGGATGCCATGAAGCCGAGGTCTCTCTCAACCGCTGCACTGAGTGACGCTACAGCCTTCGATAACGGCGTCTCTCCTCCAATGTTGGACAGGTGTAAATGATCCCCAAATATAAATCTAAAAAGAAAATGAGAGATTTATGTGAAAGGCACTGGACACGTTTGAAAATTGTCAACGACCAGTATTCTCAACATATGGGCAATTCCACAGAAAATGTTACATCAAGGTGAACAAATTTAATTTATACACAAGCTTAGTTTTCAACTGAAACTCAATGAAGGTCTATATTTTGGTGATCAAATGAAGAAAGTAAGAAATTGCATAATTTTGACATTTTTTCAGACATTGAAAGAAACCGCATTTTACAATCATTGTAAAGTTCTAAATGGTAAAAATTTCAATGATATTGTATAAAATTGAATAAATTAATCAAAAGGCCCTACCACATTTATTTCTGCCTCAGAAGGAAAGTAAAGGCTTCATATATATACCACCAGAATGGAAATTAGCAGAAAGTCAAATATAAAGCTAACACAGTCCTTGAAAGTGAGCCTATTTTCACCTTATAGTCGCGTAATGTCCGTAACATTTTAGATATAAAAGTTTTTATAACAGCTTAAGTGTTGCTTCATTTTTGTTCCTAATTCATTTGCAAAGCTAAAATGTGATATCAACTAACATATGAAAAACATTTTTTATATCTTTTGTACTTCTTCCAAAAACAGCGTTACGGACATTACATATCAAATTGTTACGGACATTACATCTACATGCACATTGACATAGATGGTTTATAACAGAAAAACACCTAGGTGAACTGTGGACAGGTGTTTCTCCAATAAAGGGTACTCAAGGAATCCACTGGTTGAAGCCTGTAAGCAGGATATCCATTCAACACAAACCATACTCATTAGCAGATTCAAGCAACTCTACAAGCTTGCATTTCTTTGAGGAAAACAGTGGAGAAGATAAGATAGATGAGGAGCAACAGAGTCACACAAGAGAATCCCTACTAGTTGGATCCTTTGCTCGAGTCAAGTTCCTCACAAAGAAGTCAAGGAAGTACTTTGTTGCTCAAATAACTGGAGTTCACAGTGATGGATACACTATGACATTTCTAAGGAGACAGGGCTCTACCAGTCTCTTTATCAATTGTGATGAGGAAGAGTCCTATGTTGAACAAGACCAAATCATGGAAGCTCTCCCTTACCCAACACTGGACAACAGGAACCGTTGTTCATTCCAGAATGATATTATTGCAGAATAATTACTTATGATATGCGGCTCCTACCAAGGCCTTAATGTTTTGAGAACAACCATAATGACTAGACATGTATGTGATAGTTTACACGTAATGTCCGTAACATTTGTAGCGTTTCATAATATGATTTATTTGGTGTGTAATTAATATGCAAGAGTTGAATTTGTCCCCTGAACTACATTGTGCTTAGTAAACTAATCATTCACAGTCATTTTTTCATTTTTTCATTTGTTTATATTTTTAATGTTCATATTTGTGAATCAGGAAAGAAAATTTGCCAGCAAATGTACCATCAAAACCATTTAAACAGATGTAAACTTTACCATTTGGGATAATAAAGTAACATGAAACCAAATTAAATGGGGGCATTTTAATTTTAATGTCCGTAACAGCAGCAATTAATGTGTGATATCTAATAAATGATGAAGAGATACAGACTCAACTTCACAGTGTATGCTGTCCCTAATGACTACTATGTTGTGGTAATGAAAGATTTTAGATAAACATTTGGCAGATGTATTTACTGAGCTCATTAAGTAGTAAAAATTGTATGAAATGTAACGTCCGTAATGCTGGAATTGCCCATATGCGTGTGGGGTAAGTAACAGGTAGTTCTTCACTCACCTGATTGGTAAAGCCTTGTTATTCTGGGGTGGCTTAGGGGGAGGGGTATGGGTTCCTGGGTGGCTTAGTGGGGTAAGTAACAGGTAGTTCTTCACTCACCTGATTGGTAAAGCCTTGTTATTCTGGGGTGGCTTAGGGGGAGGGGTATGGGTTCCTGGGTGGCTTAGTGGGGTAAGTAACGGGTAGTTCTTCACTCACCTGATGGGTAGAGCCTTGTTATTCTGGGGTGGCTTAGGGGGAGGGGTATAGGTTCCTGGGTGGCTTAGTGGGGTAAGTAACGGGTAGTTCTTCACTCACCTGATGGGTAGAGCCTTGTTATTCTGGGGTGGCTTAGGGGGAGGGGTATGGGTTCCTGGGTGGCTTAGTGGGGTAAGTAACGGGTAGTTCTTCACTCACCTGATGGGTAGAGCCTTGTTATTCTGGGGTGGCTTAGGGGGAGGGGTATAGGTTCCTGGGTGGCTTAGTGGGGTAAGTAACGGGTAGTTCTTCACTCACTTGATGGGTAGAGCCTTGTTATTCTGGGGTGGCTTAGGGGGAGGGGTATAGGTTCCTGGGTGGCTTAGTGGGGTAAGTAACGGGTAGTTCTTCACTCACCTGATGGGTAGAGCCTTGTTATTCTGGGGTGGCTTAGGGGGAGGGTTACAGTAAATCATGGCAAGAAGAAGACGTAGGTAGTTCAGCTGCTTAGCCAACCAAGAAGACGTAGTTCGCATACCGCGCCATTTCTTGCGATTGCCTAGATACACAAGACCTGCGACAAACGACAAGACAACCATTTACATTTCATTCGACTCAATAATGTTGCAAGCACTATAATCTTAATATTAAGCTTATAAATTTTGCAAAATAGTTATAAATGTGACCAAAAGAACAAAGATTGGGGAAAATAGTTTCATTCAGAGAATAGACTCTAAAGTGTAGATTCGTGATTACATTGTACTCGCCTTCGGCTGGTGCATTCTATCTACGAATCTACACTTTCTCGTCCATTCTCCTTAACATAATGATACTATTGAATAGATGTTATTTCTGCATTAGGGATAAAGAATATAATTTGTTTTTACCCTTTACTGGTGTCTATAAAGCACCGTATAATCATAATTAAAGCTGCATCCCCCTGAAGATGATCAGAGCATACTGATCGAAACGTTGTCAACCACAGGTTCATTTCAGAACCAACACTACTCAAAAGAGTTTTACACATGGTGCAACCGCAAACCTCACCTAGTAATACTCACATCATCATAGAGCTATATATATTGACTAGAGCGCTAACACCCAGTTATACACGCACTAAGGTTTTGAAGCCGTGTGGGCGCAACCATGTTTATGTACAAACCAATACAAAAGCTTGAAATTTTGTACGGCAATTGTACGGCTATTTGCATGATAGTGCGTTTGTTCTTTTTTATGTGTCATCGAAGCAAAAAATGCAGCAAATGTGAACGCACAATCTGCTGACCAGCGCACAAACTGCGAGCATCATGTGCGTCATGTTTAAAAGGCGCGTATACTTTTTTTAGTACGTCAATCAAGTCGAAGTTACGGTTTTCGTAGCGCGGACGTACGCAAGTGGACAGTCGCGTACGTAAGCGCACACGCCGAATGTAAACAAATCGCGGCAATGTGTGTTCTCTTAAAATTAAAATCGTTCAGAACTCACACAACACATCAAACATGTCTGCCCTCAGGGTGGCTTCAAAACGCAGAGCAAGTTAGCGCTCTAGTCAATATATATAGCTCTATGCCCATCATACAAAATTTCAAATCCTACCTTTCTGAAAAAAAGAAAGGAAGTTTTGTTTTTTAATTTTGGTTTTTACCCATACACCGATGTATGTTAGTACTGTATACTCAGTACTTTCCCGAGTCCTGTGAAAAAATTTCACAGGCATATAACTTGGGTGGGATTCGAACCCACGACCCTTGCAATTCTAGAGCAGTGTCTTACCAACTAGACTACCGAGATTGCCCGGTAGCTAGGGGCAGTTCGAATCTTATGTTTTGGCAGCGGGTACCGCAACGATATAATAGATGTTAAATTTGCATCGGGGATAAAGAATATGAATTTTGGTTTTTACCCATACACCGATGTGTGTTAGCACTGCATACTCAGTACTTTCCCAAGTCCTGTCAAAAAAATATCACAGGCACATTACTCGGGTAATGTTTAGTTTACTTACCTAGTATAAAATACAGTGAGAAGAATAAGGTAAAAAACACTCCGACAGACGCCCCGGGCGAATTGCTGAATATAAAGAGTACGGCCGCGCCCAGCACGGCGCTGAGTAGAAGACAGACGATGAACACAAGACAGGAGAATCTAAAGATGGGTTTGCTGCTGTGCACGGTGAACTGACGCATTTCATCTGAAGGGGGAATGAAGGAAGATAAGTCAATGGGTGTGGTAGTATAGATACACTTCTCTGGTAATTGTCAAATTAGAGTATCCGAACTTGGTGTACATATCCCAAAATATGCATAAAATAACAAACCCGTAAAAATTTGGACTCAATTGGTCATTGAAGTTGCAAGGGATTAATGAAAGAAAAAAAATCCTTGGTGCAAAAAATGTGTGTGCTTTCAGATGGCTAAAAAAAAGACTTGATAACTTTTGATATTTGAGGGAGAAATGACCTCTTTCTCAAAAACTATGTAACTTCAGAGGGAGCCGTTTCTCACAATGTTTTTAGGGCCACTGATTTTCCGTTTCAGAAAAGTGCAAATTCCGTTTGGCAAAAACATGAATTCCGTTTCAGGCACAAAAAATTCCGTTTCATGTTTTTTTAATTAGATAAAAGGTTGTTTAATACCCAGGGACACACTTATAAAAATCAATTTGAGATAAGTTGCACTGTTGACTTCGTAAAATGTTCATTTGAACTGACAAATTTCAAAAAAATACTTTTTTTTATAATTGTGGATTATTTTGTATACTGCTGTTCTAAAAAGGTTGCACTGTGACTGCAGTATCAATGCACATGATGTGATAGACTTGATTCCAAGTCTAAAACTGCAGTTGATTCTCTGCATCAGCCACATTGTAGGCTAATGACAGGAGTGTATCCACAAGAGGGCGCTGTTTCAGCATGATCAAAGACTTGGGACCAAGTCTATGGACGTGACCATTCTCCATCCACAAACAAAATGTCAGCCATTTTGTTTTCGCTTTGGCGACAGAATGTTGACAGTTTACGGTTTTATTTTAGACCTTTCCGAGATGAAAAAACATTGTATGTGTTCTTATAGATCATAGGTAAGCTAGTTTGTGTATTATTGTTGGTAAAAGAGAGGGAGAAAATGCAATTTGGGTGAACAAAAAATGTTTAAAACGTGCCGCGAATAATGCCCTTCGCTTAACCATGTTGACAACGTGTGTACATCATGTGTGTAAACATTGAGGATGGTGTGAAGTAGAACAGAATGATCCACGGTTACGATCTCGTACTTTTTAATGGTCTGATTTCTGATGCCTTTTTAGTTTAACAAAAAGAATCTTAAATAAAGAATGCAATTTCAATAGTTTTGGCGTCAAGAAAAAAAAAAAAAAAAAAAAAAAAATCAAATTTTCTGAAATCCCGTTTTCCGTTTCAAAGGGCGGATTCCGCGAATTCCGTCCGTTTTCCGCGATCGCGGAAAATCAGTGGCCCTATGTTTTATACTATCAACAGCTCTCCATTGCTCATTACCAAGTGAGTTTTTATGCTGAAAACTATTTTGAGTAATTACCAATAGTGTCCAGTGCCTTTAAGGTTTGTTGGGGGGGGGGGAGGGGGGGTGCTTTATGCCTGTGCCATATATTGGGCATGGTTTATATACATGTAGACATTGAAATTGACCGAAAGGCATCTTAGTTTTAAAAGCCATACTGTTAATCTGGAGCATACTATATTGTTTACTCTTCATGGTTTTTTTGGGCGAAATTATTAGAATGAATTTTCCCCCGTCCTTATCATATCAGCCAAAATGTGCGCCTATCGGCACGCAATTTGAGCCCATTGGCCCTATACACTAGCTTATGCACAGGTAGAACCCTAACATGCCTAATGTACTATGACGGCACTATGCGTCTCAGGCAGAGTGACTTTCCCATGTGTCATATGCTTCGCTATACTGACTTTCTTTACCTTGCAGTTTCTTGAGAATGAAGGACTTTCCGCTTCCCCACCGAGCATATAGACCAACGGTTATGGGTGGGGCTAGAGTCGGCTCACTCAGAATATCGGCCAGGGCGCTACTGCATAGATCACTCATTTCACTATCGGCTTCCTCGCCTGGTGTGAAACTTCCTGGATGGGGGTCAAAACAAGTGAACTGTTGACTGGTCTGAAGGGCATTAGTATATAAATATTGACTGACAGTGGTCTGAAAGATCCACTTGAAGAACTTGAACATAATCTGAGTCACATGTGTTTGACAGGTCAATTAGTGTGAACTATTGACTGGTTAAAAGGGCATTATTTCATTCATAATGACTGGAAAGTACAGTGCACAAATATACATTTTTTGTATCAACCCCTTTTACACAAAGCCAATACGGTTTTACCTGCTTGGTGTATTACTCCTTTTATAAGGCCATTTAGTATGAACTATTGACTGAGTGAAAGGGCATTATTACATTCATATCGACCAGAAAGACACTTCAATTGTATGTGCAGGAAGGGTTTTAAGCAAATTCAACAACCATTTTTATATCAAAGGATGTTTCACTCCACTTCCAGGCCTTGGACTTCGTTCTTGAAGGGGCACAGCAATGTCTCTCTGGTAAAGGACACTTCTAGTGGGAAAACCTTGCACAGGGCACCACAGCAAAAGCAAAAGGCACCACTGCAATTGCTAGGGTGCCTTGAGTTATTTCAAGGCCTGCACTTTATCTACCAATTTTACACAAAGCCAATAAACTGGCAGTTTAAATATCCTCAGTTTACATATCTTTTCAAATAATCAACCCAATCTCTACGATATTTGTTAAGACTTACTTGCTCCAAAGATCTGAGTGAGAATGCCCTTCTGATGGTTGCAGTCTATGTTGTATGGCGTCTCCCCTTCTTTGTTGGGTTTATACAACAGGCGGCCATCTTTGGGATTCCGTAGGAGTAGCTCCGATACTTTCTTATCACGGAAGCGAATGGCTATGTGAAGGGCTGTGTCCCCACGCTAGAAGGAAAAGGAAATTGATTCTTGAAAATTGTAAAATGCTCTGTTGCTCCAAAAATGGCTCCAGCAATAGGAGAATTTTCACCGTTCTCGCCTGTAGTGCGCATGCTCAGACCTACGCGCACAATACTGAGCATGACAGGTGGCATGGTTGGCTTGTGCGTTAAGCGCTCGCCTCTCACCAAGGTGACCGGGGCCATATGTGAGTTGAGTTGTACGTTGGTTCTCTGCTGTGCTATGAGGGTTTTCCAGACCGTCCGGTTTTCCTCCCTCGGGAAAAAATCAAACACTTTTGATCTTTGGCTGTGCCCTGTGTAGCTATTTGTTTGTTTATTTGTTTGTTTGAATGATCTTCCCATCAAGGGAACTCGGCACACTCCCCCAGAGGGATATAAACACCGAGCTGGCAACAGCCAATCTCTCTCATACAAACATTGGTTTAACGTCCATGATTTTGAATTAAACAAATCAAGAAACTGTGATTCATTAACTAGACGATAATATTTATTCTAGTCATTGTGTAATCAGCGGTTAGCTGGGGGACTCGAACTCATAACCTTGTGCTTGCAAGTCCTTCGGTCTAACAACCATGCTACAGTGTCAATTATCCAATGACATTCCTCTTTTTGGCTTCTGGGATGGCACCTTTTAGAAGTTTGACATCATTATGCAAGCGTTCTAAACATAAGTGATTTCTTCATGAGGAATTACTTTAAAGTTGCGTGGCCCAATTTTTACACACATACAATTTTTGTTAAAGGCATTTTCTCAGAGTAAATTTCAACAGATGATGCTCTTTAAAGGGAAGGTACACGTTTGGTAATTACTTAAAACAAATATTAACTTAAAATCTGACTTGGTAACGAGTATTGGGGAGCTGTTGATAGTATAAAACATTATGAGAAACGGCTCCCTCTGAGGTAATTCAGTTTTTGAGAAAGAAATTTCTCACTAAAATATTAAAAGACTTCTAGCTAGAAGTCTTTTATTCCTATCTGAAAGCACACAATTTCGTCCTACAAGGATGTTTTTTTCTTTCATCATTTTCTCACAACTTCGATGACCAATTGAGCCCAAATTTTGACAGGCTTGTTATTTTATGGTTATGATGGGATACACCAAGTGAGAAGACTGGTCTTTTGACAATTACCAAACATGTACAGTGCATTTAAAGTCACGTTGGTTTGATAGTGACTCTGGCTACAGCTGTGGCTACAGGCAGCATCTTTAATGCAAGAGAATAGGCATTAGGTATCTAGCAATTTACACTTAAAGTGTTACCTTGGTCCAGTGGTTAGATTGCAGGTCTTGCATGGTTGTGGGTTCGAATCCCCTAAGCTAACCACTGGATTCACATTAGCTAGAATAAGTATTCTCATCTAGTTACTGAATCGCAATTTCTTGATTTGTGTGATTCATAATCATAGACTTTAAACCAATGTTTGTAAGAGAGAGATTGGTTGTTGCCAGCTTGGTGTTTATTTCCCCTTGTGATGGTTTGCAGAGTTCCCTTGATGGGAAGATCATCTAAACAAACAAACAAACAAATACCTCTGCACGACCTTTCTAGTCTTACCTTGTCTGTTGCAGATACTTTGGCGTTCTTATCCAGCAATAAACGCACAATCTCACGATTTCTATTTCGTGCACCTCTCAGTAACGGTGTTTCCCCTTCCTACACACAAACAAAATACAGACACAGGGGGTAAATACATGTACGCAGAAAAAAAAACCAGAAGATCAGCTTCTCTCCATTAAAAATCATATTCATTATTACTCTAATGGTTTACAAAACAAGAAGCACGTTTTAGGTGGTCGTCCAATTTCACACTGATTACTTTCCACTCTCTTCTGAAAAGTACTCATTTTCCATTACGTCAATTTGCTCAATATCACCATGGCAACAGTCAACAAACATACGTACACTAATCAAACTCTCGCAAAAAATTATTAACATTTTGCAGAGATAGACAATAGCTTTCTACTCATTTGACAAGACAGACGAATGTTTTTAGCGAGACACTTGTCCAGAGAGAGAGGGAGAGAGGAGTGCCCTAATGTATTGCATACACATTCAAGTGCTTAAATTTAGCATCACTCGTGCTGTTGAGATTGTAACTCTGTACCTTATTTGATATTTCCGTGTTTGCATTGCACTCCAGGAGGGCTTCAGCGATGTCTACAAGACCCTTGTCGGCAGCCCAGAACAACGCCGTCTTCTTGTCCTAATGTAGGATATGGGATAATAACAAACACTTCAGATATTTGCGTTTTCAGGATAAATGTTTAAGAACACACAGTGGGGGTGTGGTCTGGCAGTTACATAGCCTGAACATCTGGGCCCAATTTCATAGAGCTGCTTAAGCAAAAACATTTGCTCAAGCAGAAATATCCTTGCTTAGTAAAATCAGAGTACCGGCCAAGACTCAACTCAATTGTTATGCTAAGTAAACAACAGCTAAATACCAGTCACAAGCAATGTATATGTCAATATGTCAATCCCACCCGAGTAACATGCCTGTGATATTTTTTCACAGGACTCGGGAAAGTACTAAGTATACAGTGCTAACACACATCGGTGTATGGGTAAAAAAAACCAAAATTAATATTCTTTATCCCCGATGCAAATTTAACATCTATTATATCGTTGCGGTACCCGCTGCCAAAACATAGGATTCGAACTGCCTCTAGCAACTTATTTTTTGCTGTGTAACCCAACTTAACAAGGTATCCATGTTTTGATTTGCTTTATCTTCATGGGTCAGGGAACACATTAGATTAATTATAAGCTTAAAAACAATCACCTAAATAATTAAATCATCTTAAATGATAATCCCATCTCTCCCACAATAACTCCACAGTACCAGGAGTCAGACCCTTAAAGCCACTTAGCAAAAAAAATATGCTCAGCAAAGCACTTACACAACATCTGGACTGACAGCCATTTTTTTTTTTTGCTAAGCACTATCATTCTGTGCTTTGCAGCTTTCTGTCTGAATTGCTTAATTAAATGTGTCTACGATCTGTGAGGTTTGGTACATGGACTGTTTGACCATGGAAAAATGCCATACTACATTTGATGCACACGTGGCATGGCAACTAATGAAAAAGTGCCAAACCTGAACCTGATTTTTTTTAAATATTCTTTATCCCCGATGTAAATTTAACATTTATTATATTGTTGCGGTACCCGCTGCCAAAACATAGGATTTGAACTGCCCCTAGCTACAGGGCAACCTCGGTAGTCTAGTTGGTAAGACA
This sequence comes from Asterias rubens, assembly GCF_902459465.1. Taxonomy (NCBI): domain Eukaryota; kingdom Metazoa; phylum Echinodermata; class Asteroidea; order Forcipulatida; family Asteriidae; genus Asterias; species Asterias rubens. The sequence continues at coordinate 6,815,571 of NC_047069.1, read as the reverse complement.
CTGCTCTTGAATTGCAAGGGTCGTGGGTTCGAATCCCACCCGAGTAACATGCCTGTGATATTTTTTCACAGGACTCGGGAAAGTACTGAGTATACAGTGCTAACACACATCGGTGTATGGGTAAAAAAAAAAAAAAAATTGATATTCTTTATCCCCGATGCAAATTTAACATCTATTAAATGTATATGTCATGAAATTTTGTCCAGTAACATGTGTAAAATAAGCAAGCTATTTTCGTGCTTAAGCAAATTTTTTGCTTAAGCAGCTCTATGAAATTAGCCCCTGGGCCCAATGTCATGGCTGAGACTCTGTTTACAGCCAAATTCTGTGCTTTGATAATTTTTCTCCACTTAATGGAGCAAGCGCAAAATTTCTGCGCTATCTGCTAATCTACATTATGTAAGCGCAGAATGCCTAGTAACATGGAGCACCAGCACAAGCAATGTCTGCGCTGAATTTCCCTGCTACCATAAGCGCTGATTCTTTGCTCACAGGGTAAAAGCAAAGCCATGAATTCAATGTCAGATACAGGTCTTGCCCCCCTGCCAGGTATACCCTTGACCTCTCATTCGTTTCACAGGGAGATTCACAGTTAATTCCCAGTACATATTACAAGCCTGTACTGCGTCTTGCAATCGCAGAAAATATATAACAAAAATCAGGAAGATATACATATTCCAGATTTACATTCAACATAACAGGGACAAAGTGTTCATAATCAGGACAATTTTGCAGCTTGTTCATCAGTATATTGAAAGTTTGGTTTATTTTCTGCAGAATAAACGAGTTGGCAGCTCTGCATTTCACAACTATTTGGTTCTTTAACAATTTACCGATAAAGAGCATTTAGAAACAAATCAATTTAGTACAAAGTATAAAACACCATCAGTGGATTTGCTGATGATGAAACCCAGAAACACCATGGAAACAAGATCCCTCAAAATAATCAAACCATATGTTTAAATGCAGTGACTTTAATCCCATTAACCCTGTGTTCATATCGTTGAACAACAAGCAATCTTAATTTCCCTACATATTTCATGACCAACAGCAGCCTACGATTCCTCCATAATCCACTGCAAATAATAAACAGAGCAGAAACTCCCAAACCAATCCTCAAGGATTAGAATTACAGCAAATGACTAGAAAAAGTCAAGGTTACACAAATTCACTTTTTATCGACCTGCATATTTTGCAATCTATTAAAGGGTTTGAGACAAAACACAAACATCCACTGATTTACATTAAACTTACACGGTTTAAAGACAACTATAAGAGAAAGCTTCCCTTAAAATATTATTCATAAATACCCCAGACAGTTTCTCTACTCCTATTGGTGGAGAGTGTGGGATGTGGGGATGTTTAAATGGTTGATAATGACCAGTGTTTATAACAGGCTGGCTTCCGCACGCGTCGGGTGCACGCGCGCAAGATTCATAGCTATTAGTAACAGCGCGTAATGTATTTCTTAACACGCACGCGTAATCTATTTCTACGCGTGCACGTACACACAACCCACACGCAACATATTTTTGACACATTTTAAAAAAAATATTTCAAACCTCAAATTTTCATTTGTCAAAGTGTCTATAATTGTATTTTTGTTAACGTTTATTAACAAAAGGGCATTTATGAATTGGAATAAAAGAGTAGTGACTCATTCTTAAACGTCCCTTTAAAACCTTGCTTTCAGCTCGGGCCTTTATCACACAACAACGACCCTGCCGGTTTTAACTGGATGTTAAAGAACTCGTCGCTACTCTTTTACTCCCTCATTTAAATGAAACGTTTCATACATTTTATTTTTTAACACTATTGACAAAAACTCCCACCAAACACTGAGGAACTTGAGGGGAATAAACGACCTCACGACATGGACAGAAAATGGAGAAGTATTAATATAATGTGACGGCGTTCCCCTACTATCTAATTATTGGGTTTGCATATTTGCACAATTGATAGGGCGGTGAATCTTTCCTACCTGCCCAAGCAATCCAATTTGATTTGTCGGCTTACTGGGGCGTATGGGTTATCTGTTAACATGCAGGTGGTCTGACAGGAGACAGCAATTATGGGTGCTAGATGTCGCTCATTTAAAGTCACCTGGAAATATAATTTGTTTTCTTCAAACAGTGTATATGTTTCTGAACAATAACATACTTTTTTGAGTAATTGTTTTTAATGATTTATATGTAAAAAAAAAAAAATAATAAAGTTGTGGGGGGGGGGGGGTGACTCCGCCTACCCCTTTTGTGACGCCAATCGAGACTTTGCCTCCATCGAACATCGAACACACGTACGTGCAAGTACATTCAAGTCCTAGTCGTGAGTTTGTACATTTCGAAAAAGTTTTTTTCTTGCATTTTTCCAGCAATGTCGACCAGGTGTATTGCTGCAACAAAACAACTAAAGATGGGGTCAGTTTGCAAAGTGGTCCGGTCCGACGTCTTTTCCAGCGCTATGCAGCAAACACTTTGAGCCGTCATGCTTCGAGAATCCGGACTACACTACACATTTTGACATGAAGAGAAGTTCTTTTCTAAAACATGATGCCATCCCAACAATTTTTCCAGCTAGTGGGGAAGTCGAAGAAGGTACCTGAAAGACGTAACGAACCTAAAGGAGCATTTGCCTAATGTGAAAAAAATCAGGTATTGTTTCAACTTTGAGGGCATATTTTTAGCTTGCGCCAAGCGTCACTATCTTGTGTTGGCACTGCATGCGATTCATTGCGCCTCGATTGACGTCACGAACAACGCCCTCTCGGGTCGGGCTTTTTTGGCCCTGGCCGGGAATCGCACTTTACGCAAAAGCCAACCGTGCTACATAATTGGATCTCAGAATTCAGAACTTTAAAAAAACTCTCTCTCTGTATAAAAATGTCAGTCAGCGCCTTGAGTACCTTGTTGGTAGATACAGCCGCTATATAAGACTTTAATATTATTATTATTAATACGATATTGAAAAGGTTTGCAGTAACACCATGTAATGATAATCTCTAACTGAGATAAGAGAAGACAATGAAGAAATTTAAGTTTTTGAAATGGGAAAAAAACCTTAGTGAATTATTCCAGGGAAAACCCACGCAGTCAGGTAGGGACTGAAAACCCAATCCACAAAGTGCCCCCGGTGGGATTCAAACCAGGGCCCAGTTTCATAGAGCTGCTAAGCACAAAAATTTGCTTAGCATGGAATTTTCGCCTCAATAAAAACAGGATTACCAACCAAATTTCCTTGTGATTTTCAGGATAAGCAAACAACAGCTGAGCACCGGTAACAAACACTATGCAACAAATGGAAATTTGGTTGGTAATCCTGTTTTTATCAAGGAAGAAATTTCATGCTAAGCAAATGTTTGTGCTTAGCAGCTCTATGAAGTTGGGCCCTGGATCCCCAAGGTGGAAGGCAAGGTCAGACACTTATATGCCAATCTGACTGCCTTGTCGAAACACAACATGAAAATTTCCTTTGAGTAGTGTGGGTTTTAAGAAGAACTGGTGGTTGACATACTACTCATTGTTTCAATTGAGTATGTTCTGATGGCTTCCTGTGTGGAATCGCTGCGCTGTTTCCAACATACGTCAGAGCATATAGAACGAACAGACCCAAAATACATGAATAAAAATATAATAAAATTGATTTGAATTGAATCTGGGAGGCACTTCATTATTTAAAGATGGGCAGGGTGCCAAGGTCAAATTCATTTTTGTGATGCATTCAATTTCCAACATGTACAACAGTGGTAGAAATCTCAGGCCATTAACTATTTTTGGCAAGTCTCTAACCTCATAATAAAATGGTATTAATTGCCATTACATTTGATACTATTTCAGGGCTACATTTGTAAATTGGAAACATGAGGTCGTTTGATATCAACAACAAATGGTCTGCACATTCCAAAAAGGGATTTTGGCAATGGCCAAATGGTAAAATTCAATGTCATTTTGATTGAATATTGTTGAATTTCCCTTACCAAAAATGTAAAGACCTTAAATCTGAAGCAGTAATGTCAACACACAAAATATAACCCATAAAATATACACTCTGAGAAACATTTCTGCATGAAACATTTGAAACATTTCTCAGATTGAACACTTTTTGAAGAACCATTTTCCTTGGATGGGAATCGTTTCTCAAAATCAACAGCTGCAGTACTTCGTACCCATTAAGATTTTATGGTCATTAATTTTTGGAGTAGTTACCAACGGTAATAAATATATTTCTCCCTTTAATGTGCAAGGTTGTGAATAAAAGCTTCATCGACCCACGCTACACTATAAGCAGTTCCTGAACGTGCGATTCCTGCTCTGTCACTGTTGAAGTGAAGTGGCTGCACTTGCTTAAAGCAATCGCACAGCATCGGTAAACAGTACTGTCTAAAGGCCCACACTGCATGTATCACAACTTATATGTATAAAATAACAAACCTGTGAAAATGTAGGCCCAATCGATCTTTGGAGTCGGGAGAAAATAACGGGAAAACCCACCCTTGTTTCCGCACGTTTCGCCGTGTCAAGACATGTGTTTAAAATAAATCAGTGATTCTCGAATTGATAACTGTTTTAATGTTTTCTCAAAAAGTAAAGCATTTCATGGAATAATATTTCAAGGGAAGTCTTCCACCATTACCTTCTGTAAACCCTGTAAGTTATTTGTAAATCTGTGAACTTTTAAAAAAAATTTCTGTTTAGAAAGTGTCCAATGGCTTCAAAGGGAAGGAATACATTTTGGTACACTTCTCAGATAAAAACTCTGGAGCAGTGAATTACTTAACCATATTATCAACTAGGAGAATTTCTTGTAACACTATGTGGGTAATCCCTTTTTGAGTAGTGTTGGTTTTAAAAGAACCCTACTTATTTAATATATCCATTGAAGTGAAATGTTTCTCAATATGCTTTGTACTTTTAAAAGCTTCTGTAGGCTTGTAACCGTCTTTGCTGCCTTTAATTTAAAAATTGACTACCAAGTGTATACCTTTCCTTCAAATTCAATTTAAGTTCACCATGTAATCAGGGCAAAATTTCATTAATAAGCACAAAAATTTGCTAAGCACAGAAAACTCTTGGTTAACAAAAAAAGGTTACCAGCCAAAAACGGTACAGTTACCATTGTTGTGACTGGTACCCTACTCATTTCTTGTTCAACAAAGTGATTTTAGTTAAGCAGTATTTTCTGCTTAACAGCTTTATGAAATTGAGCCCTGTTTCTGCTTAGCCAAATTTGGTTGCACGAAACAAATCTCTCTTTACTAGTAGCTTCATGAAATTGGACCTACATTTTGTAAAGAGCTCGAGCCCCCTAACAGGTGAACCTACTGTATATAACCATCGACTCCAAACTCAGCACCCCAAGGGCTGTCTGCAATAAATTCAATTTTCCACCTGTGCATTCCCCCTAAAGACAGTGAAAAAAACTCCAAAGTGCATCCGCCCCATCATCAGCAAAAGGTTTCCTGTACTATCCATCATAAACATCCCCTCCCTTCCCACCAAATAACTGAAATATTTGTAAAACACAGACAGCGCAATGTACTGGTAGGATTTAGAAAGTACAGAATGGCAATAAAAATGGAACCTGGAAACTGATCCAATAATTGGTCTCATAAGCCCACACAAATCAAATCTTACTGGCCGTTGAAAAAAATACCCTTATGCCAGGAAACAATGTGTAGGCTGGAATTCTACCATGCCTAAATCACTATAATCAATGTCATATAAGCTTTCATTATTCCACAACTTGTATGTAGTGACTGAATAATGTTCCAACAAACAAGAGAAAGGAATAGACATTGTGGTGACGCCAAAAGGATTTTCATACAACAGTAGATAAACCAAACCATGGTTAGAGCAGGGGGGGGGGGGATTCTGCATCAGAAAATACACAAATATTATTCTTTATTCCGGATGCAAATTTAACACCTATTAAATTATTGCAGAACCCACCGCTAAAATATAAGACTGGCTAGGTGGTTTAATGGGAACACATCAGGGCCCAATTTCATGCCTCTGCTTATCTCCTAATTCTGCGGGTTTTTTTTTTAAATTTTTATTTTATATAAGGAGCAAATGTGAACAATAGCCCAATAGACATTGACACGGTCAATGAACAGAATGAAATTTGAATCAGACTGAAGGATCTTAAAAGATGACCTCTGATGGGCTAATCAAATGGTTCACTGCAGCTCAGATTTACCAGAAAAGAATAACAGAAAAACAAAGATATATGGTATCAAGGAAACACTGAATTATGTAAGAAGGAGGTGTTATACGGCGATTTAAAGAGTGATCATGAGTACCAAACAAATACCTTCCCTAAAAAATAGTCTCCAAAATCAATACTTCTTTTCCGATAAGCTTCCCTTATCAATAAAACTAAAAGGATGATAATCAACCTACTGATTACAATGGATCATTTTCAGAGGAGCATACACTCATTTTGCCAGTCTAAATTTCAAGAATAAATGTATAAATAGACTGTGCAAATTGCAATAGATGTATTGCACAATGTAAGTGTCATTGACCGCCATACTTAATGAGAAACAACGCAAAAGTGCATGCTGCGCACATATCTCAGTCAATGATAGCCTTTCACGCTTGCAGGTTTCATCCACGATGGTGGCCGATGACTTATCTATTCTGCTTATCAAAACAGCCCAATACGCTATTTGTTACATTAATGTTTACCGTAACTTAATGATATTTTGCTTTGCTCCATAATATAATCCATGTAATTGTTGATATTTTTCATGGAAGTATGGAAATAAATTTGTATTTGAAATTACGTGAATTGTATTCAAACACTTTATGTGCAATCCATCTTCTGTGTTCAAACACTTCTGGAAACCATGAATACACGCGTGCATTAGATTTACATTAAACTTACAGGGTTTGAAGATAATGATAGTGGAAAGCTTCCCTTCAAATCTTACTTACTGAGGTGCTGTAGTTTTTGAGAAATGAGTAAAACAATGTCATGAAAATACGTTTGTAAATGATTGAAATAATTTTCATGACATTGTTTTACTCATTTCCCAAAAACTACAGCACCTCAGCAGGTAATATTTTCAGGGAAGCTTTCTACTATCATTATCTTCAAACTATGTAAGTTTAGTGTAAATCTGTGGACATTGTGTTTTTTGTCCTACAAAAGTTACATAGACCCTTTAATGCTAAAATACTCACACAGTCTAGTGTCGTTAAAAAAATGTAAGTTTTAGTACATGCCATAAAGTGTGATCGAATTGGCCATTATGGTCACTAAGTGAATTGATCAGATCGCATACATACAACACTCAGCATTCAATAAATGCCTGCACTCATAAATAACCTAAAGACGGCCAAAAAAGTGACGTAGCTGTTGGAAGAGCACCTGTTATTTTAAAATTGTTACTCGTATTTTAAAAATAAAAATACAAGGAGACGGAAAATTTATTTGACTTTGACACCTTGTTTGGTTACAATCGGTCGAGTATTGTTGTCGCGGTAAGTGATTACAGGTGAAAAATGCCCATTTCCATTGTTGCAGTAACTCCTATTGACGAGAACAGCTTTTAAAAATTCCCGCTATTAGCTTCACGCTGAATCAGAGGAGAGATCAATCATGTCAATAGGAGTTCATTTTTAGAATACGACTAACAATTTTTAAATTATAGGTGCTTTTCCAACAGCTGTGTTACTTTTATTGCTGTCTTTATATTTAAGACACTGTAGATTTTTGGATGAAAATGTTCCATTGGGGATAAAAATAATCATGATGATAATAGGCAACATTTATATAGCGCATAAGCAGTGGCATCAATGCGCTTATTTACAAACAGTAACACCCTGCACATCAATAGATGATAAGGACTGTTTACAGTTCGTCCATTCCCAGGGGTCCTGCGGGGACAAACCCAGTGTTGGGATTCAAACCCTCGACCCCCACCAGAGCAGGACTCAATGTCATAGCACAGATTTCCGCAGAATTCTACGCTTACGATGCCCTATGAAATACTGGAATCTATGGGTTGTAGGTGCAGAGAACCGCAGTAAGAAGAACTATGAAATTGGGCTCTTCAGGGGTTTTTTTTCCCCCCAGTTTTTTTTTGTCCAGGATCTTAAATGCACAGGATTTTAGTTGACATCACAAATTCCCTTGGCCACGCAGATCACTACATTGGTCTGATTATTTCATGGCCGATCAGATCACTTTGTGAAATTCGGCATGAACATAGTTTGTAATCATAGATTATAGCTCAAAACATTCCGATGAATGATTGAATGAACTTTTGCACGTGGCTAAATTTCATAGAGCCGATTAAGCACAAAAAGTAGTTTAAGCACAACAAAACTACCAAAATAATACCACCCAAACCAGTATGTCACATGTAATATTTGTGACTGGTATTCTGCTTAGCAAAACAATGTTTAGCAATAGTTTCTGCTTAAGCAGCTCTATGAAACCAGGCCCCGGATCCAATTTCATGGCTCTGCTTACCGCAACTGCACTGACGGCGTCCTATAAAGTAAGTATTTCAATAAGCTGTAAGCAGAGCCCTGAAACCGGGCCCAAATTTCTGATCAGATTAACACAGAAATCGGGCCCAGATTTCCGATCAGCTTAACACACCAACTGAAACGCATTAGCAACTAAGACGACAGAATGGAATGAGATGAGAGGAGAAATAACAAACTGTGGTCAACGAACAATACTTACATGTCCTTGAAGGTTGACATCTGCGTATTTGTCCAGCAGAGCTTTAACAATTTCGGTGTGTCCACCTTTTACAGCATGGATTAGAACGGTGTCTTCACTCTATACAATCGGAATAAGAAATAAATGAATACAAAAAATGAGCAACGATAAGTCCTCAGCGGAAACAAGACCATAAAAAAAGTACAGGTCAGAGACGAGCGGGGAGACTCCAGAACGCCAGCCTGCACTCGGCAGTCTCTATGTACGTAGTCATGGGGAACTGTTTACTTATAGACATGTAGAAAGATGCGTTCTGTCTGTGATTGCCGAATGCTTTTTAATCACATTATTGCAATCCGTCTCGCTTGTAAAACCCTCGATCGAGTCTTTTTAGGATGAATTCAATCACACGTTCTGTTGGGCTCCGACCATGGCGAATCTGAAGCCAGCACAAATTAATAAAGACTAAATGAAGGAGCTTTAATTGTACTTGGGTCGCCTAGCTCCATGCCTTGACAGAATTATATGGGGTTTGAAATTTAATTGGACCATGGGTTATGAAATTGCAACAGACAACTGTAAGGGAACTGAGCAATATCAGAAAGCAATATTCTGTCAGCCATGTTGGTTTACTTTTATCTAAAAATAAATTGGTGCGTTGGGAAAACCGCATCACACAGGTTTAACTTAAGAGAAAATGTGAGGACATGTTCGATATTTTATTTGTTTGTTATCACTTACACAACAGTTCAAAGTCAAAAAAAATATGGGAAAAATTTCATAGAGCTGCTTAAGAACAATAAGTGACTTAGCACAACAAAACTATGCTTACCAGAATAAGGTTACCGGGCAAAAATGTATGCACCATTTCTGATTGGTATCCTGCTAATTTTTGCTTAGAACAAACAAGTAAAATTGTCTGCTCAAGCAGCTCTGTGAAATTCAGCCCAGATTTTGTACAATTACATATTCCCACGGTCAACGCTATGCGACTAATTACGTTAATGAGTAGCCATGCAATTGCCCGTTTGGCGACCTCTGGCTCATCGTAGCAAACCTGGGCCTAATTTCATAGAACTGCACACGCACAAAAAGTTGCCAAGCACAATTAAATTATGCTTACCAGACTAAGTTCACCAGCTTAAGTACAATGTTACATGTTCAATCTGTGACTGGTCTCCTATATTTTTGCTAAGCATAAAATGTTCAAGCACCATTTTCTGCCTAAGCAGCTCTATAAAATTGGACCCAGGGCTCAATATCCAAAACAGCAAAGAAGTTGTATTGAGAGTGTATCAATCTTAATTGCTGTAAAGCAAAGAGGGATGTCACAATACAATTGTCTATGGCGATATAGCAGACTCAAAAACTGAAACTGAATCCGAGTGTTTTTTAAAATCAAGTCCAAGCCAAAGCTAAAACAAATTTGCTTAAATTCTCTTAAGGATATCCCAACGGTGCCCCAACATAAACACACCACATCAATGTCCCTGCTTCGTGAGTGCCCAGACACTACTTCCCATCGGCCATGTAAACTTTAATACCCTCAACAAAAAATCCCTAGCAAGCAACAACATTCCCAACGCTAAATATAAAAAAAGAGCAAAAGAGAAAAAATAACATCCCGACTACATCGACACACAAGGGAAATTACCCCAACTATTGATTACCAACCGATGGGGGACCGGTGTGTTTACTCAAATTCGACGGTGGATGAAAACAATTTATGGAAGTGTGTTTTGTTTTGGACTTAAGATGGAAAGCCTGCGACGGTTTTGGGTTAATTTGGCTTAGATAACATTCTGTGTGTCTGGATTATTAAAGTCTATGGAGGAAGTGTCGAATACTTATTTCTTATTGTTTCTTATTTTGTTGTCTCATGCAAAGGGCTTAAAGACACTGGACACTATTGGTACTTGTCAAAGACCAATCTTCTCACTTAGTGTATCTCAACAAATGCACAAAATAACAAACCTGTGAAAATTTGAGCTCAATGTTTCATCGATGTTGCGAGATAATAATGAAAGAAAAACACCCCTTGTCACACGAAGTTGTGTGCTTTCTGATGCTTGATTTCGAGACCTCAAGTTCTAAATCTGAGGTCTCAAAATCAAATTTGTGGAAAATTACTTCTTCCTCGAAAAGTACCTCATTTCAGAGGGAGCTGTTTCTCACAATGTGTTATACTATCAACCTCTCCCCATTACTCGTCATCAAGAAAGGTTTTAAGCTGATAATTATTTTGAGTAATTACCATTAGTGTCCACTAACTTTGGTTTTTGGAGCCGTTTAATTGTTTTAATGCTACATGTATGTGAATTAAGATATGTGCAAAAATAGTGAATTGCCCTCACAGTTCGACTCTAGCAGGCAGAAAGGATTTTAAATTTTGCTTGTGCTATGTTTTGAACTAAAACTCCCTCAGTGATCCCCAGAGCGGTTAATTTTCCCTCGTCTTTACCTCTGGAAAATACATTGCAACAAAGGAAAATTTTGGTCTCAGACATAGTTTTAACCAAAAATAGGACTTGAAGCAGTCAATATTTGTATACTAGTCAAATATTCTTTCTTCCACACAAAATTGGGAAAATAGAAATAGCTGTTGCAAACTGCTTACCAACCGAAAGGAAATATGGTATAAATGCAAAAAATAGTTCATGGCCTGACGTTTCAACCCTAGCAGAGTCTTTCTCCAAGGCTAAATGACAACACAACAAACATGAACAGGTAACTAATTGAGTTACAATTATCTAAAACAAATCTTGCATCATCCACATCTCTTGTCTTGCTAAGCAGAGATAGATTGAACATCAGCAGACAAATTCTTGCTTCTGACAATCAGACAAATTCTTGCTTCTGACAATCGCCACTACCAACTATCTTTAGCATCATCGTTTCCATGGTACGGTTGAGAGGATTTCAGATTGGAATGTTCCCTTGCAGTTGAGATAGCTTGAGTCGGCAATAAGAAACAAAGCGGCACAACCCTGTAATTGTCTAACCCTCCAGGGAAATTATTACAACAGCATGTTGACTCAAAAGTCTTAGTGGCGCATGACAATTTATGAGTGTGTGTCCCCCTTACCTGTAAAAGTAGAAAATTATTTACAGCTGCTATAAAACGCTTTCAAATATACGTAAACATAGATGAAATGAAAACATGAATATAAAGAAATAGTAGCATTGTAGGATTCGAGACTTAAAGGGAAGGTACACGTTTGGTAATTACTCAAAACAAGTTAACTTAAAAACTGATTTGGTAACGAGCATTGGAGAGCTGTTGATAGTATAAAACATTGTGAGAAACGGCTCCCTCTAAAGTAGCATAGATTTTGAAATAGAGGTAATTTCTCATTAAAATAAGTCTTTTATTCCTATCTGAAAGCACACAAATTCGTCCAACAAGGGTGTTTTTTCTTTCATCATTTTCTCCCAACTCCGATGACCAATTGAGCTCAAATTTTCACAGGTGTGTTATTTTATACAAATGTTGAGATACACCAAGTGAGAACACTGGTCTTTGACAATTACCAATAGTTTACCTTCCCTTTAAAGACACTGGACACTATGGTGTATTTCAACAATGCATAAATAACAAACCTGTGCAAATTTGAGCTCAATTGGTCGTCGAAGTTGCAAGATATTAATAAAAGAACAAACAACCTTGTTACATGAAGTTGTGTGCTTTCAGATGCTTGATTTCGTGACCTCAAATTCTAAATCTGAGGTCTTGAAATCAAATTCGTGGAAAATTACTTCTTTCTCGAAAACTACATTACATGTACTTCAGAGGGAGCCGTTTCTACACTGTTTTACACCATCAACCTCTCCCTATTACTCATTACCAAGTAAAGTTTTATGCAAATATTTATTTTGAGTAATTATCAATAGTGTCCAGTGTCTTTAATCTAATTATTTTGACTGGTGTGCAATAGCTGTTGACACTTGACGAATACAAAACACAGACTTACCTTGTCCTGGATGTTCATGTAGGCTGAATGCGCCAGGAGTAATTTCACAACTTCAGTGTTGCCCTCTTTTGCAGCACAGCAGATACTTGTCATTCCCTCCTGAAAAATAAGAAGATGCAAATAGATGTAGAAACCAAACTCAATATTTTATATGAGATATCGCATAACATCACTAGGCCGAAAAGTGCCTACACTTTTATGATTTCGGCTGTCGACCCAAATCAACTGTCACCAGGGACACATTGCCAGTTGCTACTTGGGCTGAAACACTCCGTAACCCCTTCACAGTCCGTAAGGATGTAGGCATGGGTATCATACATCAGGAGCCTGGCTGGTAGAGCAGAATGCCCTACCTTCCCAACTTAAAGAAACACGTTGCCTTGGATCGGTCGAGTTGGTCTTTAAAAAGCGTTCTGTAACCGTTTGTTATAAAATGCATATGATTAGAAAGATATTTTAAAAGTAGAATATAATGATCCACACAAGTATCATTCGAAATTGCGTGGTTTTCCTTTTACTTTGCGAACTTATACGATCGACCAATTATGGGAGAAAATTTGACTCCCATAAATGGCCGACCGTGTTAGTCGATGAGGTAAAAGGAAAACCATGCAATTACGAGAGATACTAGTGTGGATCATTATATTCTACTTTTAAAATATCTTTCTAATCATTTTATAACAAACGGTTACAAAGCCTTTTCAAAGACCAACTCGACCAATCCAAGGCAACGTGTTCCTTTAATTAGTATGAAATGAACATTAAATGTAGAGGCGAGCAGTTTGTGTAAATAGCAGATTTTTATATTGCTCTGGCAATGGATTCAGAGAATCTTAAAAAGTTTTCGATGTGGGAGAGTAACCGCCCTAGTAGAGAATACCCAGACTGGGACTGAAAAACCCAATCCAAATTACATGCCTCCGAAGCGGGATTCGAACCAGGGTTCACAGAGTTGAAAGTCCAGGAAGAAACCACTAAGCCAACTTCAGATGAAGTTTTTGATGAAGAATGTAATGTATCACAGCAATTAACCCTGGTGATGTACCAACGTTCATAAAGAAACTTATAAGTTATAGAGCAGAGGCAAGCTATTGTCATTGATCCCAAAGAGAGTCCAGGGCTAATTTTTGTGGGCTACCATGAAGCATGACCCTTGGGGTTACTGGGCGGTCAGGTGGGTGAAGTGGTGTCTTGCTTCGCTTCCCACCTCCGGGACCCCTGTTCGAATCCAATCGGGGTCACTATGTGAATTTGGTTTTCAGTCCCTACCTGACTGCGTGGGTTTCTCCCTGGAATGATTCTCTGGGGTTTTACTCCCACATCTAAAACTGAAATTTCCTCATTGTCTTCTCTCTTCCGTTTGGCTCTAATAAGAGCGTTGAGAATATCATATCCAGATCCAGATGTTTCAGTGAAGCACAAAAGCGGTTTAGAAATCATTATCAGTAGTACACAAGTTCACTCAACTTGGTTAAGATTATCCTTCACATACAGTCAACGCACGACAGATTCACCATGTTTGTTTTAGACAATCTCCGCAGAATTCTTTAAAATACAGCAAGTGGACAAAAACAAGTTGCAATCCATAATACAGCAACACTTCCAAAAATATTGCTCAAGTCCTCACCTGTCTACTATATAGAAATCAACGTTGCTGTCACAAAGAGGCTGCAAGAACAGCCACTTGACTCCTTTGCAAATAAATCTATAACACGAGAGTCCAGACATGTGTGCATATTCCATTTGAATCCCACAAAAATAACCAGGATCTTCAAGCAGTGCTTGACCCCAACTCCTTTAGAGAAAGACTTCAACGATAGCGGACTGCGTTTGACGGCTCTGCTGTCACCTGTCTCGACCCGTCTACATAATTGAATACCTCAACACAATTGTGAGGTTTTATATTGTCAGCCAAGGCTCATTTGTAACTCTTAAGAGTGTTATAATATTTGATTGAGCTCGGTCTGATGGGAATCACACAATGCTGGACTGACCTTATCGACGGCATTGACATTGGGTTCTTCCTGTAGTATCATCTCCACTACCTCAGTGAAACCTCCCCGTGATGCTACAATCAACGCTGTCCACGAGTTCTGACGGGAATAAAACAAATAGAAAGGGCAGTTTTTAAAAATCACATCTAACGATTAATTGATTTGATTAGGTTTCTTGTTTTATTCCAAAATGAACATACCCCTATACCACGGGGAAGGGTTACATTCAAGGGGTCTGGGTACTTTTTAAAGGACACAAAAACACAATGTTCACAGATTTACATTTAACTTATACAGTTTGAAGATAATGGTGGTAGAAAGCTTCACTTCAAATATTTCTTGCAGAGGTATTGTTGTTTTTGAGAAAATTAGAAAATAGTAAAACAAGTCACAAAAATAGTTATTGTCTCAGTGAGATGAATTGTTTTTAAGTATGTAAAACATATTTTCGCGACATTGTTTTTGTTTTTTTCATTTCTCAAAAATTAAAGCACCTCAGCAAGTAATATTTTAAGGGAACTTTTCTACCATCACTATCTTTAAACAGTGTAAGTTACATGTAAATCTGTGGACCATGTGTTTTTGTGTTACAAAAAGCAACCAAATCCTGCAAATGACAGAGTGGATTGTCTTTAACCACTGGTTAAAGGCACTGGACATGTTTGGTAAATTTCAAAGATTATACTCTAACTTTGGTGTATCCCAACATATGCACAAAATAACAAACCTGTGAAATTTTGAAGTCAATTGTTTCAAGTTTCGAGAGAATAATGAAATAAAAAACACCCTTTTGCACAAATTGTTGTGCTTTCAGGTGCCTAAAAAAGGCTTGAGGCCTACAGTATTTAAATGTTTGAGTGAGAAATTACCTCTTTCTCAAAAACTAAGGTTACTTCAGAAGGAACTCTCCATTACTTGTTTTCGAAGTAAGTTTTTATGCTAACGATTTTGTTGAGTAATTACCAACAGTGTCATGAGCCTTTAAGCAACCACTGCTGGATAAAACAGCACCAACAGCAAGACATTCGGCTCTTTACTGGGGACCCTTACCAGCTTACAGTTGATTCAGGCCCATCCCAAACATACATCAAGAATGTAGAAGGACAGGGTGCGAACATTTAGTTCATTCCTAGCAACGTTTTCAACTGTTTTTTTTAATGCTTCCCAACCCCCCTACTAACATGACTAACCCAGAAACAAAAGTGGTAGCTATTTTCCTTCCCTCTTCATAATGTTGTTACAGGCTTGCTTCAAGTTCCTTGTTTTGTGAGATGTACTGCTCATTGCATAGAATGTTGTGGTGCTCAGCGTACCCCACGCGGCAACAACAGCTCAAACACAAATGATGCCATTGAACCGTCAGTGAACTGTGTCAGCGAACTCCTGTCACTATGTAAACTTCAGCTTGGTCAAGTGTGATCAAATGCCGCAACATTCGATATGGACGTACGTATATTTCAGCCTAAACTGAATAATCCGGATATCAGGGGCCTGAAAAAGAGAGGCGCCCGTCCACTAAAAGTGTTTACGCTGTCAACATTACGCTTGCTCTTAATGGGCTTTTATGCAGTAGCAAACACTGTAGATCTTGAAACTACACACTGTGCATGGTCCATGTACTCTATTTATTTTATATGGGATTTGAGGCATTGCATGGTAAGGTATCAATACTTGGTCTGCAGTGACACCATGTGTGTATCTACTTGCAAAGCCAGGTAGATTTTTTGCAACGGCCAATCTCACTCATACAAACATTGTTTAAACGCCTATGATTATGAATTCAAAACAGTGATTCAGTAACTAGACGACAATTACACTGTAGTCATAGTTATCTTAGGCGGATTCGAACCCACAACCTTGTGATTGCAAGTCACGCAGTCTAACCACTGGACCACAGATCCTTTCAAATCAATGCAACCAAAACAAGGACTTGGAGGGTTAAGTTGTCTGAGCCCTTTTTTGTGATGCATCTACAACTGCTATTTGCACACGGGTAGCAAGACTCAAAAGTCCACCAACAAACCACTTTTTTCTTCCTAAAAAATATCGCCTCAATAAATATTGTACCATAATTACAAACAAATGCCGGTTTGGATATTTGTCATAATACTGTCTTGGGATCACAATGAATTATTGTGGAGGCCATAAATGACGTCAGAGTGCTTTACGAAGCAAGTGATCTCCCCCCTTGCGGCAAGACAAATGTATATATACAAATGTAAAGCTGTGGCCTTCGAATGAGAAACGCTTAGTAAACGCAAGCAATTGGAGTCTTTCACATGAGTTCAATTTGTAAGATTAAACCCTTGGCAATTTATTTCCCTGAGGGATTGGTTTGTGTGATCTAGTTCAGGTTGAAAACATTCACAATTACGGCTAAACTGTTTATAAAAGAAATATGTTTGTCATTTAAGGCAGTGGACACTATTGGTAATTACTCAAAATATTTATAAGCATAAAACCTTACTTGGTAACGAGTAATGGGGAGATGTTGGTAGTATAACATATTGTGAGAAACGGCTCCCTCTGAAGTGGAGGAGTTTTCGAATTTGATTTTGAGACCTCAGGTTTAGAATTTGAGGTCCCGAAATCAAGCATCTGAATGCTCACAACTTCGTGTGACTTGGGTGTTTTTCTTTCATCATTACCTCGCAACTTCGACCACTGATTAAGCTCAAATTTTCACAGGTTTGTTATTTTATGCATATGTTGAGAAACAGCAACTGTGAAAACTATTCTTTGACAATTACCAATAGTGTCCAGTGTCTTTAAAGATGCAGAGGTATATAATGAAAACGCTTGTTGGAAAAAAGTATCAAGGCAAGATTAAACATCACGGGGAAGGGTAGTTTCTATCATTTCACTACGGCGGACTCTTGTTATATATCAGTATTGCTGATGATCAATATTACTAATGGTTGGTATTGATCATGATTGGCATAGAGGTAATCAAAGTGAAATCAGTGTTTAAGCTCTGGGGATTCAAACCCACAACCTTGTCCTGCAGTCTAACCATGCATGAGCAATATTGATCAGTACTAATTATATTAAACAAATAATATATTAGAAATGATTGATGTATGTTGGGATACACCAAGTGAGAAGGTGTCCAGTGCCTTTAAAGTAAAGCAATGCAAATCATATTGACAATATTGATAGTTTCTAACAGTCTAATACAAATCCGGATGAACACCAATTATGGTGAATTTCAATGGTTTCCAATACTGATCGTTTGCTAACGATCAGTATTGGAAACTGGACACCTTCGGAAATTTTCAAAGACCAGTATTCTCACTTGGTGTATCTCAACATACATGTATGCAGAAAATAACAAGCCTGTGAAAATTAGAACTCAATTGGTCATCAAAGTCGCAAGAGAGTTGCACAAATATGTGTGCTTTTAGATGCCTAAAAAAGGCTTTAGATATTAATTCTTCTAATATTTGATTGAGAAATTACCCCTTTCACAAAAACTATCATACTTCAGAGGGAGCCGTTTCTCACAATGTTTTATACCATCAACAGCTCTCCATTGCTTATTACTGTACCAAGTAAGTTTCAAGGTAACAGATATTTTGAGTAAGTACCAGTAGTGTCCAGTGCCTTTAATGTGTAAGGATTAGAATGAATGATACCCTTACCATGCCGGCTATATCCACGTTGGCGCCATTGTGTAGTAGGGCTTTTACACATCCTATATGACCCTTCCTTGCTGCCCAAACCAGTCCCGTTGTGCCATACTAAAACAAAAGAAGAAACCTATCCATATCAACCATTGAACGATGCACATCATGACATCACACTCACTTATGTAAGAATGTTTAGTTTAAAGGTTTAAGCCCGGTTCATACTTCATGCGAATGCGAAGCGAATTTGACGTGACAACCCTCCTTTCGCAGTGATTTTCGCAAGTGAGTCGAGCAGAATTCAACTGCTGTGAATTGTTCGTTGCGAATTTGTGATGTCAACATTCGCTTCGCATTAGCAGGAAGTATGAACCGGGCTTTACTCTTTCAGTGCCAAGGTCAGACATGTACATGAGATCTGCCATTGAGCCCCACATATATAACCACCTTTGACCTTGCATCATTTCACATGGCCGTCATCATGACTCTGGAGATTCACAGTTAAAACTGACTTTACATGTCTATTCATAAACCAATACCTGTCTGCAGATAAAGACAGGGGACCAGTCTATACATAGTGTGAACAATAGCCTCTCCCAGGCAAACTATTGGTGGCGCCCTATATGGTAACCACTTGAACTGGGTTTGTGTGAGCATCTGCAGTATTTTCAATTATCATTCACACAGCTTATTTTCCAGTTCTTGCGGGAGTCCTGATGTCAAGTGTGCATTCACAACACATTCTTAGAGAATTTATGGTGGAATAAATACTTCTGAATTGAACTGAAATGATGCAATTATCTGGCAATATTTGGACCAGTCGTTGCAGCTCTAATTCACTAGACACATACCTTGTCTGCTGAGTTTGCCTTAGCACCATGCCGTAGTAGACACTCCACAACAGCAGTCTGCCCTCGACCTGCTGCCCAAATGATGGGAGTAACGCCATGCTGTCAGATAAAACAAGAAAGAAAGAAATATTGAATATACAGTCTCCTAACGATGACAATAAAGAGCAAGCTTGACGAAATATTGAGACCAATTAAAAACTCACTCTGCGGTAGTAAAATTGATAAAGATCCACTACAGCTAAAGAAGTAGTCCCGGCCGATTTTTTACCTTCCGCCCAGGTAGTAGTTATCAAGCAGAACAGTTCTTTTCAGAACTTAGTAGTCTCCAAATTCCAAAAATCTACTCCGCGGTAGAAGAATATAAAGCAAGACGGTTCTCTAAAGAACAAAATCTAGCTGGCAAGTAGACACACACATAGTGTTACCGCAAACCAAACACATATTGATACCTCACCATGCGATGTCTCAAATACCAAATAAGAAATATTAACTTTAGGTGCTTTCACTTTATAGTGTTGAAACTTTCATAAGTTACTTGTCTGTATTTTAAATCTTGACCATAATTACTGTGTCCTTCAGATAGGACGAAAGGCACAGGTCCTGTGTTGTGTAACGCACATATAAGAATCCAGTGTACTTATCGAATAGTGTACCTTGTAAACCATTACATGGTGCTATAAAGGAATAGGTCTCATACTTTAAAAACAGAGCTCCAGGAAACAAATTCTAAGCACTTTGATATGCCCATAGGGGTGTGATAAAGCACCGTATAAGAACCCAGTATTGTTATTAGAAGAGGACAGGAATGATTTAACTCTTTCAAAAAAACACTGACGACCCTTTAACAAGGAAAGCTTATATGTATGCTTTTGCAGAGTTGTCCGTTCTCAATCATCAAGGTATAGTTCTGCTTCACATCTTTCAGTGGCAACTTCACTGCAAAATGTGTTTTTTTAAACTGCTAAGTATAAATCAAGATGTCGGGGGGGGGGGGGGGAACATACGCCTGAGTAGTGCCTGTACTGCGTAAGATTCAATCAGCAAGTCAGTTTTATTTCATCAACTAGAGCTGACACTTCTTTCTCGCGACCCATTTTTATTGTTGTAATTTTATTTTGCATGATGATCTTTTATGCACAGTGGGAAATTCCATTCACATTACGTCCTTGAAATAACACATTTTGTATTTTCTTCATAGAGGTGCCCCTTACCAAAGGGAAATTGCAGTGGACTTTTAAAGGCAGTGGACACTATTGGTAATTACTCAAAATAATTATTAGCATAAAACCTTACTTGATAATGAGCAATGGGGAGAGGTTGATAGTATAAAACATTGTGAGAAACGGCTCCCTCTGAAGTGACGTAGTTTTCGAGAAAGAAGTAATTTTCCATGAATTTGATTTCGAGACCTCAAGTTTAGTTTTTGAGGTCACAAAATCGATCATCTGAAAGCACACAACTCCATGTGACAAGGGTGTTTTTCTTTCATTATTATCTCGCAACTTCGATGACCAATTGAGCTCAAATTTTCACAGGTTTGTTATTTAATGCAAATTTTGAGATACACCAAGTGAGAAGATTGGTCTTTGACAATTACCAATAGTGTCCAGACGTCTTTAAGAGGGAAGTTAAAGCCTTGCACATTATAAACATTGGTCATTTAAATCACCTATACATATAAAACATCAGCAGTCCTGGTATAATGAGAGACTTTTGAAGGGTCCTTGCACAGTTATCGCCAATAATGCGCGTGCTCAGACCTACGCGCGCAATACTGAGCATGTAGTACGCGCAGAGCTACAAAAAAAAGGACCACTATGTCTGCTGCCTTCAGGGTCTCAAAAGTCTCCCATTGTCAGAAACACGAATTTAGTTTTGTTGTTAAAAGGCGGACAGGTGTGATACACTGCTGGTTGTTGGAAGATTAAATTCACTAAAGTCCTGTATGCCCCTTGTCATGGCCAATCTGTTAAGAGAACTAAACTCGTGCTCTGGTGTTTCTGATCATCAGAGTCTGGGTCCAAGTCTTGACACTTGTGTCCTTGAAAAAACAAAATTATAAGTTTTGCCTCAAGTCTGTCGAAGCAATCATGAATGATGCAAGTACTTTCAATCCAGACTCTACCATAAATAAACTTGATCACAATAAGGATTAGTCCAACTTCTCCCCAAACTTGCACAAATCCCTCTTACGAAAAAAATTTCTTCATCACACAAAACTTTTTTAACTGCTGTGTATTTTTTTTAAAAAACCATATTGCTATTTTTGCTCATGTTTTTTAATGCTGCATTTTAATGTTTTTCTTGACTGTACAGCGCTTTGAAACGCTTTATAAATGCATTTAAGTTAAGTTAGGTTAAGTGCGAGACAGATGTTTTTCTATGTGATAATCGTTTAATCTGGTACACACACAGCTGTAGGGCTGAAATTCCCGAGGGATTTTATTTTTCACAAGTTGGACAGAAACCCCCAAGCACACCCCAGGGATCCGTTCTGTGGTAAGTGTTTCTGCCAAACAGGTGCCCTTGCTACATACAAATTGATAAAATGCGTATCAAATCTTTGGTCGAGGGCTAGGTGTTTGAGTGGCTACCTGCATTTGAGCATGTGCCTGCTTTGATGTATGATGCACTCAGCGGACTGCATTTCAATGTGAAAGCTCTGGCCCTTAAAGGAGGGGCTGAACGTTCTTTTTGAAAGAATATATAGCAAGACAGTTCTCTAAAGAACAAACTCTACCTTGCAAGTATGATACACACATGGTGTTACCGACAACCAAACATTGATACCTCACCATCCAACCACAAATCATGTACATGAACCTTTGACATTTTCAGGGTCCAGTTTCACAGAGCTGCTTTGAAGCACAACAACAAGCTAAGCACAACAAAATTATGCTTACCAGAATAAGGCTACAAGCTAAATTGCCATGTCACATGTCAGTTTGTAAATGGTATCCTGCTAATTTTCTGCTGAAGCAGTGCTATGAAATTGGGCCCACAATCGATATGTTGCATGTTTATAAGGAAAACTTGAAAACAATATGAGGTAAAAGTAATCAGTGCCTTTTAAACATTCTATATATAATAATCAGAGGCCAAACTCACAACCTGACAAGTCCGGTGGTCTTGTGCTTCGTCAATTGAATATTAGTTAGGCTACACCTCATTGTGTACTACCATAGAGTAAGGACAAAGACTCTATGGTACTACCTGTGTGCAAAATTGTTGACAATGAGTTTGATTGGAGTATTTTTCAATTCTGTTGAGTATCAAAGAAGATAGATCTGATCTCAGGGAATGTTCAACGCATTTTGATTCTGGTCTTGTACAAAAACATTCAGGTCCAGTACAAAACGTTGAGCTTCAACAAGCTCTGTAGTGTTGTGGATCTTCCCCCAGCCCTTGATAAGCCCTGCTTCATAATCAATTCTTCCACAGCTAAAACTCACATTCAACTAATTTGTTGAATCATAATTTATGATCATCCAATTAATGCAGTGTTTTAGATTGTGATTGAGCTATCGACATAGTACTGTAGATAGAGAAGAAAAAAGAAGAGTGCAACAACTGCACATCGTGATTGACGCTTTAATTCGCGGGGGGCTATCCAATTTCGCCCCATCCAAAATGGAAATGGCGATGCTTCACGTTGCAACCCCCTCGCTGAATCTCAATCAAGTTGCATCATATTCACCTTCATTTGCACAACGGCAACCAGATCTACGTTTCGCTGTTGTACTTGAGAATGTACATTTAGACAGTTAGGCTACTGTGTCAGTTTTAAACAGAGCATGCAGCTGGGTAAATGAGATGTTGCAACAAAAAGTAGATAGAGGCCTGACGTTTCGAACCCTAGCGAGTCTTCCTCAAAGGCTACAATCTGAATGAGATTTTGTAATAGATGTTATCATCTTTAGGGGTGTGTTTGGGAGTGTTCCTCCTCTTGATGGTTGTTGTTGTTGCTCTTCCCCCAAACCATATAGACATGTTAGTATCCGATCAGGGTCATTTGTGTCAGGTACCCTGCATACAACAGTGACAATAGCTGATCTAACTGTAACATAATGAAAGGAACCAGACTTTTTGTTTCCTTTCAGCCAATGTTTGGGGTATAATGAGTCGAATAGAAGGAAAGTAACATGGCCGAACCATGATAAAGGTCAATTGTCCCGTACGACGCACCCTTCAAAAACCTATTATTTCAAACAAATCGACGATGGACATAAAAAGCACATAAACAAGCTTACAGTGCATTTTAAAGAAATGGAACTGCTAGAATAAAATTCCAAGTTGGCCAATTGTGCTAAAAAATATGCCCAATTTCTTTCTCCATGCCCAAATAGGAAACAGAGAAATACTACACCTCATGCCATAGTGAATCACGCTAGTTTGGCGTCCACATCATCAGCGACCAAGTTGGAATGCAGATGGAAGTAGGTTAATGGACTCCCCCCATTAAAAATCAAGCTCATCAGATTTCGTATGGGATCCATTTCAGAATGACTAAACGCTGAACACCGAGACAGCCGGAGAATATAAGAAGAAAAAAGGATCGCGACGACAAACAACTTCATAAATATCGAAACAGGAAGTGCTAAGGGCAGATGGGTTGAGGGAAGGTTTGATAAAGAACGTTTCGTTTACACATCGTTGTTGATAAGCCGCATATATTAAGGTTTGTATGCACGACCACTGATCAATACATACTGTCTGTGATATCAGACACTCAGGGCAGTGGGTGATAATGACTTGTCAGATCCCACAGATAAGATTGCGCTTTCAATAAGGCTGGAATATCCCTGTACAAGCGGCCATCTTGTCTGGTACCAAAGCTTTGGCTGTAATAAGGTATTTGTACTACGCCATATCAATCTTAAGAGATATTCTGCGCAGAGACAATGTAAACCAAAAACAGTGCATGTCCTGTAAAAAGAAAGCAAAGGCTGTACATGTGTAGCTCAGGCTTAGGCTCAAAAGCCCATGTTTTTAAAGTAACCTGCCATCGATTTCACAAAACTCTTCCTAACTTAAGACTAATCTTAGAACTTAGGACGAGTCCCAACCCTGCACTGTAGCATGCAGACCTTAAGATTAATCCTAAGTTAGGACGAGTTTAGGACGAGTTATTCGTCCTAACTCAAAAAAAGACGAGTCCTAACTTTTTGTGAAATCGACCCCAGGATTGATTAGCACCCTGAGTGGTAAAACCATGCTACAACTGAGCAAGGAAATGCTCTGGTGTGACAGGGGCTAAAATGTTCGCTTCTCCTTCCTGCACATATTTAAAAAAGAATCACCTGGAACCAAGCAGGTCCAAAAAGTGTTTGAATGACATGAGAGACCTGTTCTAGAAACACAACAGTACACGTTGCCATGAACGAGTGGCACCATCCACACCCCACCTCTCTGAGTAATTGGACAATGTAGATATTTGACAAGCAATAATTGCATGTACTAAACTGAGTTACAATTTGGATAACGATGTGGTGAATAGATGTGGTCTGTCAGTCTGCAAAAATGTGATATGACAGCCCAACTTCGCTGCAGTAAACACGAGCATACATGACGCAAGATGTATGTTCCAGCAATCAAATGACAAGCGAGTAAGTGAGTGAGTGAGTGAGTGAGTGAGTGGGTTTCTACCTTCCTTCTTTCTAGCAGTTCAATCTAGCCTCTTCACTAATTCTCCATTTCACTCTCTCCTGAGCTGTCTGTTGCCAATACCCCTATTGACCCATTGCGCGCACATCATGCGTGGCGACTATGGCACGCTCACCATTTTGGTGGGCCCATAGGTTTACATGTAAACGCTGTGTCGCTTTTTTACCTCTAGGTGATGAGGGCGCCCTACTGATACGACATCATGTGCATAAGGTCTTTATGTACTTAGTTTATTTCTCCAGAATTTATTTTATTGTCACATTTTTCTCAATGTTGCGTTCAAATAATCCATTATTGGTCACATTGCACCGGCCCACTTTAAACAGCATTAAAAGGGTCTCTAATTTTCCCCCAGCCACCTAGCAGCTTTGCAGGACTAATCACTTCTTCTTTTGAGTTCATCCCCCCTGGGATAAGCCGCTGCCTGGGTAAATCCCACAGTTGGTGTACATAAGACCAACTAACTACTTGTTCTTACCGGTTCCCCTAGTCCAATGGGAACCAGCTAGGTCCTTTGCAACTGGAACAGTTGATACAGTCTGAGCCCGGATTAAAAACAAAGACAGCTTAGATGAATGGTTTTATCGCCAGGAATGAAAACACAACTGGTCCCTCAAGAATTTCCCCTCCTATACATTTTTTTTAAGGCCGGGACAGAAAATGATCGTTCCATTGTACGTGTCCAGTGCATGGCCAACTACAGTTTAAGCAAAAACCCAATGCTTTCAAAAACTTCTGGGCCAAATTTCATGAAGCTGTAAATTATAAGCAGAAAATCACTGCTTCACAAATTTCTTTGCAAAGACATTTTTTAGTGGGGTGCCAGTCACAACAATGTAAACTTAGTGTATTTTTGGCTGGTAACTTGCTACAGTTATTATACAAATTTTGACTGCTTCGAGTGCAATGGTTAAAACTACGACTCCCGAGATGATCCCGCGGGGGAACGGTCCGGGGATCACCTAGGTCAGAGTTTTAATCATACATGTAGCCTGAGTAAAAGCAGTCAATATTTATTTTATAACACCCTAACAGACTATTATAATTTATCATCCTCATACAACCAACATTCGTACGCCCATTTCAGATACACAGATGCACAACTGATTGGGTTTGAGGTGGGTAAAAGACGTCTAGGTACTGCACGCCGTGTGATAGTCGTCGGACTATCACATGGAAAACAGTTAATGCACTATCACGTGGCCGTCTCTTCTAGTAAAACTAAGACATCATGTGACGCGCTCTAAACCAATGAAAAGGCAGAATATTTGTAAGGGGTGTTATAAAAAGCAATACATGTCTGTGCTTAGCAAGTTTTGTATAATATATACAGGCTTTATGAAATAGGACCCTGGTACTTCCCAATTTCATTCAGCTGCTAATTAAATGAGCAGGATACCAGTCACATACGAGCATAGTGGACAATAGTGGCCGGTATTCGTATTTCTAATGAGCATTTGTTGTGCTCAGCGGTTAAGAGCACCAGACTCCAGCTCTGGTGGTTTCTGATCAGCAGAGTGTGGGTTGGAGTCCTGTTTGTGGCACTTGGGTCCTTAAAAGCAAGGCACTTAACCATTATTGCTGCGTCCTTCGGATGGGATGTTAAGCCGAAGGTCCTGTGTACTGTAGAATGCATGTAACATAACCCAGTGCACTTATCGTAAAGAGAAGGGGTTCACCCCAGTGTTCCCGGTTTGATTGGCTGCATATTAGTCCACGGAACTTTGTAAACCAATACTTGGTGCTACATGTATGTAAAGGGAAAATGTCTCATACCTTGCAGGAAAACATCCTAAGCACTTTTAGACGCCTGTGTAATAAAGCGCTATATACGAACTCAGTATTATAATTGTTATCCATAAACACCTGGTCAGTTTCTCTATTTTGATTGGTTGAAAGGACATCACGTGGGGTGTTCAAATGGATGATATAACCACAGTCAGAAGTGTTTAAACATAGGAGTGACACTCGAGCTTGCACCGGTGCTGATAAGACAGTTTATTCATTCCTTTTGGTAGAGAACAACGGCTGGAACAGTTGTGCCACATCACGTGATACACCCGACAGGTACCCCAATCTCCTTATAAGGAGTTTTTACGAGAGGGCCTTACCATTTCATAGCTGGAGGGGAGTTTTGTTGAAAGAAATCATTGAACAATCATATCTTAGCATTTTTCAAACTTTTGGACCAAAAGGTTTTGATGTTTTTTTGACCCAAAAGTTTTTTTTGAATGGGAATAAAAATGTGCCGGTATTAAACACTAGGTTTAAAACAGGTTAAACATAGTGTTTAAAACCCGCCAAGCACATATGTATTCCCTTATTAATTACTTCTATAAAATACTATTGTTTCAGTATCCACCTTTTTGTAATTTTCACTGCACTACGTGCTGAGTAGAAGCTAAAGATGAAGGGAGAAGCTCTGTACAAATTAAAGCCACTTCTTTAGAGGGTTTAGATACCTTTTTGTACATCAAGTTTTTGGCCGTGATATTAATCCCGTAAGTTTCAGCTTCATGAGTCGACAAGTTTTTCAGAACACAAAGAGTGAAAATCACAGAGCAAGTTTTTCAATACATTCGCATCTCAAAAGCTACAGCACTTTGGCAAGTAATATTTGTTAAAAAGGAAGCTTTCTACCATCAAACACTGTGTAAGTTTAACGAAATCCGTGGATGTTTGTGTCAGACAAAAAGTACACAAACCCTTTAAATCAACTATTACTAACGTGAATAAGAGTGATTGAAGAGTCACTGATTACTCTGACAATGTAAACACTTGAGAAAGCGGACAAAGAGATCTCCACACACACAGCGACACTCTTTAAAAACAGACTCTCATCTCATTCAAAAGCAACACAATCAAAAGTGAAATCACGTTCCAGACTTTGAGTGTCTCCAATGCCACGCCAGATTTTGATTATCTGTTCTAAATCTGGCGCAATCTCGTTCATTCTGTTTAAGTTTTCTTTCTTTTTACAAGCGCTAGACTCGGTTAAAGACCAACTTATGGTCTTTGCCGATCTTAAGTGCCCCTCACTTCAGAGGGAGTGGAGGTTGCCAGGCCAGCGGGACAAAGCATAAAGTCTATTTCCTCTTTGGGGACGAAGAGTTGACTTTTTTTTTAATCAGAGGCTCGTCAACTGCAGACAAGTTGAACAACTTGCACTCCCACTCGTAGCTATCAATACCAATTATGAACATTTTGATGGAAGCTTTGTGATCAATACTCTGAAATTGTTTGAGGATAGAGAGAGGGGGGGGGGGTGGAATATATATCCCCAATCCTAAGACTGGGATGATGGCCTACAGGATTATTCACACCCTAACAAGAATTTTCCAAAAGCCTAGTAGAAGAGATATGAGCATAAGACCAGGAGCCCGATTTCAAAAAGCTAAGAATCACAAAACAGCGCCCAGCAGAACAAAACTACGCTTAATACTAGAATAAGGTAACCAGCCAAACTACCATTCCACATGTACCATCATCGACTGGTACCCTGCTTAGTTGGGCTTAGCAGAAAGCTGTTAAGCAACATGTGCTGTTTAAACTGCTCAATGAATATGAGCCAAGGACTTTGGCCCATTCCCAACACAAATGTCAATCCCTACAATGTCTATATAGAAAAGTTTGCGGTAACACCATGTAATAACAATCTCTCAATGAGTTGGGGTGGTTCTGAAAAGAACCATTGGATTGACTCGACGTTTCGATCAGTATGCTCTGATCGTCTTCTGGAGAAGTATGCCCTACAATGTCATTAACTAGTTAATGTAAGTCTTCACTACACAGGGCCCAATTTCTTGGCTCTGCTTACTGAAGCAAAGAATCAGCGCTTGCGGGAGCAGGAAATTCTGTGCTTACGTCAAGCGTATTTCATGGGTTAGCGGAGAATTTGGCGTGTGTGTGTGCATACTTCACAGTACTCAGGCATTTTACGCTTACACCATGAACACGGCTAGCACAGAAATTCAGCGCTTGCAGGCAAGCAGAGAATGGTATCCAAAGTGCAGAGTTTGGCGGTAAGCAGAGCCAAGAAATACATGCAGGGCCTAATGAAGATTATAGATCTGAACTTACATGTGCTTGGACGTTCGGCGAGGCCCCTTGCTGTAGTAGTTCTTCGGCAACCTCTGCATGGCCCTTGTAGCTTGCCCACATCAACGCTGACCAACCATTCTGAAATGATACACAGGACAACCACAAATACAATATTAAACAATAGAGGAGATATTTAAAATTACATTCAACATAGTAGGGGAAATTGTTTCCACTCCATACAAAATTCTAGCTCCATGATTGTTGTACAAAATCTTGCGGATTCTAAGCTGGAAATGTTAGCAGGGCCCAAGTTCATGGATCTGGTTACAGTAAGCAAAGAATCGGCGCTTACGGAAGCAGGGAATTCCGCGCTTACGTCAAGTGTATTTCACGGGTTAGCAGGTATTTTTGCTTCTGCTCGTGCGTATTCCACAATACTAGGCATTCTGCGCTTACACAGCTTATGCAAAAATTTGGTACTTGCAGAGTAAGCGCCGAATTGAGATCGTAAGCGCAGACGTAACCAGAGCCATGTAATTGGGCCCTGAGCTCCTGCAATGCGCACATTTCCAAGAACAATGGGTTTATCTGGTCAGTCTGCTGCCGCCTAATGCTACCAAAAGTTGGATGGGAATTATTGTTTTATCAAGATCAACTGCCAGGCAGGAGGAGCCAATGACAAAATAATGCCCAATACGGAATCAGCTGGGAAGTTTCGCTAGTGCAAAAGGCACATCCACATCTCCCATATTTTTTGAGATAAGAAAAAAGGACAAACAACACAGAAAACTTAATCTTTACGTTCTCTCTCTGTAATAAAATTACAGAACGCTTGCTGTTCCTCACGCTGTGTTAATTCCCCCAACCCCTGATCGTGAACCGCCCCCCCCCCCCCCAAATCCAATTTAACGTTTCAGCATCTGTGAACATAGTTCTGAACATTAATGACTTAGAATGCTCACAGTTGATAGTTTCAATCCAGCGAGTTTGGACCAATGTAATATTGTCCCAAGCACAGACTCATATTGACAAGGACAGATTCACGACATGACTTCGTCATCATTAAGCAATATTGCTTGGCATTTCAAACCAATTTTATGAAGTTTATAAGCAATGTTTCTACAATGTTCACTCTTTCAGTGCCAAGGTCCTACATGTACAATCTACATGTATCCTATGTCTGTATGTATTCTAAAAGCGCCATAAACGTACAGGTCAGATCTTTTTTATGACTCAAAAAGAATCATAAATCATACATGCACAACCAATAAAATACATTTTATAACGCAAGAGGTCATTAAAGGCAGTGGACACTATTGGTCATTATCAAAGACTAGCCTTCACAGTTGGTGTATCTCAACATATGCATAAAATTACAAACCTGTAAAAATTTGAGCTCAATCGGTCTTCGAACTTGCGAGATAATAATGAAAGAATAGAACGCCAATGTCACACGAAGTTGTGTGCGTTTAGATGATTGATTTCGAGACCTCAAGTTCTTAATCTGAGGTCTGGAAAATTACTTCTTTCTCAAAAACTATGGCACTTCAGAGGGAGCCGTTTCTCACAATGTTTTATACCATCAACCTCTCCCCATTACTCGTCACCAAGAAAGGTTTTAGGCTAATAATTATTTTGAGTAATTACCAATAGTGTCCACTGCCTTTAACACTCAAGAAATACTGTTGACTAATGTACCAAGGCAATACAAATCAGCGAGATACATTTTGTTTGGTGAGAGAGACCTTTTTTGTTCACAGAATTTTCAAAAAGCTGAGCATTTTAGGCTAATAACGCAAAACAAAGCACTGGCAATGAAAGAGTTTAGTTAAAAACAGATGAACTAATGTCATTGGTCTCATTGTGGAAGTGTCGTGGCCGAGCGGTTAGGAGCACTGAATTCAAACTCTGGTGTTTCTGATCAGTGTGGGTTCGAATCCTCAGCTGTGACACTTGTGTCCTTAAGCAAGACACTTGACCATTGCTTCGTCCTTGGATGTGTTATGTAATGTAAGAAACCAGTGTACTTATCAAAAAGAGCAGGGGTTCGCCCTGGTGTTCCTGGTCTGATTGGCAATTTTTTGGTGCAAATGGCGACCCCAAATAAAATTCACAATAGCACCCTCATGAGTCCTCTTTCCCATTCTGAAAACTGTTTGGTCATGCAATCTATTTTTTTTCATTTTCACAACTGATTTTCTAAGGGGATTTTAATTGTGACCGGTCA
This sequence comes from Asterias rubens, assembly GCF_902459465.1. Classification (NCBI taxonomy): domain Eukaryota; kingdom Metazoa; phylum Echinodermata; class Asteroidea; order Forcipulatida; family Asteriidae; genus Asterias; species Asterias rubens. The sequence continues at coordinate 6,784,521 of NC_047069.1, read as the reverse complement.
GTGGACGAACGAATTAACTACAATGTATAGTGGGACTTAGTTTCATTGCTCGGCTTAATGCTGAAATCTGCGATTGCGATCACCACTCTCTGCTTAATGTTTCAGCACCGAATTTCTGCGCTACCTGGTGTATAACAAAGAATGCCCAGTAACGTGGAGTAACCACGCGCACAAGCAAAACATTTCCAGCTGACCCAGGAAATATGCCTGACGTAAGTGCGTAATTCCCTGCTTCCTTTGCTTACGGTAAGCAGATCCATGAAATTTGGCCCAGTAAGAACATTTTAACGTTGTGAATTTAACCATACATTATTAACCAACAATGTAATAAGCATTTCCGTAAAAAAAACACCATAAATAATGTTTTTTTAAACTAGATAGCCATGAATTAAAAACAACACATAAATAGATTACAGGAAATGTGCTCCTTGTCAAGTGCCAATCTGCGTCAGATGAAAAGGTGCAATGAAATCATCGGAGCGAGTAAGAGGTACTATTAATAAACTGTCTGGCTTGTGGGCTTAAAATACTGCTCTGCATGCTTAATAAACCAAGGGCATGTTGGTTATACACAACTTGCCTTTTATTTTATACACTTGACATGTACTTAGATGCGTCTCCCTCAAAACAGTGCCACAAAGAATTGTAATTAAACGAAACTCGTTAAGCAAATTATATTAGGGAAAATCTTCTCGCCAGAAATAGATTTGGTTACAAATGTTCTTGGAGCAAGTCTACAGAGCACTTCTACTCGCAAGTTTTTCTATTCAGAAAAAAAACCCTTTTTGGTTTATGTTCTATATGTATACATGTAATAAAATAGTAGGGAAACATTTATGAAATGCTAACCCCCGCCCCAAGAGAGATAAGCCTAAAGGCACTTTATCAAAATAGTATTCACAAGTATGGCCGGCTGACCAATATGAAAATATAATTGTAACAAATGAAATCTTGGGGGGGGGGGGGTCAAAATCAAAAATAAAATAAGCCCTTTGCACACATGAGTTAACAATTCTGAAATGTCAGAGATGGGATTGGATGGTTTGGAGGTTTTGAGAAAGTCAAAAGAAATCACACACCTGACAATACATGTATAATTTACAAAATTCCACCCTAGCAGAGTCTTTCTCAAAGGCTAAAGAGAAAGACTTTGCTAGGGTCGAAGCGCCAGGCCATTAACTATGTTTTGCATTAATACCACAGGTCCTTTTGGTTGGTATGCAGTTTGCAACAGCTACAGCTATTTTCTGTCATGTACAAATAGAGTAGACTTTGTGCCTGACACAAGATTTGACCCAGTTATAATGAAGTCGAGGGTTACTTCACCAACTTGCAACGATCGAGAGCCCCCTGCATCAACTGGCGTCATCACCCACCGCTGCAACGATTGGGGGTCAAAATTACCATGTAATGCATCAACTGTGCGCAACTTTGAGCAATGCATGGGTGGTTGGAGCCACGAACCTGCTTGTTATTTTGAACGAAATTTGACCACCCCCCCCCCCCCTCCAAACTCAATAAAAAGACAAGCAAAGCTATGTGATATATTATGTGCAATGTCTAGACTAGAATTTGTCCTTTGATTAAATCTTATGCATTATCAACATCATGATTCCAAAGAAAGAGAGAGTAAGGTATGATCGGCCTTCTCTTGATAAAACTTTCCGCCTGATTGCCGGCTTCTGCGGCCTCAATTCTTACGGAGTCCCACTATCCAGTCAAGCATGTTTAGGCAGCGTCGTTGCAAATAGAGTGCCTGAATGGGAATGATGCCGAAAGCCATGTCACATCGCCATGCAGATTGGTAGTGAAGTCATGCATGACAATTAGGAAGGACACTGCAAGGTTGGATCACAGGCCTTACTCTCATTCTCCTGTTCTCCTGAAACTCATTCAGATTTCAATGATACCTGTGACAAGTCAATCTGTCTCAAACTAAGAAGAGTAACACTAGCTAGATGCTCTTCTTCATCAATCATTGACATGTATTATAAGTTATCACACAAGCACGAGTGGAATACGAAAAAATATAGCGCTTCTGCGTCCCATATCCAATGAGGCCGAATTTGCAGCGCGCAAAATTTAAAATTTCAGAGCGTTATTTCACGCGCACAAAGTTTAGAATGTAATTTTTGCACTCTCCGTATACGGAGCGTGACAAAATGACATTTCACAATACGCACTGTGTAATAAAACAGGGGAAGTAGGATATAAAACAGAGGTCGTAGCATATATGTTTTTATCCCCCTAGTAGTTCGAGCTTCTGATTGGTGGATTAGCGCGTACTGGAAGATAATAGAGATTAACTTGTTTACATTAAGTTCACACGCGGCAATTCAGAGAAGAAGATTGGATCAGAGGACCTTATTGTTTCCAATCACATCAGGGACCCAACATCTTTCAACACATTCAAGGCACTTCTGAAAGCCCACTTGTTTCAGGAAGCCTACCAGCAATGACTTATTATTTCTTCTGCGCCTCAGCGCCTTTGAGCAAACTTTTGATTTAGACGCTATACAAATTTTGTTTGATTGATTGATTGATTGATTGATTGATTGATTGATTGATTGATTGATTGATTGACTGATTGACTGATTGATTGATTGAAATCTCTGCTCCTATTCAGACCTGGAATTACACGCAGGCCATTGCCTCCGTTGCCCTGGTATTAGCCTTAGCGCCTCTTCAAAAGTTTCCCATACACGGGAAATGGAAAGGCGCTTTGGAAAATGAAAAATGGTCTTGCCCTCTCAAACATGATGTTCCAGGTTGGATTTCACAGAGTTAAGACTACAGTCTCATCTCAAGTTAGAACGAGTAACTTGTTCTTATTTAAGGACGCATAGCCTTAGGTTTTTAATAACTCCTAAAGAGTCCTAGGACTAATCCTAAGTTTGCACTATCTTTGTGAAATCGACCCCTTTCAACGATGTTTGCTCTTAATTGAGTAGAGTAGTTCAGCAACGTTCGAGGAAATCAGTTCATCTTCTTTTTTCTTTTTTTTTCTTTTTTTTAACAAAGGGTTGATAACCATTTTCCATAACTTGCCCAACATATTATTGATATAATATGTGGAAATACAGCAGAAACTTTCAGAAAGATAGGTTATTGAAGTGATGAATTCTGAGACCCAATTATTTAGCACCAGGGTTTACAATGTGCTACGGCGCATTAAGCAGCCAGAGCCAGGAACACCGGGGCGAACCCCTTCTCTTTTTGATAAGTGCACTGGGTTATTTTACATGCGTTACACAACACATGGGACCAACGGCTTTACGTCCCATCCGAAGGACGAAGCAATGGTTAAGTGTCTTGCTTAAGGACACAACTGTCTTGGCTGGAGATTCGAACCCACACTATGCTGATCAGAAACACCAGAGTTTGAATTTGGTGCTCTTAACTGCTCGGCCACGACACTTCCATAAGTTGTAAACAAAACAGTCCTACAATGGGCAAAGATACAGATTACACTATCCTGCCTACAAGACTGTCCCTCCCCTATGATCAAGCTAGGGTCCCTCCCCCTAAAAAGTCTACTACCAAACTAATCTTGTGCCACCACAATGACCATACAAACCTACTTGGTATTGGACACTGAAAAGCTGTTGATAATATAAAAACATTGTGAGAAATGATTCCCTATGAGGTAAGTTCCACTACAAATTATGAATCTGATATAGGCGATGTGACCCATGTTTACATTCAAACCGCCCTCTGTTGAAAAAACACTGTATACGTCATGTTTCGCCGGGCAAAAAGACATGTAGTCATGGTAAGTTTGCATACACTTTCTAGCTGGCTGCCAAAACACAAAGGTTTTGCCCGGCGGTATGCGCGCGAATCATGTTATGGTTTTCGTGTGAGGTCAGAGGTCACATCGTCTATATGCTTCAGCCTTTCACAGGCATCTGAAAGCACACAACTCTATTAAACAATAGTGTTTTTTCTTTTGTAATTTGCTTGGAACTACATTGACCAATTGTGCCCAAATTTTCACAGCTTTGTTCACCAAATTGAGGATAACAATCTTTGACAAATTACAAAAAGTAGACCCTGCCTTTAAATTTCCTAAGCATTGAATCAAGATAAAGACTGAAGACAAAACCACACAGGGCTTCTTCTCTTATAGCTACCCTTCCATTCTGTACCCTGGTCTCAGTCCTTAATTGCACATTCCCAGTCTTGTCGTCTGCAGCATAGCAACCCACAAGACTCTGCAATTATCCTGCCTCATAATGAAGGACTGCTTCTACTTATCCAAGAGGCTGGAGACGGAAAAACGTGATCTTGAAATTTCTCCCATTTTTTAGATTCCACTCGAAGGGATCAAAAGGGCAAATTCCAACACTCAAGTGGAAACAGTGACCATCTTATGATTGCTGATAATTAATCTATTTGAAAAATTTTAATTAAAAAATGTGAAGGGCTTTTAGTTTTCCCTCTTTTTTTTCCTTGTGTAGTATGACGTAAGTAACATACAGAGTTTCGAGGGTTTTTTAACTAAGTAACCTACACAAATTTGAGTAAATGTCAAAAAGATATTATAGAAAATAGAGACCGCTAACATACGCTAGAACAAACAGGAAACACAAACTCAACAAAGCCCATGTCTTTTAGATGATGTTTCTCGGATCACAGACGTGTGACAAATCCATGAACTGACAATAACAGTGGAGTACTTGCCTTCTGTCAGTCGGTAACCAATCCACTGAACTAAAAAATCAATAACCGACAGCTTTGTAGCACCGCGGTCAAATATATTGCTTTCCGATATTGATGTTCAATGAACGAGCCATGATGAGCATGAGCAGTATCATTTATTTCGCTATGGGTTGAACAAAGACAAATATTTGAACCTGCAACTACTGGATTAACATGCCGGCACTCTACCAAACAGAGGTGAAAGTCAAAAGGTCGGACAACATGATCAAAACTTTAGGAGGTACATTGAAATAAACTTTTCTACTTTTCTAACCCAGTTATAAAAATTCATTCCTAGAATGAATTAAATGCAGTGCCAAGGTAATAATAATAATAATAGTAATAGTGGCTTCTTATATAGCGCTCAGGCCCGTCAAGCAGTGATGCTCATGGCGCTTCAACATTAAACCATCTCAGCTCCCTGGGGAGTATACAGCCTGTGCCGCCAAATATGTAGCGCAATCAAGGCTAATCCAACCACAAGAACCAACTCTGCCCTCACAGGTACCCATTTACCCCTGGGTGGAGAGAAGCAATTATAGTGAAGTGTTTTGCTCAGGGACAGAAGTGTCCCGATCGGGATTTGAACCAACACTCTGATAAACAGAATCACCAGAGCTTGAGTACACATGTAAGCACTGTTTGAGATTAGAATGTTGATCTCAACTAGACTTTCTCTCTCTATTTTCAGCACAATAATTATCCAGTAGGTTTCTCATACAACAAAATAAGGACAAGCAAATAACGAATTCTGCGGGAAACGCGGAAGAGTTGCATGCCTGAGTTTAGCACGGTTCATACTCCTGCGAATACAAAGCAGATTGTGGCATCATATGGCTGTTTTCACGGCAAATGTTTCTTAGGAGTTGAACACAGTGCAACTGTTGCAAATTATTAGTTGCAAAGTTGTGACGTCAAAATTTGCATCGCACTCAAATTGGCAGGAAGTATCAACCGGGCATTATGGATTTTAAGGAGCTTCTGGGAACAGTATCCAAAGCACTAGAGAGGCAGATCAATAAGCAGGATATCTTTTCGAATGAAAAAATAACAGCTATTTTTTGACCAGGCAGACATAAACCAAAGTATAAATTCAGATAAAAGTCTGATATTTTGTTTATCCCTGACCAACTGAGTCATCTATTGTTTGCGTTGTGCCTATTTGTAAAATATCTTTGTTCGGGGTGTGAATAAAAAGCCATGAACTTCTAAGTGTCCCCTTCTCCCCCCCCCCCAATGGCTTCTAACTGACTTGTGCTGAAATTTGGATAGAGTTTGACTCCATTATTGCATACAACGGTGCAGCAGTAGGACACCCACAAGACCACAGGGCTTGTAAATAGCTCAACATATTTTTAACGACAAGAATTGAAGTGAGAAACTTGAAAAAGAAAAAAAATTGTATATTATGCAAGAGAAGTCTTCATCAACATATTTCTACCATCAGACTAAAAGTCACCATTTGAACAAAAACACAAGACAGCCAGACTTGCCGCAGGCCTGCATTCCAGTGTAAAATTAAAGCGCAGACAATGGCTGTAAGGGCTAGCCATAACTTTCAGACAGTCTCTTTGAAAGAAAAAAACAACCTAAAACCTTGCTTTCCCTGCACTTTTCGTTTACAGCCAATAAATATCCAGCAGTTTTTTAATGACAGTAATACAAAATACCCATCTGCCATTTCAAATTAAATGTACAAAATCTACTTTCGGTGCATTTGGCTAATGGCTAACAGAGCCATTTATAGTTTTTACCCAAGCAAGAAATTAATTGACAATAGTGCATGAAATGTCCTTCAGTATTTAATCATCAGGCTGGACTAATCCTGTTTAACCAAACCTAATTTATAAGTCTAATTGAATCCCGTCCCAATGGTGCACCAAATCAAAATGCCCTTACTTCACACCATTATTCTATAAGCACATCCCTATACACAGACATCTATTAGCTATTATAAATGGGTACAGCAATCAGCCATGACTCACCCATTATTTATTTAAAAGACATGACAGGATTATAACAAGAAGCCAATTGGCAGTTGTGGTTTTAAGAGATTGATGACTCAATTAGTTTGCGTTGAGTTGATGAGAGACCTGTTATGTACAGAGTGTGATTGGTCTAATCATCTCAAGGAGATACGATTTCACCCAGGGGAAATATTGACATAAGCACCTTTAAAGATAGGCCAACCTCAGGAATCTGCTTTAAAGGCCCTGGACACTTTTGGTAATTATTCAAAATAACTGTTAGCATAAAGACTTACTTGGTAATGAGCGATGGAGAGAGCTGTTGATAGTATATAACATTGTGAGAAACGGATAAAGTTTTTGAGAGAGGCTTCAGACCTAAAGTATTTTATCAAAATTTTAGACATCTGAAAGCACACAAATTTAAGTAACAAGGGTGTTTTTTTCTTTCATTATTTTCTTGCAACTTGGATGACCATAATTGTCAAAGACCAGTATTCCAACATTTGGGCTCAATTGGTATTTGAAGTTGCAAGAAAACAATGGAAAATACCATTGACCCTTGTTGCACAAATTTGTGTGCTTTCAGAAGACTTCAGGGCTTAAGTCTTTCTCAGATTTAAATATTTTAGTGAGAAATTACCTCCTTCTCAAAAACTACGTTACTTCAGAGGGAGCCGTTTTTCACAATGTTTTATACTATAAACAGCTCTCCATTGCTCGTTACCAAGTAAGTTTTTATGCTAATATACATTTTTAAGTAATTACCAAATGCGCACTTTGCCCAATTTCATAAAGCTGTTAAGCAGAAAATTCTGCTAAGCAAGAAGTGAGTGGGATACCAGTCACAGCAATGATAAATGATAATCTGCCTGGTAACCTTTTTTTGCCGATTATTTGTGCTAAGCAAGTTTTTTAAACGGAGTGTTAATTTTCATATTACAGTCTCCAGACTCACCGCAGAAAATTCTGAAACGTGTAAAAGTCTTGAAAATTTTATTTGAACTGTTCATGTGAATACTATAATGCATTCAATGCAGTGCAAGGGTACACAGATAAGCTGGGTCAGAGATTAGAATATTAAACTCTAAAAAAAACTTTGGTCTCTCTCTCTATTTGAAGCGCCAAAATTATCCAGTAAACCTCCCATGCAAAAAAATGGGCCTAGCAAATAAAGTCATGTTTTGACCAAAAAGGAAGAGATATAGTTACATTGTGTACACAAATGGTTCTCCCCTCTTTCAAGAGCGAAATGGCTGCAAGTGAGTTTCCTCAAATAATATTGACCCGAACGAGGAGGAAAAAATTGAGTGTTCCTCAAAGGTGTGTAGAGATCATTTGCAACTTCCTATCTTCACTCATTGCTGACATATCAGATTTGTCACAAGAATATCCTAAACAATGACAGCCTCAAGCCAACAACATCAACCACAAAATAAACTTTGACTCTTCCCTCTTGTTTATTATGAATTTAAACAGAACCAATGGGAGACTTTGAGGGTGGTTTAAAGGGAGTGGACACTATTGGTTACTACTCAAACTAATTATTAGCATAAAACCTTTCTTGGTAACGAGTAATGGGGAGAGGTTGATAGTATAAACATTGTGAGAAACAGCTTTCTCTAAAGTAATGTAGTTTCAAAAAAGAAGTAATTTTCCACGAATTTGATTTTGAGATCTCAGATTTAGAATTTGAGATCTCAAAATCAAGCATCTGAAAGCACACAACTTGGTGTGACAAGGGTGTTTTTTCTTTCATTATTATCTCGCAACTTCGACAACCCATTGAGCTCATACTTTCACTCGTTTGTAATTTTATGCATATGTTGAGATACACCAACTGTGAAGGCAAATCTTTGACAATTACAAATAGTGTTCAGTGTTTTTTAAGAGGCAGCTGAATGGGAGACTTTTGGACGGTCCTTTTTCAGTTCTCTCCAGTACTGCGAGTGCTCAGACCTAATGCGCGCCATACTAAGCATGTGCGCACATGCTCAGAGCTGCAAAAAAGGACCGCTATGTCTACTGTCGCCAGTGTCTCTAAAGTCTCCCATTACCAGCTTGACAGGCCTGCAGCTAGATCTATTGTTCTCCAAAATGCGAGCACACTTACAGCTACAAGAACAATGGGAAAGTTACCTAAGTTTGCTGACACTTAGTGTCTCAAACACTCCAAGTCTGTTCGTTTTGTAGTAAAACGAATTTACAAATATTGGAGTACTGTCTCCTCTCCAACTTCAGGCGTAAACAAAACAAAAAAAAAACAAAAAAAAATGAACATAATATTTGATACTTACGACATCTGTATGGTCGATCTCCGCTCCCTTGGTGAGGAGACCTTTTACTATATCTAGATGACCATCCTTGGCCGCAAATATCAGAGCAGTCCATTTGTCCTGTACAAGAAAATAACAACATAAATAACCACATTTTAAAGCCATTGGACACTCTCAGTAAACAGTATTGTCCAAAGGCCCACACTTCGTGTATCACAACTGATATAAAAAATAACAAAACTGTGAAAATTTAGGCTCAATCGGTCATCGGAGTCGGGGAAAAATAACGGGGGAAACCCACCCTTGTTTCCGCACGTTTCGCCGTGTCATGACATGTGTTTAAAATAAATCCGTAATTCTCGACAACGAGAATTGATACTTGTTTTAATGTTTTCTTGAAAAGTAAAGCATTTCATGGAACAATATTTCAAGAGAAGTCTTTCACTATTACCTTCTGTAAACCCTGTAAGTTATTTGTAAATCTGTGAACTGTTATTTTTTTTCTGAGCTGAAAGTGTACAATGGTTATAAGGCAAAGTATACCTTTGGTTTTTGGAACCGTTCAATTGTAATGATCCCTTTATAAATGTAGATGTATACAAAAAAAACTGTGCTTGACTGCTTGGCCACAATATGACACAAGGCTATGACAAATCTGAAGCTTTTGGGTGAGGACTACATGTATGTAGCAGTAATCCGTTCTATCAAGTGATGGTTCTGGTTCTGGTTCTTGCTTAAAGTCGCCTGGAAATAGAACTTTAATTTTGTCAAACATAAGAGTATATGTTTAGTAACAATAAAACAATTCTTTTTTAGTAATTAATTTAGGATTTATATGTTTAAAAAATAGATAAAGTTGTTTGGGGGGATGACTCCGCCTACCCCTTTTGTGACGTCAATCGAGGCAGACTTTGCCTTGATGCGTAGAGTAAACACACGTGCAAAGTACATGCAAGTCCAAGTCGCGAGCTTGTACGTTTCGAAAAAAGTTTTTTTTCTTGCATTTTTCCAGCAATGCCAACCAAGTGTATTGCTGCTTGATGCAGCAAAACAACTAAAGATAGGGTCAGCCTGCATGGCTGGTCAGACTCACAAGAGCAATGTCCGGTCCAACGTCTTTTTCAGCGCTGTGCAGCATTTTCTCTTCAAATATTGTGCCTCGATTGACGTCACAAACAGCGCCCTTTCAGGTCAGGGCCTACTCTTAATTCATAAATACGATAAGAACTAATTTTTTAAAACCTTAGTTAACTGTTTATTCACATTCCACTCATCAAAACACATATATATTAGTGACAAATGCTTTATTTTGACAAAATACCACTTCCAGGTGACTTTAAGCTGCTTTATAAAGTTGACCCATACTACACTGATTGGTAAAGCTGAGCAGTCTATGTTCACCGGACCCAAGCCCTGCCGTTCTTCAGCAGATTGTGGGTTTGAATCCCTGAGCCAGGCACATACCACTATTGCTTCGTAAAAAGTCTGCTCTACCAGCCCGGCTCCTAATGGATGACACCCATGCCTTCATCCATGCCTTCATCCTTACAAACTGTGAAGGGGGTAACCCTGTTTAAGCCCCCAGCAGCCGATTTTACGAAACGCTAGGATCAATCCTATCTCGAGTTAGGACGAGTAACCCGCCCTAACTTAGGATGGGTTCAATTTGTCCAACGTTAGGAAGAGTTTGGTGAAATGACGGCTGGAGTAGATGGCTATGTGCCCAGCCGTCGATTTCACCAAACTCTTCCTAACTTGGTATTAATCTTAGGACTTAGGACGAGTTGAGTTCCGTATCTAAATACGTAGCACGCATTGAACCCATCCTAAGTTTGGACGGTTTACTCGTCCTAACTCGAGTTAGGATTAATCCTAGAGTTTCGTGAAATCGGTTGCTGGTGACACTACTGCTTCTAGTGTTTCTTTATGCGCCTTGGGTGCCATTATAGGCAGATATGTGCGCTTTAAAAATCTTGAATTATTATTATACTTATTAGATCAGTGTCGACAGTCTAAATCAGATAGGTGAAGCCCTCACCTTGAAGTGGCCACCTGATGCAAGATGATATCTCATTTGAAAAACAGAGGGTAAAAAAAACAAGAACAAGACTTCTGTTGATGCTGATTGCCAGACAAACTTACCTCATCAACTGCTTTGATATCAGCTCCTCTGTCCAGTAACTCCTGCACCAGCTCTAGTTTACCAGCTTGGGCAGCACACATCAGAGCCGTCTGCCCACCCTGGAAATAACCAAAGAGAAAAGGCCAACAGATATTAAGATTTAGTCCAAAGTGAATGAACAAGTATTCATAAATACCTCAGACAGTTTCGCTATTCCCATTGGTCGAAAGCGCGTCACGTGGGGGTGTTTAAACCTTTGATATTGACCAGTAAAAGTGTTGAAACATGGGCGTGACACGCGAGCTTGCACCTGCGATATAAAGACAGTTTCTTCATTCCTACTGGTCGAGAGCAACGGCTGGAACAGTTGTGCCACATCACGCGATACGCGCAATGTGCACAGCAATCTCCTAATAAGGAGTTGTTTACCCGAGGGCCTTACCATTTCATAGCTGGAGGGGTGTTGTGTTGAAAGAAATCATGTAACAAATATAATTTTTGCATTTTTTGTACGTTTTGACCAAAAAGTATTGATGTTTTTTTACCGAAAAGGTTTTTATGAATGGGAATCAAAGTGTGTTGAATTGGTTTTCAACTAGTGGTTTAAACCTGCCGAGGCCTGGTTCTTGATAATTTACTTCCACTTCATCTCAGTAAGTAATAATACATTGATTCCCTTGATCAAACCTCTGGCTGATTTGGGTAAACTTTACAAGGACAAATACACTAGATTGTGTCTCCACCATGCTAAGTTTCAAATCCTACTCATGTACATGGTGTTACTACAAACCTTTCTAGATTGTATCTCAACCATGCAAACTTTAAATCCTACTCATGTTACTGCAACCCTTATTACATTGTATCTCCACCATGCAAAATTGAAAATCCTACTCATGTTCAGTGTTACCGCAAACCTTATCAGACATGTTTGATTGTATCTCTACCATGCTAAGTATCAACTCCTACTCATGTAGGCCTACATGGTGTTACTACAAACCTTTCTAGATTGTATCTCCACCATGCAAAGTTTCAAATCCTACTCATGTACATGGTGTTACTGCAAACCTTACTAGATTGTGTCTCCACCATGCAAAGTTTCAAATTCTACTTATGAAAATGGTGTTACAGCAAACCTTACTAGATTGTGTTCTCAACATACAAACTTCAAATCCTACGCAAGTACAAGACTGTTACTGCAAACCTTACTAGATTGTATCTCCACCATGCAAAATTGAAAATCCTATTCACGTTCACAGTGTTACCGCAAACCTTATTAGACACGTTTGATTGTATCTCTACCATGCATAGTGTTACCACAAAGCTTTACTAGATTCGATCTCCACCATGCAAATGGATATTAAACCTTACTGATCAAAAGTTATTTGTACGTAATGAGCGATTCACAATTATTGCAATTAATTTGTGATATTGGAAGTATTACAATATTAATTACTCAACTGTCGTAATGAGCGGTTCACAATTATTGCTTTCTTCCGAGCATATAAATGGATCACTTTGTCAGACCAAAAAGCTCTAGCCCCCTCTTTCATCCACATTTGTGTTTGAATTCATAAACATGCTATAAAAGTATAATAGCAATTAATTTGTGATATCGGAAGTCTTAAAATATTAATTCCCCAACTGTCATGTCTGTGACATAATTTTTTATAGATTGCTAGAGGTACAAGTATTATCAGTGAGCTCTCAGATAGAAAGTGATGAATCTTATTTGATAATGACCTATCCTTCCGTTTTAGTTGTTTAACACCAAATACAGATGCGAGTCACATGCTTGTATTTACATAAAGACTACCTCTGATGATTCGTCTTACTCATACAGTCCAAGCAAAGTCAATAACCCATATCCACTAGAGGCAATAACTTTACACGCTTTTGACCGTCTGCACTTTTTCAAAGCCATTTCTACCATGCAGAGCCATGGACGGTTTACAGATATTATTTCAAGCAAACCGGAAAGGAATTTCACTGATTAAAAAACATACTTCAAGTGATTCCATGTTAGTTTAAACATTCTAGGATTTTTTAATCGCTGGCAGGTGAATTTCGGTCGTTAGCCGTTGCAGCTGCTGCAAAGTTATTCCCCCTATGGGCTGTGTGGCGAAGACCGAACTCTAAATTAAAGAAATTTTTCAGATACTTGTCAAAGTGTTGATGCTACATTTAAGGTAGGAACAGGGATCTTGAGTTAATTTACTTGTACGTGCGTGTGTTTGCTGATGTGACAGGGCTTTATAGATGGAGTTTCATAAGCTCACTGCCCATTCTTCAGTTAATGCCAAAATGTTTGTGCAAGTTATTTACTGTAGTCTTATAGTGCACGTATCTACCAATAAGGTACTCACGGCACATGAAAAAAAAACAGAAACTAAAAGACAGGTTTTTAAGATTTGTAATTATGAGACCAATTTCAATCACTACCTGACTAGGTGCTTCAATTCATTGTGACTTTGAGGCTAGTCACAACTATTTTCAAAACCAAAGATTATGGGTTTAAAGGCAGTGGACACTATTGGTAATTGTCAAAGACTAGCCTTCACAGTTGGTGTATCTCAACATATGCATAAAATAACAAACCTGTGAAAATTTGAGCTCAATCGGTCATCGAAGTTGCGAGATAATAATGAAAGAAAAAACACCCTTGTCACACGAAGTTGTTGATTTCGAGACCTCAAGTTCTAAATCTGAGGTCTCAAAATCAAATTCGTGGAAAATTACTTCTTTTTCGGAGCCGTTTCTCACAATGTTTTATACCATCAACCTCTCCCCATTACTCGTCACCAAGAAAGGTTTTATGACAATAATTATTTTGAGTAATTACCAATAGTGTCCACTGCCTTTAAAGTTTTGTAATTATGAGACAAATTTCAATCACTACCCGCAACTATTTTCAAAACCAAAGATTACGGGTCGCAGCAAGCACAAGAAGGTAAAATTCAGGTTGAAATGTGAAGTTTGCTTTGCAACAATACATCACTATGGTTGCAACTTCAACACTAGTCACCCAGGTCAAATCAGAAGTGTAGATAATGAACATGTAGACATGCCGTCCAAGGGCATCTTAAAGACACTGGCCACTATTGGTAATTGTCAAAGACCAGTCTTCTCACTTGCTGTAACTCAACATTATATGCATAAAATAATAAACCCATGAAAATTGAACTAAAAAAATAGTTAATGGCCTGACGTTTCGACCCTAGCAGAGTCTTTCTCGAAGGCTAAATGACAACACAACAAACATGAACAGGTAACTAAGTGAAACACAAGCAGTGAAGTGGAAATACATGAATGGGGTTTATAGAAAGCATACAGAAAACAGCAAGGGGCAAACAATGAATCGGTCGTCGAAGTTGCGAGATATTAATGAAAGGAAAAATCAACCTTGTCGCACCATGGTCAGACGAAGCTGTGTGCGTTTAGATGCTTGACTTCGAGACCTCAAATTCTAAATCTGAGGTCTCGAAATCAAATTAGTGGAAATTTGTTTTTCTTCTTGAAAACGACTACATCACTTCAGAGGGAGCCGTTTCTCCCAATGTTTTATACTATCAACCTCTCACCATTACCTGAATCAAGACAGGTTTTATGATGACAATTATTTTGAGTAATTAACAATAGTGTCCACTGTCTTTAACATTTTAAATTTAGCTTTTAAAAATATATTTATTGTGGAACCTTGAACCGCAATACAGTTGGCATAAGGTACTGAAAGTAAAGATGAAAAACCATTATGCCAATCAATGGATGTACATGTAGGAACGTGTCTGTACATCAATTACAAATGCATTATGTATTGTGTTATGATATAACTGGTTTTAATCAATAGTATACACATAATGAATGTTTATGAGTGCAATGGTGCAAATATGTTCATGAGTTGAAAGATGGAATGTTCTATTCAATGAGGCGGAGCCGAGTTGAATGGAACATTCCAGCTTTCAACGAATGAACATTTTCGCACCATTGCACGAATGAAAAACATTCATTATTTGTTTTATATAACATCCAAGTAGATCTTTGTCATTTTGATTGAAAGATACAACTTTCAAAACAAACAAAGCGTAGGCCTACAATTTTTAATTGTAGAAGCCGAATGCTAGTAATTTTACTAATATGCCTTGCAGTAACACTGCTGCGTTACGACACGCGCACGCAGTGATGTTTTTACTCAGCTTTTTCGTTCCATCCGAAAAGTACCATTGCACGCTGGCAGCGTGCAATGGTACTTTTCGGATGGAACGAAAAAGCACGGTGAGTGACTCAGCGTGCAATGGTACTTTTATTTGCTATCACGTGACGGACAATCCTCCAATCAAATGGCAAGGATCTGCTTGGGTGTTATATAATAATTGCTGTACCACACAATGCGCTGATACCTTTAGAGGAATAAATAAAACAAAGTGCCCTGCAGCACTGGGAAATCTGAGCACCTCTATCATAACTATAATCAAAACCACATTGTAGAATACATATTGTACATACATGTAGGTGCATGTATACCGGGCCTTCAAATAACCCACGGCACCAACAGCAAATTGCAGTGGTGCCCTTTGCTTTTGCTGTGGTGCCCTTTGCTATGGTGTCCAATCTAAACTAAAATGTTCCTCATAGAAGTGCCCCTTACTAGAGGGAAATTGCTTTGCCCCTTCAATAACGAAGTTCAAGACATGAGTGTATACAGTATTTGTTTAGACTGTGCGGATCTTATACTACAGTCAACTGATGGGACTATTAGGTCCCATTTTTGGTTTCATTTGTTTATCACCCAAACCCACTTCACATCATTACATGATGACATGTGAATGAATTTGTCTGACATTAAAAATAACAAACCTTAAATTTAAACTCAGTTGGGCGTCAAAGTTGCGAGAGAATAAGGGAAGAACAAACACCCTCGTCTTGTGTGCTTTCAGATGCTTGAATTTGAGACCTCAGCTGACGTCTCAAAATCAAATCAAATATTATACTTTTCTCAAAAGTTACGTTACTTCAGAGGGAGCCATTTTCTAACAAAGTTTTATACTATCAACAGCTCTCCATTGCTCGTTACCAAGTAAGTTTTTACTCTAACAATTATTTTGAGTGATAACCGATAGTGTCCAGTGCCTTTAAGTTTGGTTTCAGGATGTATACTCTAAGGATGTGTGCAGAATGTCATTACAAATATGTTGTTATACAAATATTGGATGCATATGAGTGCACTGTTGCAGAACATAATCACACGGTCACATCTGCACTATTCCATTTCACAAGGTGAGGTCGATGAATTGGAAAAGCCAGATTTCACTATAATATTGGAGTCCAGCTCAATTTGACTGCACCATCGACAGCAAATAGGATTTCTAGCTCAAAATATTGAACACAATGATGTGTACATCCCAGATGTCATGCTCCACTTTCGATATCACATTCTGTATCAGTTGATAGATAGTACTCACAAGGCCCATGATGGTGCACGTTATTTTCAACAGCTGCCGGGTGCCTATCTTTATGTAAAGTGAAAAGACACAAAATTGAGAACTCATTTTGCCAAAACACATTTTACAGACACCCCCTCCCTCCATGTGGAGACATCTTTTGTTCTTTCCTTCGTCCCTGTAATTAAGAACCTCCCATAGACTTTGCACACAAAAATCCTTACGGAGCACTCCCAGTCTTTACAAAACACCTACATTGAAAAGCGTTCTAGATTTCATACGAGATTGACCGGTGAAAAAGCTGAATGTCTAGCGAAATGCCGAGCTAACTTACTAGTCCTACTGACTAGTCACTGAACAAACCCTACAGGCAGAGTAGCGAACAGCAATTCCCACATCAACCATCAAGCGCTACTGGGAGCACGTCTTGATATTGTACTACGCCACGGCTCTTTACACAAAACCAACACAAAACCAGCCGAGTGTAATGTGAAAGAACAGACAGCATCCATTTTAAGTACTGTGTGGTTGATGCAACTTTGTAACCTTGCACTATGGGTTGTCAAGATGCTTCTACTGTAAATGCCAGCTAATAATTTCCTTCAAAACTTCTGAAGCTAGAAATCCAGCGATTTTCAGGAATCAGTTATCCCAAACAATTTAAATTTGGCTGACAGAAACGTTTCTCAGACTGTCTATTCCAACAGCAGATCAATCTCCCTCCCCTATGGACAAAACCGCTCCAGATCTTTGCCAATATCTCAAAAGCACTACCATCTTTTCAAATGCAATTTTCACAGGTTAGTTTGATGTTATATATCTACAATTTGTAACAAACAGTGGGTTCCAATAAACGTAATCAATCCCTAATACTTAGACAAGTTTACCAGACATCTGTGAGCAAGCAGTAGTCTCCATGTTATTGGTCCATACAGTCTGGCATACATCTGACATAAATCTAATCCTCACGACAACGACAAGACGAGTGTTGTCCCCAAACGCCGTCCACAGAAATCATATACATCCAAACATTCAGAAGTCACATTCTAACTTGGTCATGATGGTAAATAAAGTGTTGGACGACCACTAATACCTCTTCTACATACACCATTCAAGCTATATTACCACTGACTGCATGAATGCAATTGCATTTTTTATATATATATTCAAATTGAACTATTAAGGACCACACGTCATGTCCAGCTGCTAATTTATAATGCCCTGAACGACAAACACTTTTCACAGATTAATTAAAATGTAAATGTACTACTCCCCGGTTGGTAGTGCTTAAAGACTATTGCAGACGACTTATGTTGCTAATGATTCTCATTTGCATAAACTCGTTGTGAGTGAGATCTGGTTACGCTTTGTGCTGTATAGTATTTCGCTGTAATGACATGATGACTCAATTAGTGTTGCTCGTTTTAAATCAAACCCACCCAATCTCGTTAAAATCCGATCATCCAATCTTGTTAAGCACTTACTGTGTGTCAAGTGGCCAATTGAGATGATAATTCTTATTATGGCAATACTGCATTGTAGTGTGACATATGGTGCATAAGGTGTTTTCTGACTTGTTTAGTACGCAACCTGTCATCTATTGTCATGGATTGGCCAACAGTGGTCAGTGCTGCAAAACCATGACAATAGAACTCAGAATTCTCCAACCATCACTGGCAGAATGTTCACTATTTACGACCATCACACAAAACGCTGAATTAATCTTGCCTGTTTCCTTTCAAAGATTTTCAACAATAACAAAATTAAAAAAATATTTGACGAATTAAATAATAAAAGCTGTAGTTTTCATAACCCAGTGCAAAATAACCGCATTATTTTAATTATGCTTTGATCTTGAGGTTTCCAGTCACGTTGATCATTTCTGTACGTTTGATACATGTAAACCATGATACCAGTTTCATACATGACGTATAACTTATTCCATCCATAGCAGTGATGTACAATGGACAAAATTAATGATAAACTAAAGAACATGCTATTACGTACATTTTGGGTCCTAATGCGGTAAAAAGCTTTCATTCAATTCAATGCACAGAGCTCATATAAGTGAATACAATCAGTGCACAAATAAAATTGCCCAAAACCACACCAGGGCGGAAAACATTTCCCAATTAATGTTTTTTTTCTAAGGACCAGCATAATTTTGAACGGACATGGTCCACAAACTCATTTGGTCTTGTTTTCAGTAGAACAATTACGAGGCATCAGTTTGGTTATTTCCATACCAATTATTGTGTAAGGCACCCAGTCTAGACAACAAGAATCATAAAATGTCTTTCTAATTGGCCATTCAATCTTAATCAGATGCCCAAGGCACAGAAAATGCAATTATATACAAACACATAAATGGCAATCACAGAATGCAATCAAATCACAAACACAACAACTCTCAAGTTTCATCAAAGTTAATTTGGACAAGTCAGTCTTGCGGGCATTTAAAAAGTTTTGTACAAAACAATTTAACTAAAAAACAAATACTTTGATTTTGAAGGTACTTCACAATCCATAGTGAAGGTACAGCATTTGTAAGTGACCAATCCCCCTCTGAGTTTGACTATTTAACAAGGGAAAGAAAGCATTTTCTACTCACTCTTGATGTTAATGGAAATAATACCTTTTGGTTAGAAACCTACAGCAGCTTTTGCACCTATAAAGCATTTTGAAAATTGTTTCACTATGTAAAAAGCTAAAAGTTTTTATAGCCAAAATTTGTGTCTGAGATTCCTAGACTGTGTATTCATGTACTGTTAGGCCTGGTTCGTCCTGCGAATGCGATTGCCAGAATGCCCGGTTGCTAGTGGCAGTTTAAATCCTATATTTTATCAGCATTTTGTACATGTTTCCTACAACCCACTTCCTCTATTCTTTTCTTTCCCATCTTACCCTCAGCAATGTATCCAAAAACAACAAAACATGAATGAATAATGGAAATAACTCAAATTTGCCTGAGTAAAAGTACATCATACCTCAAACCAGAAGTTTTCGTCCCAGGCTATATCCATCTCGATTCCAGAATGAACACCTTCAACAATCCAAAGCTATCCAACTAGACTTCCGCAACCAAATCACCACAAACGCATCTATTAGCCCCGGAAAAACATTTTCTGGCAAGCAAGCAGGACGTATCAATTTATACTGCGGCTACCAGTTCGGCTACCAGTCTCGTTTCAGACGGAGTTGAGATATTCTGTCTTTAACATCGTGCTAGGGATCGTTTAAAGTAGGTGTGACTTGACGAGACAGTCACCTCCTTCCCCGAAGCCCCAAGAGAGGGCCTGACGTCATTTCAAGTTAAACTATGGCTTTGCATACATGAAAACTTAATCGCTTAAATCCCATGGCCTGAAGAAATTATGTGTAAATGTTGCCTGTGCTGATTTTTTTTAACGAGTTTATTGAGCATTAGTTTGTGTTAATCAATATCTTTTAGATTATGTCACATAAACTTTCTCCAACAGTAATTAAAATCACATATGCTAGCAGCTTGTAGAATCCAACACGGGACCTTCTTTACCAACAGTTTGCAGAATCTGACATAAATTCTTTTTAACCATCATTGTGTTGATCCAAAACTAATTTTTCTTTTATCAATTGTTTGTAGAATCCAAGACTAATTGTTCTTTCATAAACAGTTTGAAGAATCCAAATCGGTTCTTTGTTTAACAAAGTTTTGTGGCATCCAACACGATTCTTCATTTACCTGTCTGTAGTTCTTGTAGCCCTCCATAGTTACTAAAAGTTTGAAATTCTGAACAGTGAGTGCATCCGATGTTTAGTTCCTACACTACATGGAGGCTATCCTCTTCAAGAAGTGTCAAAATGTTTCACTCACTCCACAGTAATGCTTGATCTGTTCTGTCCTTGACGTTTATCAACTTAATCAACAGTGAAGTGGAACTAAAGATACACACACAAATCTCCCCAAACAGCATTTGTAGTCCTCCAAACTTTGAAATTCATCCAGAGAGAGAGAGAGAAGTGTTGATCATTGTAGATGATAAACTAGTTACTTGTATACATTTCTCAACAAGAAAGAAGTCCACTTAGATTAGATAACATCTGAACTTGAAGCTGTGCATACTATTTTCCGTTCTTGATGAAAAAGTTCAGGAATAAAGAGTTGGATTTTCAAAGTCTTTCTCTACTCAACAGTACAGGATGGACTTTCATTAAAGTTAATCCACAATGAAAATCTGCACCAGATGTATTGAGTTTCAGAGTTAGAATCGTTTTAGTAAATCTCTGACTCAGCGGGTGAAATCCAGGTACATGTATAGGGTAGTTACTCTCAGCAAAAGGTATGTCTTTGGTAATTACACCCTCCGAAAAAGTTTCCTCCTCAGAAACAAATGAGCCGAGGGAGGAAACGAGTTCTGAAATCATCTGCCTACCAAGAGAGTAAAGATGTTCACAGGATGGAGTTTCGGCTATAGTTCATTTCAGTCTGTGAGAGGGCGGCATGCACACAATATGCCATGGTCCACGCAGTTAAAACACACTAATCATCAGTCCAATCCAAACAAGCCGAAATGAAGCGTCTACAGGAAAACATTAGAACTAACAACCGTCCTGCGTGCGCACATCTTTAAACGACAACCAGGTCACCACGTACACTGTACCAGTTCGGTAAGTGACTTTACCCCAAGAAGTAGAAGATGGAGAAGAAGAAAAAAGGATAATCGTCTTGTTTATGACTTGGTCCTCTTCAGGGAAATTATCTACCCTGGTTGTAACAGCAGGAGGCTTCTATGGCTTAATCAAAACGAGCGGTATCCAACCCCATTCTTAGCATGCACCTTCAACGGAAGTAACCCGATATTTTATCTCAGTGAGACCACTTTTCCTCGCCAGCGCGGATAGACGCTAATTAATATGTACTGAGGAGGAGGGTACGGGTTACATGGAAAGAAAACACTACCTCGGTACTTTTGAATACGTCAACTCCTCGTTGGGGGAATAATGGTTTATTTATGCTGGAATTAATAGGATCCCACCTGGTATCCAGCCTTACGGTTGATCCCGAGTAGTTAAAGATGAATCGGACACCGTGCAGGAAACTAATAGGGGCACACTGCATGAATAGCGTTTAGCGAACAAGGTGGAATTATTCAATAGGTTATCCACTGTGTGGTGGCATACACCACACACTATAATGCTTGGTACTGCCATGAATGCACTGCTTGATACAGTATTGGTGATATGGTGCAGTATAGCAAATGGACAGGGTAGGGATTACCTGAATTGATATTGCTAGAGTTTTGAAGTTGGAATAAAAATCAGGGATTTAAGGCATCATTAAAGGCACTCCAACACCTTTGGTAATTGTCAAAGACCAGTCTACTACTTGGTGTAACTCATGCACAAAATAACAAGCCTGTGAAAATTTGGGCTAAATTGGTCCTCGAAGTTGCGAGAGAATAATGGAAGAAAAGACGCCCTTGTTGAACAAATTGTGTGCTTTCTGATGGTTGATTTAGAGACCTCAACATCTAACTTTAAGGTCTCGAAATCAAATTCAAATGTTCTAAGTGAGAAATTGCTTTTTTCTCAAAAACTTGTTACTTCAGAGAGTCTTTCTCACACTGTTTTATACTATCAACAGCTCTCCGTTGCATAATACCAAGTAAGTTTTTATGCTTATATATATTTTGAGTAATTACAAAACGTGTACAGTGCCTTTAAATGCTGCTGGTACCAATTACCAGGTACTGGTTAGTTAATGTTTATGAGAAAGGAAAATAGCGAGGACCAGAGGTTAAATATATTAAATCTGTATAGCACATTGACCAGTTCAGCTACATGTACATATCATCGTCCATGTGTTGTGTAACGCATGTAAAAGAGCCCAAGTGTACTTATCGAAAAGAGAAGGGGTTCGCCCCGGTGTTCCTGGCTCTGGCTGCTGTAGGCCTATGCACCGTAGCACCTTAACCCTTTCAAGGTGCTAAATAAAAGGGTCTCAGAAATCATCACTCCAACTCCGAAAGTTTGTACATACTCAGCGCCTTGAGTACCTTGTTTGGTCGATATTATATCATTATATCTGTAATCATAACAGCAGATCTTCTGCAGCAAACAAACAAACAAACAAACAAACAAACAAACAAACATCAAACACCTTAACCAGCATTCAAATGCCATCCCCCTGTCTGTAACAATCTAAAAGAAGCTAGCGCAAGAACATTCAAGATGAAAGAAACGCCTCCGAGGAAAAAAACAAAAAGAAAGGAAAAAATAAATCCCCAGCCCGTCCAAATCGATCACGTTAATATTTGCCCCCTCTGCTTCAGGGAACACAAACAGCTGCACAAACGTATTACAAACAATCCCAAAAAGTCAGTTGTCTTTCCTTAATTCGATTGGAAATGTCAGAACGCTTGACCGAGGGATATTTGTAAAACTGGTCGCCTAAAACGCCTGGATATTAAAACCATTAATAACATCAAGCTTTTTTTGTTATAGGGGGCACGGTAAAGTGAACCTATGCACTTTTCTCTAGATCCCTTGGAGGTAATCGCCAGCAAAGTGACAGCGTGATGCTCCTAAATGTTAATGTAGAGCAGCGGAATTTAGAGACATACACATGTGTACATAATATTGTCCTTCTTAAAGGCAGTGGACACTATTTGTTATTACTCAAACTAATTATTGGCATAAAACCTTACTTGATAACGAGTAATGAGGAGAGGTTGATAGTATAAAACATTGTGAGAAACGGCTCCCTCTGAAGTGACGTAGTTCTCGAGAAAGAAGTAATTTTCCACGAATTTGATTTCGAAACCTCAAGTTTAGAATTTGAGGTCTCAAAATCAAGCATCTAAAAGCACACAACTTCGTGTGACAAGGGTGTTTTTTTCTTTCATAGTTATCTCGCAACTCTGACAACCAATTGAGCTCAAATTTTTACAGCATATATTTTATGCATATGTTGAGATACACCAAGTGAGAAGACTGGTCTTTGACAATTACCAATAGTGTCCAGTGTCTTTAAAGCAAGTCTAAGTTTGTAGAAACTAAACTTGCTTCATGCTCCTTTTGTTTTGAAAATACTAAGTATACAGAAAAGTTGTCAGACTGCATTCATTAAACAATTAACACATGTGTGACATTCTCTTAAACTTTCCTTGATAAATTACACAAAATTTGTCATACTACATTCATAAAATAAATCATACAAATCTGTGTCTGGGGATCAGAAACACCAGAACTAGAGTCCAGTGCTCTCAACCGATTAACACGACCTGCAAATCAAAGATCATGACCTCCCTCTTCCACCTTTCTCCACCCAAATTACTGCCTTTTTTTAAATTTCAAAACAAACTCCATACCTCTAACCAGCTGAACTCAGCAACTAACGCATTTCCACCTGATGACGGCCTTCCACTAACCATTGGCAATGAAAGGGATCGGTAACTCTTTAATAATGACATTATCCGTGCGCTGCCCGAACAGTCTTTAAAAAATCCTCGCTGTCACTTCGTGGCAAGTGCATAAAACCATCAAACCAAATGGAACTTGTTCCTCGCTAGATCTATTCATCTACTGTTTGCAGGACATCCATGATAGCAAGCAAGATATATCAGTGTTGCACTCATGCATTGAAGAACGGACTAAATCTCACTGCCGCAACAAGTTTATTCCTCGTTTCCACAGGCAACTCTTGGAACATGCCTTTATACTAAGACATTGGATTAGCGTACATAGAGGTATAGTCTTCCAAAGCAATCCTGAGTAACTACCAAACATGAAGATAACATGGTTACAGAATGAAAAACCTGGTCGGCCTGTCACAACACATTCCAGACAACGATATATCGTTCTGTGATACGGGAATGCGGTCAACGTTTTATAGGGATCCGACTTGTTTGTTTTATGCATACTTTGCTGGCCCCTACAACTCGAGTCAATACAGACTGTCGGCCCAAAATAAAAAAAGAACAATCCTTTTGCACAAAGAAAAAATGGGGGATCATAATCTAAATAAAATTGTTTACTTCTTACAGCAAAGTCTGATGATGGTAGCTACCGCAACACTCAATGTAAATGACCCTAATCAAACCCTATAATCACCGATCAAAGTTTGTTTTAAAAAAAAATTGGTTACGTTTAACTTCTGGTCTGCAAACATCAAAGAAGTAAATCGGTCAACTGTGGTTGGCTGCTTTAATGAAATTCTTTGAAATTTACCAATAGAGTGTAAAGAATGGTTTGATATCCTTGTTGGACCATCAAATCAGTTTTTATTATATATCAAAATAACCCAAATATTTTCAGTAGTTGGACTGACTGACGTCTTTATCAACATATGCCCTCATTAATACAATATCAGGCTTTGAACTTTGCTCTTAAAGGGGCATAGCAATTTTCTTCTGGGGTGGGCCACTCTATGAGGAAAAATGTAAATTTGTATGAAATTGCTCCATGAAATTTGGCCTCTACCTTTAAAGACAGTGGACACTATTGGTAATTGTCAAAGATCAGTCTTCTCACTTGGTATATCTCAAAATATGCATAAAATAACAAACCTGTGTAAATTTGAGCTCAATCGGTCGTCGAAAGCTGCGAGATAATAATGAAAGAAAAAACACCCTTGTCACACGAAGTTGTGTGCTTTCAGATGCTTGATTTCAAAACCTCAAATTCTAAATCTGAGGTCTCGAAATCAAATTCGTGGAAAATTACTTCTTTCTCAAAAACTACGTCACTTCAGAGGGAGCCATTTCTCACAATGTTTTATACTATCAACCTCTCCCCATTACTCGTTACCAAGTGAGGTTTTATTAATTATTTTTAGTAATTACCAATAGTGTCTACTGCCTTTAAGCCAATTAATTTTAAATACCTTTAAATACTTTTTGTTTGTGCTCTGTTTTGCAATTTCATAGCCCTCCTGACTACATTTTGATTAAGTTCAAATGGAATTCTTCTCCCATCCTAAAGGTGTGGTACATTCGTTCTTGATACATACACACCACTAAATACACAACAAGATCTAGAAGCGTAGCAGTGTGTGCTTCACTTAATTAAAATGTCAATCAAACAGTGACATCTTATCGGATAACTCGTTGAGTTTACTTCTGTACTCAAGCTCAATGTCAGTCACGTTAATTCACATTCCGAGTTTTTCTAAAAACAAAGTGCATTGAGTAGCCATTTAGAAAAAAATAACAAATTGTGAATTTATGAGTTAAACAATTGATTTCGACCTCTGAGTTTTGACTTTCAGGGTTTGTTTCACTTATCACAAAGGGCAGACACTGGTCTTTGATACTGTTGTTTGCCACAAACGAACTAAGAAAATATTGCTGAACAATTTTCTGTTAAGCAGAAATGAGCAGGATGCCAGTCACAAATTGACATGGTAGTTTGGATGGTTACCTTTGTGTGCTTTAGCAGCTCTATAAATCTGGGCCTTTGGCCCAATTTCATAAAGCTATCTAGCAGGAATTTAATGTAGGGAATGCCTAGTATACTTTTTCTGTCTCTGCTTAGCACGCTTTTGTGCTTACAGGCTTTATGAAATTGGACCCAGGTGATATGGCAATAATCCCTCCAATCTGTTAGATTGACAATTGGACCTCTAGTTGTTACTATATCAGACATTATTCAAATTGTTACTCCCAAATGGTTTATTTAATTAAACAACCTCTGGCCTCCAGATGCAATTTGTCAGTGCAAGTTGGCTATCCCCTCTAACACAAATCCTATTAGACCTATACAGTGTTCAGATAATTGGATGATTAGTGTAATTACATTAAAGATAGCTAAATCTAGCTGCAATAAACTCTATTAGGCCTCGTCCAAGTTGGCGACTAAGAATGCGGCTATATGACTACAAGTGTTGAAGCAGATCAGGCCAATACGCCCTTAGCAACAGCCGCTGACACTAACGAGGCACTATAGCCTGAACATCTGACTTCATACACCGAGGCTCATGAATCCACCTACCAGCCTGAATAGATGTTGCTACATGTACACATTTGAACTCACATTCATTTCACATGGAGATTCGCAGTCAGTTCACATGATTGTAGTACACATACTACATAATGAACAAAACAACACTACACACAACTTTATGCACAAGTACATGTACGCTGCAAGTAGACGCAGCCGATCAAAAGTGCAATTCTCGGACCAATCACAACACAGATATGGAACGCTTATGTCACAGCACATTTTATTCAATTAAATCATTGCATCCAATGAAATCATTGGGTCTGAAAAACCATGCCTGTCTTTATCCGTGAGGATAAAGTCAGGGACCAGTCTCATTTAGGCACAGTTGTGGTGTCAACAAACCTCCAGCATGGCAGCGGCCATTTTGTTTTTCTTTCATTACAAATAAATGCAACCACAACAAGCTTTGCATGGTTACAAAATAATTGAGATCATACTTCACAGAGAATGTAAAAGCCACATCAGTATCCATGCAACACAATGCGATTTATTAAGTTGATGCGATTTATTAAGTCTTTTTTATAATAATTAATGAGAAAAAAAGTGTCACAATTTATTTTGGATATCACTGTACTGTGAAGTATAAACCTACTAACCTATAAACCTTGGCTACATGGCAGTTAACAGTTGCATGGCTTCTGACTGGCACTCTCCAAACTAAGATATTGACAATATTGTGTCCTTTATCATGGTGGAGAACCATCAGTGGTTTTCCGACCAAAATATCAACTGCAATGTCTGCTAGAATTCTGCAGACTCCATCGAATTCATATAAAAAGACATATTCATAACTTTGTTAGAATACATGTATCACTCTCATGTACCTCTCAGGGTTTCATACTGCTTACAAGCGACAATATAGTAGGGGAACAAGAATAGTGCTTATGGTAGCAGTTCTACATTTTAAGACAGGCAATGAAGTAATGCGCTTGCAGCAGTAATAAATGCTACGCTTGCAGCAGGCAGCATTATATCTTTGCGTTTGCACGTAGGTAAACACAAAGTGCATTACATAGATTACAGAGGTTTTGATTGTGGGCATGGCGACACTTTGATTGAACCTTACGGATCTTACACTGCAGGAACACAAAAACACATAGTTAGAAAATGGTCAGAACGCATCGTCATTGTGGTAACTGTTGTTAGATAGATTTGGCGAGTCTATGGATTTATTCAGGGATTCAAATAAGTCAACACTTTTGTTCGTTGATGTGGATATAATGAAGGTGGCCACATTTGCCTTCCCTTCACTAACAGATTTTGTAAATTTGAGAATATAAAAAATGTAATTTGAGAATATCAGCAAGTTTCCTCACAATGAGAACTTTTTACAGGAATAACTCCGAAAGGATACACTAAATTACATTTAAAGGATTGTTGGTTTTGGGCAAGAAACTCAATGCAATCCTCTAGTTTCAATAAGCCACACATCTTAACTCAAAAAAATTCATCACATAGAGTGGTTGTGCTTGCCAGAAAATCCTGATGAATAACCAAGTCAGGGATGTCGTACAAGCTGATTTTCTATTCTACTTGTGAAATCGTAACAAGAAAAACTGTGTTCTCTGGCATGAAATTTTGTGTAGGTCTAGGTATCATAGTTTATAAGAATAACAAGAATAGAATAATACGTTCAAAATGGCACTCCCAAATGAGTAATTAAGCAGTGTTCCTATTAGACTTTGTTTTGTTAAAGTACCACAACTTTTCTGTAGAATGACGAAATCCAATCCAATGGGGACACAAGGTAAACTGCATGTCCTCCCTGTCAATTTACCACGACTGTGATGTAAAAACTAACAGGCCGAAAGGGGTCGTGGGAAAACTTCCGCGCTGTCAAGGTAAATTGAAAGGTTTGCTTAAAGTACAATGGGAATGGCTCCGCGCTGTAAATCTAAATCTAGCGTGAATTCCCTGTAAAGCTCTATGCAAACGTCACAAAATAAAAGTCCAGATGGGAAGGTTTGGTAGAATTACACCAAAGTCAGTCCTGGTAACTTTCCGCCTAGCAGCGGAAACAAAAGTCCAATGGGAACATAACCACTTGCTTGGATCACTGAGGTCACACAATAGAAGCGTATGTGGCATGCATATCTCTCAGCCACTAAGTCTTCCTTTTACCTCATTTGGGGCACTGTTTGAACTTGTGGCTTTATACCAAATGGATCTATTGGGATTTCTAATTCATGACGCACCATCATCCCTTTAAAAACTGAAGAAAAAAATTTCATTAAAAAATGTGCAAACATCACCACGATGGTGGACAAGATATCCTCAGCACAGATGGAATAATGACCAAGAAAAAAAACCCCAAAAAACATTCATGCATTACTATCTCGTCGTAGGATGCTTAATTATGACAATATTGATTGTCTTTTTGTTTGAGGACGATCACAAGCATCTGACTAAGCCGCAAAACGGACTACAATGTCTTGCTTGGAAATTAATTAACACGAGCGGAGAGAGATGTGGTGTGTCAAACAATATTGACCCTGTTGACACTGCGATGGGTTGTTTGCAAATGTACCACGTACCACGCAGTGTAAAAGAGAATCAAAGATAAATACGTAATAATCCCTCTAGAGGCTATCTAAAGGAACGAAATAGCAGGGCCGCAAACCATCACAAGGGTAAACCCTTTGAATGATTTTGCATGTCTAGAATTCTTTTTGAGAATATTGTGTATGGTATGTATTATAACTATCATGACACATATGGGCTAAGAAATCTGATTAAACAAAATAATTGTTAAAATCCAGTCATATCTTAACAATTACACATAAATTAATGGTCTCTATTGAGTTACATAGCTAATCAAGTTTGATCAGTATCATAAATCTGAAGAAAAAAAAAAAGTCTGTAACCTTGTTTACTTTTTAACTTAGTCATTTGACAAACTTAAATGGTTTCAACTGAAAATTGCAGCAAAATTACAGGCAGGCCCCATACTTCACACGGAGGCAATGAAGGTGATTGCCTCTAAGCCCAGATTCCTTCCCTTGGTGCCCTTGAATTGCTTTAGTAGAAATTAACAATTTGCTTATAGGGTGACCTTTACCAAGGAGAAAATGCCTTGGTGCCCTTTCCCTTTCCGTGCCTGTAAAGGCCACCCCCTCTTCCATTTGTGTTCTTAATACACAGATGATCATGGTAACAAAGTTCACAGCCTTTTAAGTTTCAAGGGGTTAGCAAACTATTAACACCTAGGTTTTCATCAACAGGCTTTGCCCTCTCTTGTTTCATCTACATGACTTAAGTTTAGTTGATGATCGCCTTGGGGAGGTTGGGAGGGGGGGGGAACAGAGAAAGAGACCCGTTAAGTTCTTTAACGTCACACTCGGGACACATCTTTGGTGTGATCAATCACGGAGCGTTCACCACATTCTCAGTTCTCACTGATTGTTTTCACAATTCCCTATCCAGACATAAATGTCACTTTACGTGGGTGAGGCCGATTCTGGCTTCAGACTGACAGTGGAATTTACCAAACTTGTTAGGAAGGTCATCTGGAATGTCTACGGGGATTCGAGGAATATGTGCGGAGCGTAATTGCGTGACCAACTCATTCAAAAGTATATCGCACGTCGGAAATAACAACCGACTGGTACGATTCATGCTGTAAATGTTGATAGTTCGGTCGGTGACAACTCATAACATTTTGATCAACTCATAAATACATACAGCAGAGATGCAACCCAGGTGTTGAAAAAAAAATCTGAATAATGTTGTGGTTACATTTTGGACACTAACCACGCCCACCTCACAGACCTAAACCTGGACTGATGTTTTTTTACCAGACGGGATTGTGTTAAAGTTTTATCAGCGATTTTCAAATTTTTCGGATTTAAAAACAGCAAATTTGGAAGCATAAATTTGGCAAATATCCGACATTTTCGATCCGATTGATACATTTAAGGGGTAAAAAAC
Source organism: Asterias rubens (assembly GCF_902459465.1). NCBI lineage: Eukaryota > Metazoa > Echinodermata > Asteroidea > Forcipulatida > Asteriidae > Asterias > Asterias rubens. Next base: position 6,754,112 of record NC_047069.1, on the reverse strand, counting down.
AAAAAAGTATGTTTTTCCGATTAAAATCAGAAAAATTGCATCTCTGATACAGGTTTGCATGCCTTGAATCGCTCTTGAAGGGGTACAGTAATTTTTCTATAGTAAGGGGCAGTAGGCTAATATGAGGAAAATGTAAATATGTATTGCAACTTTGCAAAGGGCCACAGTTTGCTCTTACAGCCTTCCTGAATTCATTATGAACATAACGCACGTAAAATTTGATTAATGCATGTAAAAGTACCTATAGTGCACTTATCGAAAAGAGAAGGGGTTTACCCTAGTGTGCCTGGTTTGATTGGCAGCATATTGCATTGTAACGCAGCACCCTGTAAATCTTATTTGTACACCTGCACATGTGTAAATCCCCGTATTTGGAGATTATGCAGTATTTCACCACAACCAGAACCATAACATGGTGCTAAGTAAAGGAAAAAGGTCTCACAATATTCAAACGTAGCTCCACAATACCTTGCAGGAAAATACTGAGCGTTGAAGTGCCTTGAGCGTCACTGAGTGACGGATACATAGTATAAGTGCTATATGAGAAGCCACTATGAAATTATTGTGAGAGACTTTTGCTCTGGCGAATCCCTACTTCACTTTGAGACTGACAACTGCGCAAACAAAAAATTAAAAAATTACCAAAAATAACTCCCCCCCCCCCCCAAAAAAAAATTACAGTACATGTTCACTGCACCTTTGAAGTTTCAATTAAATCGTACTGACTCACTGAATGAAGTCTGGCCCTGTGAGGGATCCCCCTCCAGTGCGAAACCATGTGTTTTATCCAGTAGAGCACGACCGATGAAAACACAGACACATACACTCTTTAATCATACTAGCCAATAGGTCTGATTAAATTATCGCTGAGATGTAATTGGGAAAGAAAATCCCCTGCGGGTTTATAAATGACGTTTCTATTGCTTCAACCGAACGAGAGAGAATAGATGTACAGACACTGTATAAACAGTCCATTGATTTGTTTGATTAATTATTGCAAAGAGAGACCGCTATTTCTTTCTTCTATTCAAAACAAATCCTGATGTATCATTTTTCATCGTTATGAAATTCAATCTCCACACTTGTTTTGATGATGAATGGTTATGTATCTGGTGTTGTTGCATAAACTGTTTTTACTATAATTGTTATTCATTTTCTGATTTTGACTATCAATTTGGTGCTGTGCCTCTTGTGGGTTCAATGCTTTAAAGCCAGTGGACACTAATGGCAATTGTCAAAGACTAGTCTTCACAGGTGGTGTATCTCAACATATTCATAAAATAACAAACATTGAGCTCAATTGGTCATCGAAGTTACGAGGAAAAAAACACCCTTGTCGCACCATGGTCACACAACGTTGTGTGCTTTCAGATACTTGATTTCGAGACCTCAAATTCTAAATCTGAGGTCTCGAAATCAAATTCGTGGAAAATTGCTTCTTTCGCAAAAAACTACGTCACTTCAGAGGGAGCTGTTTCTTACAATACTATCAACCTCTCCCCATTACTCTTTACCAAGTAAGGTTTTATCCTAACAACTATTCTGAGTAATTACAATAGTGTCTACTGCCTTAAATGCTGTATAACTTTTTATCTTTGCAAATACACATGAACTATCTACTTTTATGTACAACAAAGGCGCAATTATCAAACAAATGTACGATCTGTTTTATGTACTCAAAATATGTAAACAATTGTAGGTGTCACAAGAGGGCATTATCACTCAAGAACACAAATCAGCAAGACACATTTTTGTTTGGTGAGATGGTGTTTCCAGTAAACATTCTACATGTATATCTGTAGAACAAGTAATCCACAACTCAAAACATATAATATGGTGTTCCAGCAAACCTTCTACAACTATAGTTCGCTATACAGTTCAATTCAGAACAATCCACAACTCCAAAGATATTTCACAACAGGACCAACAGCTTGTTCCATCCTAAGGATGCAGCAATAATGGTTTGAATTTTCTTGCTTAGGCTTAGGGCTACAAGTGTCACGACAGGGACTCGAACCCACACTCTGCTGAACCGGCGTTAGAGTCCCGTGCCCTCATCCATGACAACTCATACATGTAACACACATGTATTTCATGGTATTCCAGCAAATCTACTACATCTATGTGTTTGCTGATCAGTTCAATTCAAAAGCAGAACTCATTAGCTAGACTATCTCATGGTGTTTCCTGCAAACCTTGGTTTTTAGTTTTGTAGTCTGCCGATCAACCATCCACAGGAACACCCTGCAATGTTTAATCATACACAGCCCCGAAGCTTGAAAGGGAGTCTGCTTGACAATAACCCTCAGCAAGACACTTAATTATTGAGTTGTTTAAAGGCACTGGACACTATTGGTAATTAATAATGTCAGCATAAAACCTTACTTGGTAACAAGCAATGGAGAGCTGTTGATAGTTTAAAACATTGTGAGAAACAACTCCCTCTGAAGTAAGGTAGTTTTTGAGAAAGAAGTTATTTCTCATTAAAATATTTGAATTGATTTTGAGACATCAGCTGAGGACTCGAAATCAAGCATCTGAAAGCACACAACTTGGGCGACAAGGCACTGGATGGACACTATTGGTAATTGTCAAAGACCAGTCTTCTCACTTGGTGTAGTTCAACATATATGCATAAAATAACAAACCTGTGAAAACTTGAACTCAATTGGTCATCGAAGTTGCAAGAGAATGATGAAAGAAGAAAAGTCATTGTTGCACCAATTTGTGTGCTTTCAGATGCACAATAAAAGGCTTCAGTCATGAAGTCTTTTAATTTTTAGGTGAGGAATTACCCCTTTCCCAAAACAATGTTACTTCAGAGGGAGCCATTTATCACAATGTTTTATACTATTAGCATCTCTACATTGCTCATTACCAAGTAAGTTTGTAGGTTCTAACATATATTTTGAGTATTTACCAATAGTGTCCAGTGCCTTTAATTACCATCAGCGCCGTCCTAAATGTTAGTCTTCACATTCAGAGACATCAAGGTTAATCAAAGAAAAAGCCCTGGCGAGCCTTCATAGCAACAGTAACGCATGTAGTCCTCAATCTAATGTACATTGGTGAAACATAATGGCCGCCACTAAATAGGTTAACGCAATTATACACATAGCAGGGAGTTACAACATGGGGTTTAGTTTAGAGAGAGTCATCAGTGTGCGACAAATTCATGAATGTAACCCTTTTAGTTAGGGTGGTGCCTGGCGTCACGAATGTCATTTTAAAATACTGTTACATTCAAACTAATATGATTTCTAGAAATTGGAACAAGCACATGGGGGCACAAGATGAAAGAATTATTGTGAAGAATTATTCCTTGTTAACGACAAGATTTTTATGATGTTTTTCTCAATTGCACAACTTTCAAATCAATGTCATGTTGAATAAAACAGAATACAAGGTGACTGAATATCCTAATAACATGGCATTATCATATGGCATTATCATATATCATATATCATTGACGTATGACATATATCTTTGAAACATTGTAAACAAATAATACTGTTTTTCCGAAGGTAGATTATGTCTTACATCACACAACAATTGATTGAAGGAAAAATAAAAATCACAAAATATTTTCTTAAAACTTAAACTTGACCCATTCAAACATAAACTTTAATGCACTAAAGATTCAGATATTCTTTTCCATTTTCTTTTAAAAGACACATTTTGTAAATTTGTTCTTTAATTGATTTCATAAAAATCTTCCACAGTGTTCATCCCCAAGCAAAAATGTCTTCACCCTGTTTTCGGAGTTATTCGAAAACATTACCTCCCTGAAGTCAATTTTATCCAAGCCTGTTATCATTTATGTTTTATGAAAAAACACATGCAGCCTATCAAGCGACTCTAAAACAACATCCCAAGCCTTTTTGCTCCGTGAATTTTCCATGCGCTAACAAAACAGTATTGCCCTTTGATTTTACTCTTTCTCGTAATAATTTCCTATGCTGTTCGACGGGTGCAAAAAGGTCAAATATAATCACTGGTAACCGTGGGTTTGATTGAACAGAAAAATAGTAATAGCAAAGCACATTTACAACGTGATGGTATCCATCTAGAGACATTCATGGCGCATTTGCATAATATGTTCGGCGGGAAAATGGGAGAGGAACAGTGCATAAAAAGGTGGAACACAGGATAGTGTTTCTGTTGTGTACTGTCATCTGAATAAGCCAGAGAACAACATTGGTAATTATCAAAGACCCGTATACACACACTTTATATGACCCATGAAACAACATACATAATGTAAACATTAAGCTCAATCGGTCATCGGGGTATGGTCCCCCTTCCATAGACCAGACATGAAACTTTCTAATTGCAAAAATCTAAGAGAAAATGGCTGATCACACGAAACTATTGTAAACAGTGTTTTTCAGTCTTCTATGGCACTGTTTTGAAAAGAAAAAGAAGAAATCAGCTGACCAGCTGAAACGTTGCATGCCTTGTTTTAATCCTATATGTACAAACCTGTGAAAATATCATTTCAAAGGGTCACATTTTTAAGCTTTCAACACAAATCTAGAGCGGTTATTTTAAGACAGAAAGAATAATCCACACAATCTGAAATTTACTATCAGTTAATGCTTCTCAGATTCAAACTTTGTTGGTACGACAACTGGCATATTTTTCCATAACCACATTACTACAAAGTAAAATGATTCTCAACTTACTATATGTCATCGAACTGTCTAAACGCAAAAGTTTGTTTTGCCATTTAATTTAAGAGTGATTCTAAAACCAAAGAAATGTGAAGTCAATGAACATCTTAATAGCACCACTTGTCATAAAAGTAAAATATTTTAAAGTAAATTCTGCAAACGGAGACCTATTTTATTCTCCAAATTGTTTAATAACAAGTCTGCTACCTTTACAATCAAATTCACAAACCCAATTATTTTGAGTAGCGCATCAATCATGATTTTTAAAGAAGCATCTACCACGTTTTACAGACACGATGAACATTTTTTGTACATGTCCACCGTAAACAACTGTACATTACAAAAGCACCCTTTCATGGACGTACCTTGTGTAAGTCTAACAATTTTATAAACATAGTATGCAAATATTCACATTCCAGCAGTGTTCGAAATGTACACAATGATCGGTGATAAAACAATAAAATACACCTGTCCACATGAAGATCAATTCAAAACAATTCCACTTAAAAACAGACAAATTGCTTCTTAAAAAACTAAACAACACAATTACATACTTGAATCCTGAGCGACTTGCCTCTGACGTACAAGCAGGCAGCAACCAGCGAGCACATCCTTACAAAAAATCCTTCCCAGCAATCCCTTCTGAAAATACGAATCCCTCTGCGAAGAAGACTTCTACCGTCTCAATATTAAAAGAGGGGGGATAAAACTGATGCGTAGGAGATGCGGAGATGATAATATGGTGAATTGATTATCACTTTCACCTTGGTATGGTGCAGTGAGAGAGACGGACAATAGTAGAGAGAGAGACATTGAACGCAGGAGGAGTGTCAACATTGCAGAGGGGGGTGCCATATTAAACGAAGATAGTAACCGCAACGATGGCTCAGGTATGGATCAAACACGGTTAGGACCCAAACTCAAGGCCAGACTTTATGATGATGGTTGATGAAGCACGAAACAATATATATACAAGAGGACATCTGTCGCGCGGTTGTTAAAGTTAAAGCGGCGTACACTTGCATGGCTCAAGATTCAGGAATACCTCTCTAGGAGTAAGCTCATGTTCATTTTTGCAAAGGGTACTTCCGTTTTAAATGTTAAGAGTCTACGGCAGGCTCAAAACTTCATGGAGGCAATGAAGGCGATCGCCTCAATGGCCCCTGGTCATTGCCTTGGTGCCCTTGAAATACTCCAGTAGAAATTTACAATTTTCAAGAAGGTGCCCTTTACTAAGGAGAAAAACGCCTTGGTGCCCTTGCCCTTTCAAAAACAAAACATACAGGCCTGCTACAGGAGTAGTTTGAAGGCCAGCACTAAGGCCAAGGCGATGGGCAAGAGAGGCATCCTTGCAAATTTCAAGCCTGACTGCATGGACTGCAGAGTTTCCACCTGTAAACATCCCAGACGTTTTTAAACCAAGCCCTTGGCCTATGAATATATCTAATTAAACAAATTTCACTGGCAGGATATTCGGAAACGAGAAAAACTCACCAACATCCACTCACCAACTCTCCTCATTGATTAAATCAAGTTCATCTTGTTCGAGTACATAGACATAATAGAAGGGTTTGTGACTCCAAACATTACATCCACAGATATTAAAGTTTAATGGTTCAGGATCTTTGCGAGACAAGACGAAACACCACGATAAATTCTTTCTGAGCAGTTTTGTGCTTTTTGATCACAATTTTGAACTACATTGTTTGTCAAACAGGCATGTGAGTAACTATCCATGAAAGAAGAGGAAACGAGAAAACCGGGCAAGAAAAAAAGAGGAAACGATAACATTCCTATACTTTTGTGCACAGAAAATGAAGAAAAATAGAGGAATAGCTTGCAACACTGGACTTGCATCAAGGGGTCCAGTGGGTATTTTGAGTGTAACACTGTTTATGCCGTTAGGCATGTTACAATGAATGTAGGTGTGTGAATGCCGAGCGATAGACATCTAACAATCAGCTGATGAGTTTAGATTGCATCCTCAACGACCATGCGCATGCCAAAGGTATCGGCATATATCTCCGACAACATACATGTACCAACATGTTGATCACTATTTCATGTTTTTTTTTTCTTTCTTCTTCCTCCCATCTGATTTAGGTTACTTTGTCACACGTCAGAGCTAGTAAGTAATATTGCCATCCAGATATATCTATATGAGCTCTCCCTTCGGCTGCACTGCATCCACATTCTAGATCAATCTCTCAAAGTGTTTCCTGATTGATCTGTTTTTTAGGTGGTGGTTAGCTTGTAAACAAAATAATACACTGTGAGAATGTGTCACACATAAACAACATCAATGTACTTATATATAACAAGGGCCCAGTTTCATAGAGCTGCTTATTGCATAAAATATTGCTTAACATTTGTCTGCTAAGCTCAACTAAGCAGGATATACAAGTTACTTTGTGTATGTGTAAAATGGTATTTAAGCACGTAACCTTATTCTGGTAAGCATAACTTGTTATGCTTTTAGAAAGCAGCTCTATGAAATTGGGCCCTGCCATAGGCTGAAGGTGAAAGAAAACCTCAAGACTTCAGGGATTGTAGCTCAGAACTTGTACTGGACTAGAGAATGCGCTACAAGACCAGTATCAAATTGAGAAGAACACTACCTACAGTTTCACAAATTGAGCTGTCTTTGGATTAGTACTAATGAATATTAACAATAATAACAAAGTTTTATAGAGCGCACATATCCACAAAAGTGCTCAGGGCGCTATTACAAAGAAACTCAAACAAAGAAAACCACAAAGAACAGATTAAATAATTTAAAAAAACGGTTTCTCGAAATGAGGTGTGTTTTGATAGATGTTTTGAAAGAGTGAATAGAAGTGGATGTTTTGATGTGAAGAGGAAGTTGATTCCAGAGATGAGGTGCTGCAATAGAAAAATATCTGTCCCCCCAGGTGCGATTAGACTTGATTTCTTGAAGAAGATATCTGTTAGCAGAACGAAGATTGCGAGATGGTTTGTAGATGTTGAGCATGTCTTGGATGTAAGCAGGTGCTTGCCCATTTAGAGATTTGAAGACAATGAGCAAGAGTTTATAGATGATTCTAGAAGATACTGGGAGCCAGTGAAGATCTAAAAGAACAGGTTTTATATGGGAGTTTTTCGTTGTTAAGGTGACCACACGAGCAGCAGTGTTTTGTATGCGTTGAAGGCGGGATAGCTGAACATCTGGAAGCCCAAATAAAAGAGAATTTCCCATATCAAGACGAGATTTAACAAAGGAGTGGACAATCTGTTCTGTGGAAGCGTGATCAAGATATTTTTGGATCCTTCCTATGTTGCGGATGTGAAATGAAGCAGAACGAACCGTGTTAGAAATGTGGTTCTTGAACGTCATCATTGAATCAAAAATGACACCCAGATTGGGTCACACATCTATTTTTTTTTTATTATGGATTAAACTTCAATAATCAAAAAAATTGAAATACATGTGTATTAATCAGTGGTGTTATTATTCAAAAAGACTAGACCATTGGACATGAGTTTACTGGCCCGACGTTATAATCACTTGACTCAGATACAAGCAGGTGATCAACTAGGGGGGCATGTCATCATTTTGGTTAGGGTTGTGCGAGGTGATCAACTAGGGGTGCATGTGATCATTTTGGCTTAAGACCTAAATGTGTATGTTTTAATTTCCATAGATTACTTATCATGACAAATATATTTAAACTGGGGGAGGCACCTCCCAGGGACTTAAAACTCCCCTTTTGATACGTGATAATGTTATACACATTCAAAACCAACTGACAGTAACAATGACCGATAGTTTGGTAACATTTCTGTCTAGACTTTGGACACCAAGTGTTTAGGTTGGTATTTGGTAAAGATTAGGCCTAATGTAGCATCACAACAAATATTAGTTCATCGGTTCATGTGAAGTTTCCAGTGTTTACCACACAAACTGTGTATTGGTAAAACACTGTAAACGTCGCCCGAAGTGACCTTTCTGTCAAAGATCAAAACCTCATGCAAATTGTTTTTTTTATACAGAATATTTATTTACTCATTATTGTTAACATTTTCACAAGGTTTGAGAAGCTTACACATATTGGTTTTGTAGTTACAATAATTAGTACGGAAGACTGGCATTTGTTAGTGAGAGTACTCGAAACTAATCATTTAAAGTATGACTTACATCATGATGGATATGTTTCTTAAGAGTTAATCAAGGTTAGGTCCCACAACGGAGTCCATTCAAGTTCAACTTTATGAGTAACCCTTCATGACTGCAGTTTCTAAAAGTTGCAATAAAATGGGTTTAAAGGCAGTGGACACTATTGGTAGTTTCTAAAAGTTGCAATAAAATGGGTTTAAAGGCAGTGGACACTATTGGTAATTGTCAAAGACTGGCCTTCACAGTTGGTGTATCTCAACATCTGCATAAAATAACAAACCTGTGAAAGTTTGAGCTCAATTGGTCATCAATGTTGCGAGATAATAATGAAAGAAAAAACCACCTTGTCCTACGAAGTTGTGTTGCTTTAGATGGTTGATTTCGAGACCTCAAGTTCTAAATCTGAGGTCTCGAAATCAAATTCATGGAAAATTACTTCTTTCTCGAAAACTATGGCACTTCAGAGGGAGCCGTTTCTCACAATGTTTTATACTATCAACCTCTCTCCATTACTCGTTACCAAGAAAGGTTTTATGCTAATAATTATTTTGAGTAATTACCAATAGTGTCCACTGCCTTTAAGAGCTAAAATTTTAAGGATATATTGCAGTGTATGAGTAGACATCAATCACACATTAGTGTCTCCAAAGTGGTTTTTTATTCAATTTTTTTACAATGGCAAATGACTGCCATCACTCAGGGTTCTCGGCTGCAGCTGAAGACCAAGAACGGAAGTTGCACATTGATTCATGATTCTGTCAATCAACTTTAATGTCCTCTTTACCATCTCCAATCCATAGACTATCGGAAGTTTGAAATTGCCTTCAAGATTTCTGAAGATGAAATATGCATACTGAACAGGAAAACCCACAACATATCTCCCTTTTGGGAACACTCACAGATTTTGTAAGAAATTTATGACAAGACTAAGGGTGGCAGGGTGGAGAGACAACGTTGACGGAAAAACAAATCGGAAACGCCTATAAAGATCTTAAAGGGTAGGGTCATACTTTGGTAAGTCTCCAAAATTAATGGCCATAAAAATGTATTTGGTAAGGAGCTGTTGTAGAATAAACTATTTGGAGATGAGAAAAGATTCGCTTCGAAGAAAAAATGGTTTGGGTAGTGATTACACATCAAACAGCACAATTAGCGCCAATAACCGGATTAATAGGTTACAAGAAGCCATACTCAGTTTTAGTTGTGCGAGGAAGACCCTGATGGGGAAAACCCATGCAATCAGGTAGGGATTCAGACCCCGTTTACACTAGATCCCAAAAGCCAGATCAGACCCGGATCGAATCCGGCAAGGTGGATTAACCGCTAGTGTAAACGCAAAAATGCCGGGCCAGACCCGGGTCCGTATCCAGCAATTTCAATCTACCTTTCGAGGAGGGTTGAATCCGGCAATTGGTGGATTAAGGTCCGGCAATGTGGATTCAAATACAAGTGTTAACGCAAAGGTGGATTAGACACGGCAATTTGAGGTGGCCATTTCCGGGTTTCGTTAGGAATGGCGCGCTTTTCTCTTCGTCGAATTATTATTTTGTGAGCGTCTCCGTTGTTGCTATGTATGGCATGCACAGTGCACATGGGCTGTGCGTGTGTGAAACGTTTTGTTGTTTTCAGCGTCCCTAATTACATACATTGCTACCTTCGGAGCTTGCCTTGTTGCTGTATTTGGTTAAAGTTGCTATCTATTCTACCTCCATTGTCATTGTTGACTTAAACATTTACACGTTTTAGGAGTGAATAACATGATTTTCGTGAACTTTTCAAAATATCCCAACAATCTTGACAACTATAGCTTGTTTGAGAAGTTGTACACCCGTTCTCATAATTGTGTTCGAACAAATGATTTGCAACGCTACCATGTAATGGAATCGAGCACATGCACAAACGTTTGGGTACGAAAACTAGATTATGTCGGGTTCCCTGAACGACATTATAATAACATGTCTGATCAATTGCTACAACTGAATTGGTGCCAGACTGATTTACTCGATGCTCCGGCTACAAGAATCTTCACATAATACTTTTCGTTTTCGCCAATTATTACAGATCGCTCCATCATTTATCTTTGTTGATGTACATGTACCTTGAAGAAAATATAATGCTAAAATCGTGACCCTTGAGCTCTTTCCGAGGAGCGGTGACGTCACTGCCAATAAACATCCTGTTCAAAAGTGTGATCGGAGCCGGATTAAGCACTGGTGTAAACGCGACAATGGATCGTGATCCGCGGTCGTAAAAAAATTCAGAAACTCAATCCACCTTTCTGGATCTAGTGTAAACGCGGTCTCAAACAACCAATCCAAAGAAAATGTTGCTTAGCAAAGGACCAGGAAATGAGTCAAACCTTTAGCTGGTAACCTTACTTCAGTAAACCAACTTGTTTTGTGCTTTAAAGGTACTTTTTGAAATTAATCCTGATCTATTCGATGAAATCCCTAAAGCTTCTCACAATGCATTTTAGAGGATTTATGGACTCTCAACAATACTTTAAACCTAGTTGTTTGGATAAATGGACTTCAGGAATGCCTTTTGTTTCTGTGATGCTCAGTTGACATCTTTCAAGAAACGATAAAAGTGGAAGTAGGTCTATGAAATAAAATTCGGCATCATGAAAACAAATACCAATTTGCAGGCCTGTGCAATGTGAAAAACTATCTTTCCCTTTCCTTCTGTCATCCGAACTTGAAGAGAGCAGTATCCCTTACAAGGACCTACACAGTTTTTAATGGGAAGCGATGACACAAAAAGGCATATCATGCTAATGAAAACTCTATATAGGGAAACATCAATTGTCCCAAGGTGAGTCTTAAAAAAATATATCACGTATTATTTTACTAAGTAACACGAGCAAAATAATGTGCTTGCCTGCGGCACAACCAACACCATGTACTTTTTAAAGAACCACAACATATTTCCATGGTCTATCTTCAACACCCTGTTTGAATTAAAATTACAAGTTATTTTTTGAGAGCCCTTGAATTGGAATTGCAAAACTGCGAGTTCTACTCAGAAAAATATTGGATTTCTCACTGATGGGTGACATTTCATATGATTGGTATTCTAGGCAGATGTCTGTTTTGTGCCTGGGCTGGTTGGGTTCTCAGTCTGTCAATCACAATTCAGCATGACGAAAGTCATGCTTTGAAAGGAGCCAGACATTTATTTCTTACTGAGCCTCTGATCACTTCGGTTTTGCTTAGGTAAGGTTGGTAAGGTTCATTTTATTTGCAAGCACATACGGTTGGATTCATTATAAAAATACTAAAACTTACAAAATACATCACAGAAACTTTAAAATCATTTTAATCTATACATGTATTTACAAGATGAAGGTTCAAAAGTTAAATATCAAAGAATGGCTAGTACATAAATAAACATCAAAGAATGGCCAGTAAATATATTACAAAAAGTAAAAATATTACAATAAAGAAAAGGAGATAAACAGCAACATTATTTAAAATTTCAAAATATAAAGGGTGTATTACGTTTGCTGGGGTGGATTTCACAATCAGACTATGTCTTATCTCGAGTTAGGATGAGTTACTCCTCCTAACTTAGGCATGTTAGGACTAGCCTTCTAGGACTAGTCCTAACTTAGGACTGGTCCTAAGTTCTTTGTGAAATCGACCCCTGGTCACATCAGAGCTGCTTACATTGCATCTCCCAATAAGGGAGATTTTGTACAACAATACTGGAGACACACATATTTTGAATGACATTCACCATTATAGGCAAGAGAATCCATTATCAGGGAGATTTTTAAATGTCTTCACACCAGAACAAGCACCTTTTTGGAAGAAGGAGTCAGAGTTAGCAGCGCTATGAGAGCACTGTTATATAATATAAAGAGTACATTCTCAAGTCCATTTCTGCTTTGTGTTTCTTTGTTTTGCCGTCCTCTTGTAACAATGCTCACTGTAACATGTATATAAAGAGGTCCCATTGACCTTGAAACAATGAGAATCAATCAACCTAAATACTACAAAAGAAACACAACAAATAATTTATTTTAAAAAGAGATTCTTGTTGCTAGCCTTACCTGTACGGGGCTTAATGGCTCATCCCCTAAGCTGAAGAGGCGTTTAAACGAACGTTTGGTATAAGAGCAAAGAGTTGGTAAACTTGAACCACGAGGTAAAGTTCCAGGCATCCTGGAAGATCCAGGCATCCTGGAAGGTCCAATAGGTTCAGGCAAGCCTTTAGTGAGATGGTTACATCTGCTTTAACTGGTGAAACAAGTCACTCCAGAATACTTTTATGCTAACTAGTCCCATAATATCCACACATATATTTTAAGGGACTTCTTGTAGCATTTGCTGAGGTGAACTGGACAGGAAAGGCATCATGAGCTAAAATATCGGCGGGTCCACTCCTGGGTGTAGTGGATGAATTATGGCTCAGCATCTTGCGACCAGTGGATGTTAAATTGTCTGCTCCCCGACTGCTGCCACGGGGTAGCAATAGCCAACTGCCAGACTGCTGAATTAAATTTCTGCCTAATGAAAAAAAACGGCCGTCAAAGAATGGCGTGAACAATCGCTGCAGTTTACAAGATGACACGACAGGGAAAGAAACTTAATGCAAATGAAGTGATAATTCTTTTAACAACTGAACCGTTGATAATGTTCAACTTTACATTTGCTATGGCAACCGAGCGAGCCACAAAACTTGAAGGTTACGTAGGAATTTAGCAAGGTGATGATGACATTGAACCCTCTCGTTTACACCAGAACGGCAAAGGGATCAAATTCACTGCCAGCATTAAGGAGTCTGACAAGTACGAAGCTCTCAAATTGTAGCTTGACTGTTGCTATCTCAACCAGGGAGTCTGTTAGGCTAATGTGTTCATCACACAACAAGCCATGCCTGTGCTTAATGTGATGGCATCTTAGGCTGCCCAGCGACCACAAAAATCAGATGTTACATAGACTCCCCGGGGCATTGGTCAAAATGCTGCCATCATTAACCAAACAGGAATCCCTTCTAGGTAGCCTCAGTGACAACACTGTCCAGTCTCTGGTTTTCCACTAAGAGAAGATGTAGACTTGATCTGCAACTCTCTCCTGAAACCTCTCAAATTAAACAAATTGAGCAAACTGAAGATAAAATCACAGATTCAATTGGTGTCAGTGTCTGGCATTATTTGGGAGATATCGACCAAGTTGAACTGAAACACACATACACGTAGGACACGTAGCATTAGAGTGTAATGTTTGCCCTTAGTGACAATTAAGCTAAAAGATAACAATTATCCAATTGTTCAAAGGCCATCAACCTTCAGATCAATATACCCACATTGTACAACTGCCAGTATTCATAAACATTTTGGATGTGAAGAAGTAGTCTACTCCATGAAAAAACATTGAAAAGGTATCAATTTTGGCAGTTTTGCAGCTTGTGCTTTAAAAACTACAGTTAAACTTCTTGATTGATCACCACAAAACACAAAGAAAGCTTTTGCCTCAAATCTGTGGCCATGTGAAGTTCCAAAAACTAGAATTGGTTGCAGCTGAATTACTGTTGAGCGAGAAATAGTACAGTATCTTTAGGGAACATTGAGAACTTGCCGAAACACAGAATCGGGTAGATGCTGTTCATCAAACGATAACTTAACGCCCAAGATTTACAGACTCAAGGCTCCCAACAAAAAGTCACTCTAGCATCTACTTGAAGGTAGCAGTATCCAAGACTCTGATCGAAGAACTTACAGCAGACCAAGAAGTTTGCAAACACTTTGAAGGGCTTTCAATTCAGCAGAAGGGGGTATGGCACGTCCATTGCCAAAGAGAGTGCTGTTGTGTGGTTAGACTCAACCTCCAGGAAGTCCAAGGAGACAAATGGCATTGATTTTCAGCTTGTAAATGTCTTCAACTGACAGGGGATCCTAAGCCCAGCTGTGTTTACCTCAGGATTGCAGCCCACTGACTTTTAAAAGAGCATCCAGGCAAGGGCACCCAATGGAGTTGCTTCACACAAAGCCAACAATTCACATTCAAAGCCCTCAGTCAGCCGAGCCTCATCCCTACCCTGAACTTTAAAGAACTTATCAGGGGGGAGTGGGGGAGATGGCACACACAAGTTTGCTCTGAAGTGCATTATAAACAATAATCGTATCCACCCATTCACCCCAGCTTGAATGGAACAGCTGATCACCTATCTCTAGCTCATTTTATTATCTGTATCTCATCAGAAGAGGGTGAACTGTCCACCCCCCCTAATCATTACAATGGTTTCTTCCAAAAATTCAAACCACCCACAACAAAAATTCAACCAATAAAAAATCACCACACCGCTTGAAAATATGTTGTCAATTTGATAAAAACAAAACTACAGAATTTGCTTGATGTAAAGTTGTAGTCAAAAGAGACGGATTGATCTATTTTGTTCAGGGGTGGGTGTGTGTTGTGTTCATATCGTTCATGTGATCACCTGTTGACAGTCACATGGCCTGTCTAGACCACTGTAGCCAGGGCCCTATAGAGAATGCATTATGGAGGAGATTTCCGATCACCCCAATGTAAAATCCACATCTAGACTCCAAGCAATAATGAGCAGATTGGCAGCAAACACTTAACTAGAGAGCAGGAATTTACCTCACTCTGGGAGAAAATTCAGAGGCCAGGGCTTGAATTTTATACTGGACCACTGGCAGGAGGGCCAGTGATTTTAGGGTTAGGCCAGTAAACTTATGACTGGACAAGTCCGATGGTTGTTTGTCTTCCATTGAAAAACAATGTCCCTCACTGGTTAATGATCGTAAAGAGACAAAATTATGTTCAAATTTTTGACTTTCAGCTTCAAAAATACCACTTTAGTGTTATTTTTAGTTAATGAAGAAGACCCAAAGAGACAAAATATGAAGAAGAAAAATATTTTCTTTTACATGTCTTTGTGCAATTATTGTTAAATTAAAAACATTCCAAGACCATACTCCAATACCATAATCATAACCTATTTTTTATCATTATGATTATGGTCTTGCAGTTAGAGCCATAGAAGCTCTAGATACAGAGAAAAGGAAATCCACCTAGACCACACAGTTTTCATGACAACACAAAAGGCGACAACAAAAGGGAATTGGCTGTTAAGAAGAGAAGTTTGCAGATGAGAAAATATTGCGTTACTTTTTTTGCAACCATTCACAAGACACTGAACTGCTTAGCAAGATTCACCTTGACATTCATGCGTAACAGCTTTATGCAAATTGGACTCATTTTACATTCTGAAGGTGTCAACACAATTATCCCCCCCCCCATTGGTCTTATAGAGTGAGACTACAAAAGATACAATCAAACACAATAAAACCATAGAGAAAGAACCACCTGATCCTCTCTCTGTGATTACATGCAAATGATGTCAGTCCACATGCTGATCACATGCTAAAGAGAGGGTAGGTAAATTCCTACATGTATGTACTCAAGGATCAGTGCGGCTCAATACACATTCACAAGGCCCCGTTTTCAGTAAAGATATGATCTTTCAGACAATGTTTACTCAAAAAATAGTCCTGGAACTTAACTTTTGAGGTCGTTCAACCCATGTTCTACATTTTTTTAGGGGGCAAACACTAAGAAAACAGGGGAGGTAAAGACATTCATGTATGCAGCAGAGAAAATACTTTACACTCTTACTTACAAGGGAGCTGCTGAAGTTTCTGGCTATAGGTCATTTCCCCATCAGCAACCACAGGGTCTTCATCAATGTTGCCATAGCAACGCATATGACCCCAGTCATACATGTAGGTCATAACCTATGACCTTAGTTATTTGTAGGTCATACTTTGAGTGATTGACAGCAAATGTTCTATGCACCCCCAAAGGTGACAAACTATCTGATATTTCATAAAATATACTGTTCATGTTTTCCTCGTAGGCGTTTTTACCGGAACAAAGACGTGACAAAAATAACAAAATCAGCAGAGTCTGGGCGTACTACAGTGGCTGTGCTCAAGGGCATAAAACATGTACAACAAAAACATCAACATGTGCCAAAACGGCACAAAAAAAGGTTTAGGATTTTAAACAACTGTTTTCAAGCAGAGGGTAAGAGCTTTAAAGGCTGGACTGACTATCAGGCTTGGAATTTCATCGTTGAGAGGGCAAGGCCATTTTCATTTTGCAAAGGCACTTCTATTGGGAAATCTTGAAGTTATGGGAATATTTGAAAGGGCACCAAGGCCAAGACCAGGCAACGGAGGGCCATCCGTGGCCTGCGTGTAATCCAGGCCTGGACTATGTTGTGTAGAAGAGCTACCTTCCCTACTCTTGGCAACATTTCCAGGTGAGTTGACCAATAGTCAACTGCAGCAGGTTTTGTATGCGTCTGTACTGTGTATTCAATCAAAACCACAGTGTACTACAATATATAATATTGCAGGTGCATTACATCATTTATATTTCGTTCCAAATTCAAATTGGATGATAGAGAATGGTAAAAAAGTTGAAGGGTTGACTGTGAACGGTGAAGACAAATAAAGAAGTGTTAAAATATCAAAATTACAGGGTCTATGTACTTTTTCCTAACAAAAAACACAATGTCCACAGATTTACATTAAACTT
The DNA here is from genome assembly GCF_902459465.1 of Asterias rubens. Taxonomy (NCBI): domain Eukaryota; kingdom Metazoa; phylum Echinodermata; class Asteroidea; order Forcipulatida; family Asteriidae; genus Asterias; species Asterias rubens. Next base: position 6,736,731 of record NC_047069.1, on the reverse strand, counting down.
ACACAGTTTGACGATTATGATAGCTTTGAAATTTTACTAACTGAGGTGCTGTAGTTTGTGAGAAATGAGTAAAACAAATAATTTTTTCTCCGTTTTAGCATCAAACGTATTAACCATGCTATGGTTTTGGTATAATATCATAACTGGTTAATGGGATTTTACATGCTAAAATAATTTTTGTCTGTTTGAGACGAAAATTATTTGGTGACTTGTTTTACTCATTTCTAAAAAACTAACAAAACCTCAGCTAGTAGTATTTTAAGGGAAGTTTTCCACTATCATTATCTTCAAACCCTGTAAGTTTATTGTAAATCTGTGGACATTTTGAAAAAGTATCCGAATCCTTTAAACAAAAGTAAAAAAAACAAAAAAACAAAACAAGGTTTTTATAGCGTCCTCTTTAAAATTTGTTTGTTCAAGTAGCTGTTTAATGTAAGAATTCTTGTCAGAAACCATATTTTCTCTATCTGAAAAACCTCTTCATCTGGACAGTATTTTTTCTCCCTACAACAAATCTCTCCATCAAGGTTGTTCCTGATGGGTTGTCGGAAAATACGGCGACACGACCCAGAACGTGAAAATTGGTTTTTATTTTTCATTGCCACAGCAAGAAGCAACCTGAATACTTAACCTAATTTTCAACAAAACTTGTTGTACTCCATGGTCAAATCGTAGTATTTCTACAAACCGTGCATCCATGCTCTCCGAGTTAAATTGATTTCATTTTCCAAACGGTTCTCGTTGTGTCATCACTGACACTGCCAGATAGCATGCTCTGTTTATCAAGGCCACCTGAACCTATGAACACACATGGGTTGGGCGTTTCTTGGATTATTACATTTTAAGTTGAAACATACATGCGTGTGTTCACTGACATGTTATTAACATTCACTCAAAAGCAGGTGAAGATTTTGCCGGTCAAGTTCAGTTAATGAAAGAGAACACAGGGTGTTCAAACTGGCTAACCTGTTTCAAGTGATACAAGTTCTTCCCAACAGGGCCCAAAATCATGCTTACCTGAACAGGGTTACCAGCCAAACTACCACGTACAATTGTACAATTTGTGACTGGTATCCTACTCATTTTCACTTAGCAGGATGTTGTTAAGTATTTTCTGCTCTTAAAGCAGATAAAATTTGGCCCAGATTTGCAAATACCAATGTTGGTTCTATAATCACAACCAAAAGGAAAATAATCTAAAACCCCCTGGCCGCCTTTTTGAAATTTTCACGGATTAATCTGATTGTGTACATATTCATATGGATAAACACAATCGTACGGTTCATATCAAAACATATCATATCAAAACACCTTTAAAATGTGAAATCTCAGTTGTTTGTTTTGAACATAGGCTTGAGTTGTAGTAGACTACTTAATCTACTGGGGGGGGGGGAGGGGGCTCTTTCTCCAATTTCTCAGCTAGACGATTCATCTAAGATGAGATACCGCTGCCTATGTTTACTTTGAGTGCAATAGACACGCTCGTCATCCACACACAACATGATCAGTGAACTGTAAGCTGAAAACCAACCATCTGTATTCTAACAAACGCATTCACAGCCTATGAAACAAATCAATATGAATTTAACACTTTGGTATAAGGCGACCCAGACATGAAGTGAGAGGTAACCAAATAAATGGCCGGTTGGGAGGGGGGGGGGGGTGGGGAGAGAGAGAGAGTTGGGGTGCAGGTATCAAAATGAACATCTTTGTGATTGGATAAATGGGCACCTTTTGCTTTATACAACTGTACGCTTGTGTAGCAACGAGATACAAAATGAACGAAACAGCCAGTACATACATGTACTTGTATCATGCAAGCATTTAGTACTGACAGCTCTAAATACATCATGTACAGTGTATTTATAAAATTACAACTTGCTTTAGTATGAGTAAACCAACAACAATAAGATCAGCGATGAGAGGTTTCACTTTCTAAATTGCAGTTTTACCCACTTTTGGGTCCCCTGCCCCCTTCTCCCCACCCCACCCCTTATTCTTTTCAAACATGTCATATACACTTTAGGTACATTCACGTCTGCGCATTACAGTGATGGTACCTTCTGAGAAAATAACTGCTTTCAATTACTACACAAATGGAAAGCAAAAAAGCAACACCCAAAAACCCCAAACAAACATGTTTGAGCGTCATGTCATTAGAGAAAGAACCACACCCTTTTTCCCTTTCAAAATGGTCGCTAAGCTAAAAAAAAAAATTAAGGTGTCGGCATGCAGGATCATTTTATCCTTCAGGTGCAGGTAACTTATGTAATTTTTCTAGTATACTTACTCAGTTATATTTTTCAACAAAAATAAAAAAAATAACTAAAAGTTCAGGTAAACATCTTTCTCTTTCATTTGAACTTCATCAGAAATGTCAATGAGGAAAAAAAAACACAAATAAAAAATACAAAAACGTTCAGGCTCATAAATGAAGTGGATGTGCCATGCTGATCATGATTATTTTTTATAAGTAAAATGAACAAAATTAATTCATATAATTTGTGCACTTCTTGGAAACGTACTGCGTAATCATCAAAGATTGGAGTATAGAGAAAAAAAAGTCATATGGTTCATCTTTCCCCAATCATTTTATCTTCCAGCGACTGCATTTCTTGATTACTACCCAACTAAATTCTTACTTCGGTAGACACACACGCAAGACATACGTAGCTCTGTGTCTCCAACATCTTGAATATTTGTACTCCATTTTAGGCGCAAAAGCTTGCCTCCGTTGCCCCTTGTCATTGCCTTGGTGCCCTTGAAATGCTCCAGGAGAAATTTACAATTTCCTCATAGGGTGCCAAAGAGAAAATGCCTTGGTGCCCTTGCCCTTTCAAAAACGAAGCATACAGCCCTGATTGTGAATAATTTATCGCAACCTGTGTGTTCCCCTTGGTTGCCGATGCTGCACATTCCTAAGGAGTTGAATGGTTTCAGGAATGCCTAAAGACACATGACAGGGTTCAGCTTAACTTTTTTCAGTGACTACACAGCAGGACATGAGAAAGCTTGTCCTTTCACCATGGTTCACCAGCTTTTCTCACCAGTCAATATTTCAAAATAGCGATGATTTTCAACACTGAACTAACCAGCCGGACCACTTTGAGTGACTTGGCTAAATAAAATATAATAAAACAAAAATTGCAAACAGACTCTAAAACGACAGTTTGAAAACAAAATGTAATTTTAAAGGCACTGGATACTATTGTTTATTACTTAAAATAATTGTTGTCATAAATTGTTATTATTCAATTTGTAGAGTGTCATGGCCAAGTGGTTAAGAGCATCGAATTCAAGTTCTGGTGCTAAGTCACCAGAGTGTGGGTTCGAATCCCGGTCGTGACACTTGTGTCCTTGAGCAAGATACTTTACTATAATTGCTTCTCTTCACCCAGGGGTATATATGGGTACCTGCGAGGGTAGAGGTTTATATTGTGAATGAAAAAGCCTTTGGAGCAATAAAAACTGTTGCCCAGGTTGTATACTCCCAAGGGAGCTGAGAAACATTAAAAGAGATGTTTATTGGCCCTATGACAGGGCACTAATGCAAAGCGCATTAATACAGTTATTGTGAAATGCGCTATATAAGAATTGTTTATTGTTATTATTATAAAACTTACTTTGTAACAAGCAATGGAGAGCTGTTGATGGTATAAAACATTGTGAGAAATGGCTCTATCTGAAGTAACGTAGTTTTTTTAGAAAGAAGTAACTCACTAAAATATTTGAATTGAATTTGAGACCTCAAATGAGGTCTCAAATTCAAGGCATCTGGAAGCACACAACTTGTGCTACAACTTAGGGTGTTTTTTTCTTCAATTATTATTATCTTGCAACATCGACGACAAATTGAGTTCAAATGTTCACAGGTTTGTTATTTTATGCATGTTGAGATACACCAAGTGAGAAGACTGGTCTTCAAATGAGTAATCAATACAGGAACAAGAGAAACCTTTTCGGATGTTTGAGTCGGTAAAATGACATGGAGGTAATTAGCTGTATTATGGCTAAAGCTCATGATATAGCCTCCTTAAGGTGGAGCTGTTTTCTGCTTCAGGTGGTAGAAGGTGAACATCGTGCGATTCGTCCTTCCAACATTGATGGACAGATCCACACTAGTTTATGATTTATTACCCGTCATTTTAATTGGCAAACTGTCATGGGACATTCATGGACACTAACTAGAGGGCAATTCCGTGACACACCATCTGAGATTATGATGGCTACATTTAATCCGTAGTTAAGGTGAAAGTACATGATTGTTACACCCGACGGGTGTCTCAAACCACTCATTTTGGCGGCAGATATGCAGAGCTATCTGATCTGTTTTGAGTAATGAGAGTGAGACTCAGTACCTTGTACACTAAGAGTTTACAATGTGCTGTGGCGCAAACTGCAGTTCAACCACAGTAAAAGTAAAAACCACAGCAAACACTTAACCCTGAAAAAAAAAAACATGTGACCAGAGACATCCATGTTTACAAAAGAGCCACAGAGCGCCAGGAAACATCAAATCTTATTTTTTTCATGGAGATTGCATCAAGTGTTTTTTACAAAATTTAGGAAATAGGGGCACATCTCAAATCTTATTCAGCTGTAGTTTTCATAACTCTTGAACCTACATGTATGTAGACATTATGAAACACAATGTTAAATTTCCTCTAGTATCTTGCCTGCCAGAAAAGCCCTAGAATGTACACGGGCAACCTTTTTGTAAAAATAGGTCACTTTATGTACCATGGGTTATTTTATAAATGTGCATTATTCAATGCAGGTATTACCAGTCTTTTTACAGAGGTGAAGTTTTTGTTTAAAATCAACATAAACAAATATGTGAAGACCAATCTTTTGTAACAAAGATTACGAGAAGAGAAAAATTGAATTTTAGCTGTTACAAACTGCTCACCAACCAAATAAACCCCTCAAATAGTTAATGGCCTGACGTTTCGACCCTAGCAGAGTCTTTCTCGAGTCATTTACTTTCAGAAAGACGTTACTAGGGTCGAAATTGTCAGGCCATTAACTATTTGTTTGCAAGAATACATGGTGTATATAAACTGGACCACCTTCCCTCCTTAACACAAATAAAAAAACTTGCCCACTACTACAAAACTACGCAAAAACCTCTGTGTTGTTTTACAAGAAGCTGTTCGCAAGACTAAAGTTCTTATAAACCTAAAACTTCCTACTCCACAAGATAATTGCACGCCCAGTAAACTGTCTAATGCTTTACTGGCACAAGAAGATTCTCTACTTATCGGCTTGATGCAATTGGTCCCAGCTGCCGACAACATCTGTCTTCCTGGATCCTCAGGGAGGCAAGAGAGAGATCGATTCTATCACCACATTGGATGTCGTTTCAACCCTCTCTGTTTGGATTGTGTGTCACTTTTGATACATTTGTGTATATTGGGCCAAGTCTGCAAACATTACTGCACGCAGTTAAGCCTTAGTTCCTGCTTGATCGTGAAATATGAGACAATGATAGATGCTTTTGGAGTAGTTCTACTTCTTAGTTTTAAGTGCGATCAAGACAATCAATGGATGCTGCTTTCGAGTTCCACATCTACACCCCCCAAATCAAAACTCCTCTTTTAGAAACTTGCTGCAATTGGATTTAGTACAAAGACTAATGTTACTTAAGGAGTAACCCAAATATTTAAACAAAACGGCAAGTGTTGTGAGTTTCTGATCCTTCTATCGGCAACTTAATGTACAGAGTATCAGAGGAGTTCAATATTTGAACTGTAAGGAGGCAAAGTGCTGTAAATGTAATTATGAAGTCATTACCACAAAAGTGAAAGCAGTTTGTTCAGTCCTCTGGAGGAATTGGAACAAGAAGGATCTTGGACAATGGTTGCAACTATATTCAAACAACATCTACATCCGAGTACAGTAAAACTCATGTTATACATGAGAATATTTTGTACTCTTTTACTTGACAAAACAGCAAATAAAATAATTTTGAAAACACAATAGATGAGCTCAGTCCAAACTTCCAGGTGAAAGCGTATCAATTATTTGTGAGGCCAACAATCACTGATGCTGTTTGCCATTTGTGATGCAAGGATTTCTGAGTTCCTTTGTTTTGGTGTCCTCATATAACAACGTTCCTGTAATATTGAGGTAATTTTGCCAGTCCTAACGATCCCATATTCAAAATGAGCGTCAACTGTACGACAGTACCCTTGAAACTACTCTGCAGGAATCCAATAATTTGAACATCAAATTGTTTTCTCAAATCTTTTTCTTTTTATGTGAATGTGCATGTCTCAAATTTTCTATGACTTACAAATATTTATAATTAAAATACTCTTCTCCGCAACAGTGGAACGCATCACTTTCATGTGGCCCAAAAGTGCCCCCATGTATCAATTGTTTCGAGAACAAATTTCAAATAGCTTGGTGGAAAATGGGGAGGTGGGCACAGAAATAGCTACTTTTGTTTAAAAGTGGGTGCATGGCCCCCAAGATCTGCTAAATCATGAAAGATAAAAAAAGGTTGCTAAACTATCTGGGGGCCCAGATGATATTCGAAAACGCCTCTGGCCATCACTATACAACCCACACCAAACCCCTAAACCATCCACCCTTAACCATATACCACCCACCCCAAACCCCCAGGTACTGTCCACAGTACTGATGTAGAAGGTGATGGCCAGTCACCTAGTAGCACTTTGACATTGAGTCCTGATCTACGACACAGTAGCCTAAGCCTAGCCGCTCACTCAAGAAGTCAAACACGGCAACGAAAATAAGAGGAAGGAAGTTGTCAAACGGAAGTTAGTTGGAGAGAGTGAAAATGCACTGAAATGAGAAGACAGGGTTTCTAACATACCTCATCCCTGCAGTCCACGTTGCGCAGTCTCTGTATCAACGGAAGTGCAGCTGCAGAGTCTCCGTGTGAAATCTGCACAAACAGGTCATGAATTCCCATTGGTAAATCCATGATTGTTGTTAGCTTGCTCACTCTTTGGCGCTCCGACACAACAACGCCGTCTCGCTTGGAGTTTTGTTCTTCTTCTTGTTTCCTTCCCTCTCCTACTTCTCCGGCTACATGTGATCTGGGTTAATGGTTGCGATCAACTGCAATGGGAAGAATGGGGAGATTGTTAACGTGATTAGAGCCAATGCTACTGGATATGGGTTGACCAAGGGGGTGGGCATTGCAGGGTACCCTTTTAAATTTTCTGGAATGCACACTGAGCGGGAGGCGTGCGCCGAGCGTAAGTGCAAAATATTCCTGCTGGGTGAGCACAAACATAAGCGTGGCTGAAATTGTACACAGTTCTCAAAGATGGTACAGGGCATTGTCTTTGGACATATAGTACATTCTTTGGAATTGACTAGTTTTCGTGAAGCATATCTTGAAATTACCCAATAATGATGCTATTGAGGGCCAATCCAGTCGGCAAAATACTTGGGCAAGAGCGGAAAAGGTAACATTGTTAAAAATCATGGCTATCTGTTTTTTTTGTTTTTTGTTTTTTGCATTTGTGGCTTTTTATATTTTCCCAACCTCGATTGGCAAAAACACAGGCTGTGGTGTCAAAAGAATGATCTATAGGTTGCACCCCACCAAATGAAATTCCCATAGCATACATTGCTGCAAATGCTTAGTAGTCTCATAGCTCTATTCAGTAGTAGGGAAATTATTCATGACTCTTGAACTTTTGAACAGTTATTCTTCCTCCAAATAGAAACAATTCTTCTCCGGTGCAATTTTCAAAATGCCGAGTACCAATCTTTAAAAATGTCCCTGCACCTCTCGGCAGATAGTACCATTCAGGGCCTTATGTCATCCAAAATACTTCAAGTTGGAAGTCAACAACCGAACCCCCAAAGTCACAATTGGGCAAAAAGTTCACACTGTATCCCTTTACTTGGACTCTCAAATCTGTCTAAAATAGAATATTTTGAGGGCCTACAAAATGTTAATGAGGCCAACCCTGTGTTTTTTCCTATTTAGTGGGGATTGCACCCGTACGCATATAACCAAATCTCCAAGCAGAAAAATGTTCATCAGGGTATAAAGTGCCCTCAACCGTGCAAAAATGTTTAGTTCAAGTTGTACAAACAAATAATGAGTGAACATGATTGACATACTGAAGCACATATTGGAATTGCATATCTGAAAATCAACAAAGACTGTTGATGTACGTGTTCAACTTTGTTTATTGACACAGTTTATACTTCAAACCAGTTTGCAACCAATTGTGAATTTCAATTCACATGACACGTTCCTGTCCCATATTTGCAACAAATATAATTTAATTCCTTTAATAATTGACAATGATGGTAAAATAACAGGTATTCCTGCCAGGTTAAGAACGAACACCAGTTTATTTATTTATCCTAGATGCATACCTTAATAATCTACAACCACACAAAGTTTCTTTACAGACAGAGGTGGAGGATTGTTAATTATCGCAGATGGGGTGTCGTGGCCGAGTGGATAAGAGCACCGACTTCAAGCTCTGCTGATTCTGTTCAGCAGAGTGTGGGTTTGAATCCCGGTCGTGACACTTGTGTCCCTGAGCAAGACACTTAACTATTATTGCTTCTCTCCAACCAGGGGTAAATGGGGACCAGTGAGGGCAGAGATGGTTCTTGTGATTGATTTAGCCGAGTAGCGCATTTGTTGCACGAGGCTGTATACTCCCCAGGGAGCTGAGATGGTTGTAGGAGTGAATTAAGGCCCCGTGACCAGGGGTAACGATCTGAAGAGCTTTGAAACACCCGTTCGGGAGTGAAAAAGCGCTATATAAACTCAAATATTATTATTAATGGTAAGGGTGGATGGGTGGAGAGAACTGGTTGGTTTCAGTCTGAAAGTTTACTCTTTAAAGTAAACTTCGAACCAGCCAATCCTCCGGAAATTTTTGCTGTTTTTAAAACTGACAAAGTTGAGAAAACAGTACTAGGAGACCCTAGAAAAATCACTGGCTCGGATTGAAACTTTCGAAGTTAGCTTGTATATTATTCCTTAATTTGGTTGAAACAATTAAACCGAAATCACTACTGTATTTTCAAATAATGTTTTCTTTTTTCATTATCACTTCATTTCAGAGGGAAATACATGTACATGTATTTCACAGCGAACAAAACTTGTTCAAGTGTGAACTTCATTTATTATCAGTAATTTACCCCCCCCAAAATTCCATCCTTACAAATCCTGTCTAATACCTTTTTATGTGATCACTAACTTTAATTTTCACAGGGTGGTTCTAAAAACTAGAGAATCGCAATGAGTTCACTTTTCCTCGAGACAAATAATGTATAATCTCATCAACACTCACAACTCTGAATGATTGATGGTTCACCCTGAAAGACTGTGAATGCCACAGTGACAATTTCCCATCGTGTCGATTTAACACCAAGCCCGCTGAGGAGACAAATTCCCTCTCCACATGCGATATTAAGATAGGATGTGTAGCGTGAGCTGTAGATCTACTTTAAAGGGAGAGGATGCTCATGGTAAGCACTCCTAAATTATTGGCAATAACTAAAATTAGAAAGAAGCATAAAGCAGCTTTCGATTTTGAGAAGCATTTCACTTTGAAGGTTGTGTCAAAATATATAAATCTGTATTCCTCAAAATTTGAATCTGAGAATAGGAATTATTCTTCCTGCATGGACATTATCACTCCAGATTTTCGGCGATATCTCAAAAATGAGAGCACCTTTTGAAATGAAATTTTCACATAGTTTTTTGCTTTACACATCTAGACTTATAGCATTAATACAAATGAGTGGTTCCAACAACCAAACCTGTAGCGCCCTCACAGGTGTGTATTGCATTGAAAAAGGGGCAAGTTCAGGTTATGACCTTAACTTTCTACCTTTTTATGGGCATTTTGGTTCAAGCCATTTCCAGCCGGTGTCATCTCTACAGGATTTATAACTGATTAGAAACTAGCTTGAGAATTTTAAACCTTCCTTGGGCAAAAGAAGATGGCCCTCTACAGTTTGAAGGTTTATTTATTCTTTCTGCACAACCATATCGTGTTTTTCACCCAGCCCCGACAGAGCGCATGTAATAGCTGCGGCATAATTTCCGTCCTCAATGATTAAATTTAGTGTAGGACTACCATTCATTGTTCACAAAGGTGTATAATTGTACAGCGACCCTATCACAGCTGTAATCAACTGCATTTTGTGGGTCTTCAACAGTTAAACTGCTTCTAAAAAATAGGTCAGATTAAAAAAAAAAAAGGCAGCTGTCAATTCCCTTCTTCTTGGTCACCACACCTACTTCTCTTTCGTTTTGGTTTACAGCGAGCTAAGCTGACATCCGATATAACCCTTCCTGGGTTTAAGGCAGTAGACACTATTGGTAATTACTCAACATAATTGTTAGCATAAAAACTTACTTGGGAACAGGCAATGAGAGCTGTTTATAGCATAAAAAAGTGTAAAATGGCTCCCTCTGAAGTATCGTAGTTTTTGAGAAAGAAGTAATTTCTCATCAAAATATTTGAATTGAATTTGAGACCTCAACTGAGGTCTCAAATTTTTAGGTCTCAAATTCAAGCATCTGAAAGCACACAACTTGTGTGACAAGGGTGGTTTTCTTTCATTGTTCTCTCGCAACTTTGACGACCATTTGAATTCAAATTTTCACAGGTTTGTTATTTTATGCATTAAATCGTTGGGATACACCAAGTGAGAAGACTGGTCTTTGACAATTTTTGCTGCGGTGCCCTTTCAAAGTTCCACAAATTAACATTTTCCTTACATTTGTGCCCCTTACCCGAGGGAAATTGATGTGCCCTTCAAAAGCTAAGTTCAATGTCTGTTAGGTCTGGTTTCTCAAATTTAAAGTGAAATTCCATTGCTATACTTTCTTCCAAAAGTTCTGTATGATTTGCCCTTAACTTTGATTTAATGTCCATATGCATAAAAAACAAACCTGTGTGGGAAAATTTTGACTCAATTGCTCATCGCAGAATATCATCAAAAGAAAAAAACCTAATTGTTACACAAATGTGTGTGCTTTCAGATGCCTATAAAAGGCTTCAGGTCTGAAGGCTTTCAGTATTTGAGTGAGAAATTACCTCTCTCTCAAAAACCATGGTACATGTACTTCACAGGAAGCCGTTTCTCACAATGTTTTATACTCTCAACAGCTCTCTATTGCTCGTTACCAAGTACGTTTGTATGCTTATAATTACGTAGAGTAACTATAGACTAACGTTGTTAAGTCTCCATTCAACATGTTCAAGAATCTCTGGAGAAAGTATTTTATGGTGAACAGCTTGACATTTGTCAGTTTGCAAATCGATTCAACCGGCCAGTTGGATGACATGGAGAGAATTTGAACGGCCATTTGGCTAGGCCGGTCACTATTAAGGGAGAGCATTGAACTGTAAGATTGGAATTGAAAGGGGGGAACCAAAGCGGCCATATAAATTACAGTCATATCAGACTCAAGGAAATAAATGAGCCCAGGTGTATTATCTAGAAATGAAACAATTCTATTTGCAAAATTTTAAAAGTAAAAATAAAAAGGGAAATTTGGTTTATTTCACTTTAAATGTTGCAGACCAAACTGAAATAAAATGTATTCACATTTCTGATTTGAACAAAGACAAATTGACTGAGGTGTGACTTGAACCAACCTCCTCCTCCATTTATTTGAAGCTAATTTGTTTCCATTTATGTCGGAGTCGGTTAGCAAGCGGTTATCATTCCCTAATTTCAATTTTAAAACATCTAGTTGCAGTTCAGTAAACACAAGTAGGGGTGTCAGGGATGTCAAAAAGACACCCAGACACCCTCTTGTCTTAGGAAAAAAACCTCTTCAGATGTAGAACATAATAACAATAATAGTGGCAATTTATAATGCACCATGTCTGCCTAAAAAGACACTCCTTGCGCAGGAGAGATGCCGAAGCAAGGTTGCAAAGAATATAGTTAAGCACAAAAACAAGTTTTCAAATGGGTTTTGAAGCTGGAATATGTAGTGATTTGTCGGACACTTTTACCTTGTATTACCTCATATATGTATCCTTCCTTAAATCAAACAAAACAATACACAGTGATCTCTCCTCAGCTGAACATACCCAAGATAATTACTAATACTCTACACACCATGAAGATCTCACATGTAGGTAATAATTATTTTTGAAGAAATCCGGCCTTCAAAACATGAGTCTTGACAGTCGGACATCGATTTCAAGAAGACAGCTTATCATGTGACAAAGTCATCATACAAAGATGAAAGTTTAAAGGGAAGGTTTACGTTTGGTAATCACTCTTCAAATGAATGGCAATAAAAACCTTCTTGTTAGAAGCCCAGCTTCCGATACAATGAAGCATTTTGAGAAAGGTTTCACTTTAAAAGTAGTGAAGTTATGAAAAATATGTCACTTGTTACCCACCAATTTCATAAAGCCTGTAAGAATAAACATTTTCCAAGCACAGACAAATCTTGCTTTTAAAATAGAAACTGGTTATCAGCCAAATTTCCATCAGGTTTACATTGTTGCAATTGGTGCCCTATCATTTTTTTGCATAGCAAAGACATTTGCCAAGCAGTAGTTTAAGCTTAACAACCTCATAACATTGGGCCCTAAGCATGCAACCAGTGGGCACCATGTATGATGTATTCACTTACATACATACATATACCAACAGCCATCTGCCAGAATACAGTACACATACAAATTTTCCGATAGTTTTACAGGTAATTTTGTACGCTTCCCAGGAAGGTTCGAACATATTTTAGTTGCACATTTAATTTAAAGGCAGTGGACACTATTGGTAATTACTCAAAATATTGATTAGCATAAAACCTGTCTTGGTAACGAGTAATGGGGATAAGTTGAAGGTATGAAACATTGTGAGAAACGGCTCCCTCTGAAGTAACGTGAGAAAGAAGTAATTTTCCACGAATTTGATTTCGAGACCTCAAGTTTAAAATTTGAGGTCTTGAAATCAAGCATCTGAAAGCACACAACTTCGTGTGACAAGGGTGTTCTTTTCTTTCATAGTTATCTCACAACTCCGACAACCAATTTTCACAGGTTTGTTATTTTATGCATATGTTGAGATACACCAAGTAAAAAGACTGGTCTTTGACAATTACCAATAGTGTCCAGTGATTTTAAGTAATTAAATATTGAAATGATAATACTAACAATGATAATGAGTAATGACACAATACAGTCAACCCTTGCTACAAAGAGCACCGAATAACGAGGTTCTGCTTCTAAATAAATAGTGCGTTCTCAAGTCCCAAACTCATTTCTGCTTTGTGGTTTGTGTTTTTTGGCTCTCAACAATGTTCCCCTAACAATAAGATAATTTAGGCAGTCCTACAGATCTTGTTAAAGGAACACGTTGCCTTGGATCAGGTCGAGTTGGTCTTCGAAAAGCGTTTGTAACCGTTTGTTATAAAATGCAATGGTTAGAAAGATGATTTAAAAGTAGAATACAATGATCCACACAAATTTGCCGCGAAATTGCATGGTTTTCCCGTTTACTTTACGAACTAACATGATCGGCCATTTATGTTTGACTCCCATAAATGGCCGATCGTGTTAGTCGACGAGGAAAAAGGAAAACCACGCAATTTCGAGTGATACTTGTGTGGATCATTATATTCTACTTTTAAAATATCTTTCTAATCATATGCATTTTATAACAAACGGTTAAAAACGCTTTTCAAATACCAACTCGACCGATCCAAGGCAACGTGTTCCTTTAAGACAACAGTCATCTGCTCCAAATCTACCTCCTCCTAAACATTTTACTCTACAAATTCAAAATACAAAGTACACTAGCAATACAATATAAAGTACTAAAAATATACAGTACTTATGTACTCACAGATTCCCAACACTTCTTTCCGCCATTTCAAACCATGTTGCAACATGTACATCAATATGTACATAATTCAAGACAAAAAATATTTCCAAGATGTCTTCAACATATTCAATCTCACGTCCTTCGCTCAGTGACAGCTACCTCATTAAAAGGCATATCCCAATCTTCCTCACGACTACTCTTACAGTACAAGTAAAGAGAGAGGACTCAACTGAAAGCTCTGCACGTACTGCACACATGACACCAAACTGTGGTTATTGCAAGGGCGCATCACTGGCAAAGTAGCAGCAGGGACTCCTGGTGGGATCCTCCTGGTGGGATTCCAGTGGGATTCCAGTGGGATCGTTTAGGAAGCAAAATCATTTTGAGATATACAGTTGTACAAGGACAAAATTCTTGACTGGTATGATTACGGGAGCACTACAGGTTTTGATTATTAAGAATTGAAACTTGTAAAAAAAGCTTTTGCATAAACAGTTAAGGGGTCATTCAAAATAGACAATGGTAAAAAGAATACAAATATGTGGGTGGATGGGTCAAAATGAAGTTGCACTCCATTATAAGGAATTTTTCATTCTCGGAGAAAGTGATTCTGAATTTCCAACACTTAAAAGGAGTGCTCATCAGAAAGCATTATTAAAGGCCACTGAAGGTGACGGCTGAAAATGAGGGGAGAAATTAGAGCAAAGTGAAAGGGGGTATTCACAGGGTATGAAATCAATCTAAAAGCTGTAATCCTTAAGAGCCCATAGCAGCGGCAAGATTTTACCTACTTATATTATAACAAGAGCAAGAGGTCAAAGACGAGACAATGTACCGAACTGACATTTTCCAAATTCCAGAGATATCAGAAGGAATTTCTGATATCCATAAATTTCTTGTTAAAGTTTCCTGAAAATTTCCCCCAAAAATATTAAGAACAAAAACCAACAAGATTAGCAATGTTCGGGCGTATCATTGATCATATGTATGTAGTACATATATTAATGGTCTTTAAAGGGTTCATCTTAACAATTCAAGAGTACATGATCCATACATAAATGAAGCTAGACCCTTTTTAAAACTATTCGAGTTCATAGACATCATTAACTGACTCAAGGCTAAAATCACTGGCCTCGGGCCAGCTGTCTAGCATAAATTTCCTGTGTCATAGTTAGCATCTCTTTGCCAATGAAGAAAGAAACCCAAACATCAAAAGATTCATCCTAAATATAGACTCTTGATATCTGTGCGAGTGTGGAAACTTCATTTACTGGCCCAAAGCTAAAATCACTGGCCTTAGGCCATCCAGTGTATATTTCAAGCTCTTAAGTTGGCAACTCCTTGCTATATAGTTGGTTTCTCTGTGGCAGTGAGGAAGGAAATCCCCAACATCAAAAAGATTCAACTTCTTATAGACTCTTGATAAACTGTGCGAGTTTGGAGACTTCATTTACTGGCCCAAAGCTAAAATCACTGGCCGTAGGCAATCCAGTGTATATTTCAAGCTCTTAAGTTGGCAACTCCTTGCTATATAGTTGGTTTCTCTGTGGCAGTGAAGAAAGAAATCCCCAACATCAAAAGATTCAACTTTTTATAGACTCTTGATAACTGTGAGTTTGGAGACTTCATTTACTGGCCCAAAGCTAAAATCACTGGCCATACCATTCATTGTAAATGTTCAGCTCTATAGTTAACATCCTACTGCTCTATAGTTGGCTTCTCTTTGCCATTGAAGAATAAAATCCCCAACATCAAAAGATTCATCCTCATACACCCTTTAAAACCGAGTTCGGAGACTTCATTTTGATTAGAAGCTGTCTGCATCTTAAGACTTGAAGGGGTCAAGTCCCCAGGCCGGACAAGCACCCAGCGCCCTGTGATAGCGGATTAATGATGAGGGAGCTATATTTGGAGTGAAGTAGACCCCGGCACCAATCGGCGATGGCCGCCATCCAGTCAACAGCTTCTATCATTCAGGCAAACTCTCTATTAGTCTCATCGTTATAAGATCCCTGTGGGATATAGGTCACCAATTTTTTTTCTTTCCTTGATTAATAGCCATGTCGTAAAACATTTAATTTAATTTCTGTTGGAGATGCAGCTTGAGTTTTAGATCGGTACATAAATGTCTGTAGTATCCAATTTCATAGAGTCGGTGAATACACAGCAGGCAATTTTAGGTGGTACTTTTCCTTAATTACCAGCCTCACTTCCATGCAGATTATTCTGACCCTTTTTTGTAGCTACTTGCAGTTGCAGCTTCAAAATGCCCTATAAACGTTTACTTGGCAAACTTTCATATACAACAAAAAGTTGTGTTAAATAGGTGAGGTTTGTGGTATCATCACGTAAATCTCTCTTGAGTAGTGTTGGTTCTGGAAAGAACCGGTGGTTGACAACCCATCGTTTCGTTCAGTATGCTCTCATCATCTCTAGGAGAAAATTGAACTGAGACTTTGATTACAAAAACTGATACAAACTTCTGAAAAACTAACACTGTCAAACTTTGTCAACCAGTTGGTAATCTCACAACTTGCCTCTAAAATGTGCTTAGTCGTAAAGATCCAATATCTTATTTTTAGGACAGCTAATTTCTGACATGATAACTGTTTTTTGTTTGGTGAAACTAAACAGTTTTAAACGTAAAACTTCATAAAAATCTTTGCTGGCTTTCATCAGAGAAGGAAATGACAAAAGTAGTTCAAATACAAAGCTAAACCACAAATCTTTAGAGGATATTCAGACCTACCAAGTCTCACGCATTAGGCCCGAGACCCACACATTAGGGGTCAGTCTCCTGCTCTCACGCACCGCAACCATTTTCTCACGCATTGGGGCCAGACCGGGAAAAAAAAAAAACTTACGACAATGCATTGCCATAATTGCATAACAAAAAACGCAATCTACAAAGTTTGCACAATCTTCAAATTGCACACAGTTTATCAGAATCATCAACTTGAGCTGCCGTACAAACATAAAAAATAAAAACTTAAGACAAGCATTGCCATAATGGCACACGTGTGAACAAAAAACGCAATCTACAAAGTTTGCACAATCATCAAATTGCACACAGTTTATCAGAATCATCAACTTGAGCTGCCGTACAAACATAGCGCAAATTTGCACATTGTGCACGCTTTTGCTCTCCCAGCAGATTCAGCAGACAATTCGCCAGAGAGCAAAATGCACATTGCGCACAAGTTTGTCCTGATTCGTTTAGCAAATTCGTTCAATGCGCTCCACGAGTGTAGACTCTACACAACAGGCAGAAGTCGAAATTATGCCTAAATTAGCCGAATAATTGGACACAATCGTACCTCCACATTGCCCAGCAACATCTCCTGTGTACCTCATGTGAGTTTGAAGTATACTGAAGAGGTTTTTGATGCGTTTTGAAACACTTTTTCTGTCCACAAATAAATTTCTAGAAAATACTTTTTTTTCTTCGGGCGGCTATTCCGTTCTTCGAGAGAGAGAAAAAAAAGGCCTTCCCAAATTAATACTTTTTTCTTTTAGGGGGGAGGGGGGGGGGTGGGCTTTGAAAAATCTCACGCATAGCTGGCCTCTGAACTTGGCATCTCTGGATCTTATAAGTACACAGTCACACTGTAATTACACCAAGCTAACATGTGCTGCTCTAATATTATATAGTAGACATACGAACATGTTTATCAGTGCATGTCTTTAAAAAAGACACTTGCACATAAAAACAGTCATCTCATTTACACTCGGCAAGCTAATATGTCATCTTTCTCTACATTTACAAAACAAGCAACTGCCACATTATGCAAATAAAATTCATAAACGAAAAAACAGACAGACTGATAAGTAACAAAACTCTATCGAGATTTGAAACCGGAGTAGTAAAGTACCAACTATACTGCATGGTTCCCCTCAAGTAGACGCTGCCTGGTCCAATATTAGCAGTGTCATCATGATATCCTACTGGCCAAGTGCTCATTTGAATGCAACATCCCTGTAGGGAATGGGTTCTGGCCTCATTTGCATACGCCATCGCCATAGGGAATGGGATTTGGTTCTATTTCGATCCGACCACCCCAAAAAAAGATTTCAGAAATGCATGCTTCATCTTTGGCGGTGTTGAAGATTCTTTAATTTGTTGCCACTAGGGGCGGGAGAGAAAAACCTCGCACATGATTGGGGGAAAGAGCGAAGCGGAAAAAAACCGACTGGATTGATGTCACTGCCGGAGAGTGAATGATAAAGAACGTGTTAAGTTGTTTGTGAGCCCAGACACTCTGGCCATTTCTTTTCCAAAACTCTAGAGATGTATATTAATAATATGGATAAATTGTATTTAAAGGGAGACCGGTGAAAATCTGCCCAAAGGTGCTGACACAAATTCAATATAGACCGATGAAAGGTCTATGGTCCCCTGAAATTAGATGGTGCCTTGTGACAGAAGTGAATGGTTTCCTTTGTAATAATAATAACCGTATTTCTAACGCGCCTTTTGCCAAAGGATACAAAGCGCCAAGTATTATTACTGCAAGGAGTGGGGCGAATTTTGAGATATAAGACCTAATCCTTATAAACATTATATAACATATACAAAATTCTGCACACAGTTTATCAGGTGCTACATCAATATCACAATTTGCTACTCAGGCTTAGCATTTACAAGCAAAATCAGAGTTGTTCGGAATATTTTGTTTTTCAAAGCTTTATGAAACTAGGTTCTGGTTACCAGCCAAATGCATGTGATATCCTTAGGTGTATGACTGGTTCCCAAACTATGTAATGACTGCACAGCGTACAAAGTGGTCAAGCAATTTATGGGTAACATCTCTCCAAAGTGTGAAATGGGGATGCTGCGAAAGAGTGGCATCAACAATTGCTTGGCATGTACAGAGGCTGGTAAAAACAACACCCCGGACCAATATCTAGGTTTGAAGGACGCGATCTTGTTCAAATCTTATTGACGTTATAACTGTAATGCTCAACTGTCTGGAAGATGAAGTTTCCACTTAAGATGAAATAATATAGATGAGCTTGGAGGGTAGGAATTTGCCAAGGCTGTGTTCACAAATGAGTCATGCCTGATACATGTATGGCTCTGATTTTATTTAGAGGGATTAAATAAATGTAGGGGAAACGAAGCAAGCTTGACTTTTGAAAATATTATGTTTATTCCTACACAACTCGGGCAAGCATGAAACTCAGCCCACTTTGAAAGCACTGTTAAAACAGACATGATTTTAACTTTAGGCATTGGCTTTCAGTGTTGCAACAATGCAAACCCTTTTCAGTGTTGCAACAATGCAAACCCATGATGAATGCACATGTTTGTGGCCTACTTTCCAAGCTAATGTGTGAAAGGTTGAGGTGATTGCAACCATCTAATGTAAGGTCTGAAACTCTGGGATCTAAATGTAATTTTTTGTTTCTTTAATGAAAACTTTCCCACTATTTGATACTTATGGAAATAAATTTCAAGGAGCTTTTTGTGAACGTGTCCTCAGTACGAGATAAGTAATTCAGAGAACAGGATTTCTTTATATCAGAAGAAATTAACAGTAGTTCTTTTCCCCCAGCCAGACATGAACAGGTCTGAATTCAGATAAAAGTTTGAAATGTCTCATCCCTTTCTCCTGAAGCAAATCAGAGAATACTGCATGCTCAAAACTTGCTTACAGTAAATATTGACCTACATGTATCTGCTGCCACCTAGTGTTCCAAGTGTACCATTCTAGGCACAGAAAGCGGTACACTATGTATAAGGGGAACAGGGACCCAGTTTCTTTCCACCGCTGCTT